>NC_134710.1:266490227-266861227 GCF_043290135.1 Rhipicephalus microplus | reverse complement strand
ATCGTAGAAAAAAAAAGTTAAAGTAATAAAGATGTAGCTCGATGCGCAAGTTGCGCGCTCAATTCGTCTTTGCGAAAGCGTGAAGCTGACGCGATAGGAAGCCTTCAAAAAGACTGTTTTAGAACATGTATCCTAGACACGACCACTAATTCTAACTTCACTTAATTCGAACAACTTTGTTGTCCCCTTCGAGTTCAAATGAACGAGATTTTACTCCGAGGGTTCTTAGAGCGCTTATATAATGTACCGTTTCAATGAATAACATTAAAATTGGTATTTTGGAAAGTTCTTTTCTAAAAAAAAAGAGGAAAAGAACACTTTATGCTAAGGGTTACAGATACTCGAAATCAAATGAAGTAACCGAGTGGCAACGCGTGTCAATAATTTACTCGCTGCTTTGGAAACCCACGGCGCAACAACGCTATATGTTTATTTTTCACGCATATATACTTAGCTAAAAATGTAGTCAAATTACATCCATTTTTGGTATTGCAACAGGCTCTTAATGCAGAGTTGAAGAAACGACAATTCACTGGTAACGTTAATAGACCAAGTTGAACCTTCCAACTCATTCACGAGCACGTGAAACAGTATGCGCTGCCGAGAAGCTTCGTCGAGCAGGGTCGTGAACTGTCATGTGTAGCGTCTCGAGGAAATGCACGCAGCAATATGACGGTATACCTCTTTGTCCGTTTCGGTCAGCCATATTAACCCAAAAATCACCATTGAATAGTTATTAATAAAATCGGAGAGTACTATTTTCCCGAGAAAAAAAAACATCCCCGAAAACAAGAAAGATCAATGCTTGTCGATTGGGCCCTGCTGTGCTGCGGTTGACCTGATGAGGGGGGCTGAGCCCACCCTTAATAACGAAGAATGAGGATGGGCCCCACTGGTGTCCCCGGCTGACTTCAAGTTTGTAGAGTGCAGCTACATGTGTGCGCGTATTGTTTCACCAAAGCGTGGTGGTGGGTACCTCGCTAATTTCTGTCCATATTTGAAAAAAGACAGGGAAAGACAAAAGTCTTCGGATGAGGCGTTACAAGAGTCGGTTTTCTACTAAACATGTGTGCTTGCTCGTTGCGGCTCATTCGCCTTACAAGAGTATATAACGCCAGGCTTTCGTCATTTTGTGTTACAATGTTACTTTTATTGCGTTAGCAATTACATGGACACTCGGTTGGATTTTGCCGCCGGCGTCAACGTCTCTGACCGCATATGTCTTCATATCTACATATATATGAAAACGCAAGAAAGAAAAAAAAACATGAAAAGACTCCGGCGAGCGGAATCCAACTTGGGTCCTCTCAGCCATGAGTGCGAGGCGTTAACCACTGAACCACCGAGAAGCACGTCTAACGTTCAAACGGCAAGCTATTTATATATAACACTTACCGCTGTTGACGGGCATATCGGGAGGACTATCGTGTTTTCAGCATTACCCGAAAAATGGCGCAATGAGTGCGCGTCGCCACATCGTCACGATGCTCGGCGCGCTCTCTCATCTCCCGAGCGTAATTTGCCCCGTGGAGAGAAGGGAATAGACACTCGCTCGCGCGCCCTTATCTCGTGGTAGGGAGGATCGTACGTCTAGGCTGCCCTTGAGGTTTCACCGGAATGGTTCTGTTGTAGTTACCAGTGGCACAAAGGCCACTGCAATAATTGCACAGTCTCTGTTTGCGAAAAGGGCGTGCTTTTCAGACACAGCGAAGTAACAACTGAGACGCTTATTCGCGTGCATCGATCTGTACCTGTGAGTACGTTTCGTGCGTCATTTGTGCGTGAGAAACGCGGGGCACGTTTCGAGCTGCTTTTCGATCTTAGCGTGACCTTCGAATTTGTTGCAATTGTGTTCATTGCTTCGCCTTTGCAGCAAAGCGGTGACTTTTTTGCGAATACGATTTTTTATTGATTTCTCCGATTCTTTATGCCGACTCTGCTTCGTGTCTTGCTGAGGAAGTTTAATGCACTACCACCAAAATCAGTGAAGTCTGACTAAGAAGCGTTATTTTTCTGCATTTGTTTTGCACTAGGGGTACAAATTCACGTGGTTTTACGGAGCATTCACGTGGATGCACAGTCTGTTTCACACTTAGGGTAAATCTCAGAGCACATGACACGTGGTGCGGCCAGCGCTTTACTAGCCTGAGCAGACGATACGGTTCAACACAACGGCCCTTCTAGTGTCTGCACATGCGGGAGCTGCTGCCAATGCATGGCTGAAGTACTGGCCGCACAACGATTCGTACGTTCTGAGATTTCCCTTAATAAGTGTGACCGACTGTGCATGTATTCCCTTATTGGAAACATGGGTGTGTAGCCTAGTGGTAAAGTCACTCGCTTGCGGAGCATAAGGGATATGCCATCATCAGAAATAAGCACTTATTTGCTTGATTTATATATGCTGAAGACATAGGGTCTGACCAGCCACTCGTAGCGCTAAAATGAGCGCAGCAGCTCGGCCGCAAAACCCCGCCGGAGTGTCCGCTCTCATGTTTGTTCATGGCAAGGCGCTTAGCGGTCATGGCCAACCTCCTGACCACAAGCGCCCAGCGAGCCTCGGTCCGCCCTTTGACGGCTGCGGGACTACTACTTATTTATAGAGTGGGAAACGATTAGAGTACGTCGTACTCTACAATGGGAGAGCATGGAGCCGTCCCGCGGGCATTCCTTGCCGTTGGAGTAATGGGGGGGGGGGGGGGGTTAGAAAAAGTAGGTAACGATTTAGAGTATACTAAGTACTCTACTATGGGAAAGCTTAACGCCGTCCCGTGGGAGTATGCAACATGGAAATTGTCAAAGACTAACGAGGCATGATTACCCATTGGACCCGACATCGGCGAAGCTCAAAAAAAGCAGCCATATAACGTACGCCAGCCCTTGCGGAGATCTTAGGCGCGCTATTTCACAAAGTGTTGTTTTTTTAATTAAAGTGCATTGGTTTAAGCAGTGTTTGATATGTTAATCTGATCTTTTATCGAGATAATTGTTATTTGTGGTGCGGTTTTTTATAGTTGCCTGTAAAGAACACATTCTTTGTCGCCGCCGCCAACAATTTTTACTACGCCACCGACGCCTATTGATCGGCGCGCCACCGCCTCTGCTGACGAGTGCTTTCGACGCGAACAGTGCGCCATTTATAAAGAATTTTTTTTTTTTCAGTTGACCTATACGTTTATTCTGCATCTTCTGTCGCAAGTAAATACTCAGTTGTTTCTTAATTCTGCTCAGTTCGCAAACGCATCGCAATTGGTTTGCTTGCCACTACAACTTAAATAACTGGACAAAAAAAAAAAAGAAGCTTAAGTGCTCCTAAAGATGTGAACATGCAGTGTTAGATTCCATTTCAAGGTGAATTTCAAGCTACTTTCGAGCTCCATGTAATTAAGTAAATCTCGGTAAGTGACAGTGCCAATGGTGGTGTTTGCCAAGGACTGTCCACATATTCTGGCTGACGAGTACACGTAATGACGAATACACGAGCAGGTGTGGAAAGCCAGTATTGGAATGCTCATGATTATGACTGTGAAAGCGCGTCGAAGAACAAAGGCAGTTCAGATTCAGATGTGAAGGGAGGGGGCTAGGAATGGGGACGGGAAGGGTGGAAGCGCTTCTATTTGATGCACGGAGGAAGGAAAGGTAGGAGAGGCCCTGACATCACTCTTTGTGAAGCCGCGATGAAGCCGGAAGTCGGCCATAGTGACTGGGCAAATTCTCCTCTCTTGTTTACATATGAATGCGAAGCAGAAGGCGCGACTCCCTCTCTGTCTCAAAAAAAGCACGTGGCCTGCGCGCCGCGCGCGCCTGTGCTATTCGAAACCAACGGAACGGATTTCAACACGCTCTCCTGCCGTGATACGGTTGACAAAATCTCTGCGTATGGGTGTTGTACTCTTGCACTGCCGGCGTTTACGATAAACACGGCACGTTGCACGTTAAAGCTTTTTTTCATTTGATGTGTTCTAGGTGAAAATAAAGATATTTCGGTCATTGCCGCGTGACGAACCAGGCACCGAAATTTGTACAGCTTCTTTTAGATCACTTTTTCTCCTTTTTGCGCTTCTTTTTAGGCTTTATGAAATTTTCGGTTAGGCTGTGGGCTAGACACAACGATAAAAAGCGAGCATCTTAAGCGAAGCAGAACAGGAACTTTAATGCGCAGAAGCATGTGGTAACTGTACAGGAACATGAAAAGCAAGATTAGATTACATGCAGTCTTAATAAGGGCCTGTAGACCGAATGCATAGTCCGTTGTCATAAGAAGCAACACCGCATAACTGTCACTAACCTAAAAGGCATTCATTGAACGAATTCTTGAGCGCAGTCGTTATCTTCTATGATGGCATTTCAGCTAAATTTTTACGGACGCTGCAAATTCGGAGTACGTATACGCGTGCTCGTTCCGTGGTTTCTAGTTCAGACACCTGGTTACAACCACCACCGGAGGAAAATCGCGTAACTAACAATGCGGCGCAAAGAATGGATGCTGTCGAATACCTGCAGTACGCCACGGTTAGGTGCGAGGCCCATGAAAACGCGCACACCGCCGCTGGACCACCTGAACGGTGCCGCACCACACTACACCAACAATAACAAAACGCCGCCATTGTGCCCAGTGAATATGGCCGCTGTGACGTATTTTCCGCCACATTTTTTACGCCCTGCGTCAACTGGGCATGCCCTCTCCTACTTTTCCTTCTTCCTTGATTTGACGTGTATGCATGGAAGACATTGCTGTGCAGGCTAATGAGGTAGAGCTAGCTGTTTAGGGCTTATTTAGATGAAAATGGTCAGTTAAAGAAAAAGGCAAAAAGGCCTGCGCAAGAGGCGTAGCACAGCCACAGCGAAAGATAGAAGAGCAGCCTTTCAGAGCCTTTTCTAAACACTCACTGGGTAACTGCTGCAGCACACTTGCTTAGTACCCAAAATAACCCACTACGGCATTATTATTAATTGCAGGGCACTCTTCTGAGAAGCGTGGTATCCGCTAAACACTTGCGAAGAATTTTGTGTCAATTGTTGATGCAGTGGCTAACGACAATGAGGAATTAAAGCCTTAACCGCATTTCCGCGATTTCCCCACGACAACGACAAACGACCGCGACGAGCGACAAGATTTGCTGTCGCAGAGGCCCATCCGTCACCGCCGCTTGTCGCGTCCCTCATTTCTGAAAAACTAGAAAACATCGCTTGTCGCCCAGAAGCCAGTGTGGCGATATCCGTCAACATGACTGCGCCCCTGTTCTTCGCTTCGTTTGCGATTTGCTCTCGATGCTTGTTATTCGCGCGTACTTCAAGGATTGCAAGGTATCAACTACACTTATTTACATTCTCATGTCATGCGAAAATGAGCGAGTGGCTGCATTTTGTCGTAAATTCATGTATCCAAGGTTTGTTTCGATGTCTTGACGGTAGCTTGTTGCTAGAATGCGAAATCATCGTGCGAAGTACGTCGTAGCTGTCGTAACATAGGCTTCTGGGTGGCCTATTGTGGTTACACCAGATTGCGAAAAAATAATGTCGTGAAATGCTTTTGGGGCTTCCTTATGCCACAAAGACAGTAATAAACTGAACACGTTGTCATAGACCAACTTTTAAACAATTTTTGGGTATTCACGCAATAGTTTTCATTCAACCAACAATGACACTTTGTCGCCGACATGCGGTTGCAGCCGTCGCGACATGACAGTGCGACGGAGCAAGTTTGTCGCAGTCGCCAGGAAATCGCGTGCACGTGGTTAGGGCTTTATGCCTGAAGTGTGTATGCCTCACAGTTATTAGTTGATCAAGAACAAGCTTTTGTAATGGGTTGGAGAATTGGACGACCCATTCGTTATGATATTCGCATTGTGCAACGCCTGGTTGTTCTTTTGCTGTTCTAAAGCGCTTTATTAGTCGTAACAACGCGATTCCGTTTCCGAGATCAAGCCTGCCCGAGGCAACTTTGTGAACGAGTCTGATGCACGAGCGAGGCTCAGTGGCAGTATACTGGACTCGCACGCTGCCAACCCGGGTTTGAGCCCCACGTCAACATTACTCACCATATATGTGTACGCATTTATATATACGAAAACGGAAGAAAGAAAAATAATTCAGAAAAAAGACTATGGCACGCAGGATCAAACTTGGGACCTCTGAAACGGGAGTGCGAGGCGTTAGCCACTGAGAGGCACGTCCTTGAACGTTCAAACGGCAAGCTATTTATATATACCACTTACCGCTGTTGACGGGCATCTCGGGGGGGGGGGGGGGGGGAGGAGGACTATCGTGTTTTCAGCATTAGCCGAAAAATGGCGCTCTGAGTGCGCGTCGCCACATCGTCACGATGCTTGGCGCGCGCTCTCATTTCCCACGCCTAGTTTGCCCCTTCGAGAGAAGGGGATAGACACTCGCTTGCGCGCCGTTATCTCTTGGTAGGGAGGATCGTATGTCTAGGCTGCCCTTGAGATTTCATCGGAACGGTTATGTTGTAGTCACCAGTGGCACAAAGGTCACTGCAATCATTGCACAGTCTGTTTGCGAAAAGGGCGTGCTTTTCAGACACAGCGACGTAATAACTGAAACGCTTATTAGCGTTCATCTCTACCTTTAAGTACGTTTCCTGCGTCATTTGTGCGCGAGAAACGCGAGCCATGTTTCGATATCCTTTTGATTCTGCACGTGACCGTCCACTTTGTTGTTATCGCGTTCATTGCTTCACCTTAGTGGCAAAGCTGCAACTTTTTTAAACGTTTGCTTAGTACATATTCACTTAATTATGTGGTCATGCGCACTCGAACAAGACCGGGACTTGTATTCATCGTGACGTCCCGCTAAGGTGCTGACCCGGATAGCTTGTGGCATTGCGAATCTCCGCTCAGTGTGAGCTGCAAGATTGCCGACAAACAGTGACCTTAAACCAGAGATAAATGTTCATTAAATTTCGCATGCTTCATTTGCACTATCGGACCATTTTAGATAAACAAAAGCATACAACGGGGAAAAATACGTATAATATAAGGCGAAAGAAGCCGTGGTGCTAATATGACTGATATACTAGTTCCAGGGAAAAAAAGAAAAAAAAATCTGCGTGACCTTTTGCTTGTGTCTATTTAATTTTTATGTTGATAGTGAATTGTCGGCGTAAGTAGCTCTATTTTTCCCTTTGTTTATGTTACGTATTTGTTGGTGTTCAATTTCGTTGCTTAGAGAGAGACAAGAAAGGTATGGTGGTTGGCCAGATTTGAGTATCCAGTTTCCTATAGGATATCGTGCATTCGCAGAATCTCAGATTTGGGTGCTCGTTAAAGAACCCCAGGTGGTCGAAATTTCCGGAGCTCTCCGCTACAGTGTCTCTAATAATCATATGGTGGTTTTGGGACGTTCAACTCCACATATCAATCTATTAAACAAACTCCACGTATCTATCATCATTACTGGCGTTGGAAAATAATGCGAGGAGAGAAAAAGATAGATAGAAAAAAAGTACACACACAAACACACGCACACCCACGCAAAAGAATTTTATGATATTGAAACCATCATTGAATGTACTTTTAAATGGTATAAAATTCAGCTTGTTTGCTTGGCTTCATAGCAGGCAACAGTCCAGAAACACGATATAAGGAAGGTTAGCAGGACTTGGCGCTGGCTAACAACACGAGCGTTTTCTTCGTAGGTGCCCAAATACATAGGTTTCTTGGTAAACATAAAAAAACAGAAAAGGGGGGTGGAGGAGCTCAATGCATGTGTCCCAATAAGTCCACTACGAAGCAATGATCACGTGTTGAGGTACTTAATCTACTTGTCGGTTATTACGATTGATGGTGCGCTTGCACATGATGGCGCAATCTAATCAGTTGCGAGTGCTTCGTAGATTTCCCGGGCGTGGCTATCATAGATATCAGCACAAGATGTGCGTCTGATCGAAATCAGAACTGCAGCCATGCTCGGCTCAATCAATAGCCGCACTGCTGCAATCAGTGAAGCAGGGCGCAATTCGCAGAAGTCAGTGATCAGTGGCCAAAAATCCTAATGATGAATATTCCCTCACAAGGAATACATACCTGTCATTTAGCGGTTCGTATGTGTACATACCTGTCAGGTATGTGTACATACCTGTCATTTAGCGGTTCGCGAGAAAGGCAAGAGAGGCATCATGCGGATTACCACGAAATAAAATGAATCGTGTAATATGAAGCAGCAAAAAGGGGACGCACATGTGCGCCTGCGCATGACATTTTGACACCGCTTGCTGCACAATAAAAACGGGATGGCGAGGAAGAACGAAATACGAGCTCACGGTGCAAATGCGCGTGAGTTCGCTGCCTGTGATTTTTCGCTACCACACAGCAGTGAAGGCGCATTGAAAGATGCTGTTCCCCCCCATATCTCCCTTTCAACTTGTTTCATATAAACCCCTCGCCACCACCTTCACTAAGACGACGCGCGATAGCAAAGATAGTTATATTATTGAAGTGTTATATTATCTTTACTTTTCTGTTTCGTTTGCTTATAGACTTTTTTTGCAGTTTTTCTGTGCTTTTGTTTTTTGTTTTTGTTTTTTTCTTACTCATGTTCTGCTCTTTGTGCCATATGGTTTTTGTCACATGGTTACTGTCTCCTCTATATATTTTCGCGCTCTGCGCAATACACCCAGTTGGAAGTTAGTGCTCGTGTCTTTCGTGTCCTTCTTGTCTCTGTGTCGTCGTTTTGTTCTCGCGCTATAACTATCGTGAGGCAAAATGCAACATTGAAACGTGCGAAAATTATGTGCGGTACTTAGAAAACTTGCTCGAACGATTGGCCTCTATGGTGCTTTCTGCTTTGTAGGAGTTATTTTTAAGTCGATTTGAGGTCGTCAATGTAAATGCATTCTCGTAAATCTGCGTCACAGACAGATCGGCATGCATGCACGCTGACTTTGTTTGCGACATGGAAATCAAAGGGTGCACAGCATTCCATCCGCCTATTATAGGATTATTGTTGCATGTGTACATACCTGTCACAATAACACTAGAATAAATAGATGTTATAATACAGTTTCTACACGGTTTGGGCAGTGAAGCGTGTGATATACGATACACCGTTAACAAGATAGTGGGCATATGGCCCGCCGCTGTCCTTACGACTTACCTACCGCTGTCTAGCAACGACGGTAGCGTAGGTCACCTGTGTAGGGACAGATGGCGATGAAGGCAGTGCCTGCGTGACCTGAATCTCAATGACCTGGCATAGACGAGGTTCTAACGAGGTCACGGGTCGGATTCTTCAGCCACACGAGAAAGTTGACGCGCAACGTCTTCACGAATGAATTGTTCGATGTGTGGCAGTAAGACGGTGTGATCAGCAGCGACGTCGTGCACGAATCAAGAAACTTCAGCTGTATCTTTAGCGGCCCTGCGCGTCGAGACACGCTGCTTACGCAACTCGTCGTACTCCTAACAGAGCTGGACAACGGTGGTGAGAGTCTGTGTGTTTCTAGTTAACTCCTTTGATGATATGCTTGATTTTCTCGTGTTCGGTTAGAGATGCATCGACGTGCTTGCAAAGAGACAAAACATCTTCAATGTAACTTGTAAAGGTCTCGTCCCTGCGCTGGACTCGACTACGCAGACGCTGTTTTGCGCGAAGCCGGCGCACGGCGGGACGACCGAAGACCGCGGCGATAGTGGTCTTGAAGGCGGACCAGTTGGTGATTTCGCCTTCGTGGTTCTTGAACCAGAGGCTGGCCACATCATCGAGGTAAAAGCGCACGTTCGTGAGCTCGTCGCAGGCGTTCCATTTGTTAGAAGTGCTTATGATTTCGAACTCGATGAGCCAGTCCTCGACCTCTTGTTCGTCGTTGCCGCGAAAAATTGGTGGGTCGCGTTGCCGAGGCACACCAGTACATTAGACTGTCAGTGGTGGGGCAGCTTGAGAAGGACCAGGAGCAGTCATGGTGAACGGTGAGGGTAGCGTCCAATTGCGAAAATCCAGGTTGATGGGAACCCCGGCTCCTCCACCACTTAAAATAGAGGTGTTGTACGTCTTGAAAACTTCAGACGCAGCTTGGCGAAAGGTGCTTTAAGAGGCAGGTATGGCTACCGGCGATCGGCGTGTGCGAGATACTAATACTGTCACAGATTATCATCGTCTTCTTCAGTAACAGCAGAGCGTCCATTATTCAGATTTATTACAATATATATAAACGTACCCCGGGCACGTGCACCGAAAAGACACAGAAGGAATGAAGACAATTATGTTGTAGAACTGTGTCTGAGCTGCCCTGTGGTCCTGCATGCTTGCCCGTTGTGTGCAGTGTTTGCCCAACTGGCATTAACTTATTGAAACTCCCCGCTACATATTTTGGTGGAGGTGCGGGGTAACATCCCAACTCTGGATCTCTGTAGCGGACGTCACCTTCGTGCAGCCACAATGCCTGAAGGCAGTGTGCCGTGCGTCCAGTGTTCGCCTACTCCGTCATCTGTGATCCCGTCCCATCTTCTGGATCCTGGTACATTTTGTGGCACCAGTACAACTGACGTTGACGAGTGGCTTGTCTTATACGAGCGCTTCAGCAAGCAATACAGGTGGGACGAGACGCTTATGCTGGCCAACATAATTTTTTACCTATGAGGTACTGCACACGCCTGGTACGAGACGCATGAAGAAGACCTGACAAGCTGGGACGTGTGCAAGGAGAAGCTCCATGACTTGTTCGGCCGGTTAGTTGCACGAAAACTGGCAGACAGGCAGGAACTCGCGTCACGAGTTCAATCTTCCACCGAATTGTACGTCACCTATATCCAAGACGTGCTCGCTTTGTGCCTGAAGGTCGAAAAACACATCACAGAACTAGACAAGGTCAGCAATGTGTTGAAGGGCACCTGACGATGCTTTCAACATTTCAATCTGTAAGAACTGCACCATCATTGACTCAATTGTCAGTGAAGGTCGGTTGTTCGAAGAAGCCAAAAGCTGAAGAATCATTCAACGCTTCACTCGGCTCCCGAACACCGCTGCGACTTCTTCCTGCGGAGATCCCGTGGCACCACGTCCATTTGTGAATTCTTCCTACATCAGAACGATTGTCCGCCAGGAGCTGAAAGCCATGGCTCCCTCCACTTATCAGCCCCATGTGCCAGACAACTTGGCTACAGTATCGCTTGTTCAAGCTATTGTGTGACAGCAGTTTGACAACATGGGCGTCTTAGTCCCCCAAAATTCCAGCCACCCACCCCAGCCCATAAATCCTATCGCTCATAACGCTTACTACCACGCCACCCCACTTGTTGCTGCTGCCGCGTCAGTTCCGTGGTTCTAATCACGCTACCGAATTCTATCAGAGAGGTGCACACAAGATGATCGACCGATATGCTTCTACACTCTAAGTCAGGTGCCGGATAAGGAATGACACATAGGCGGCGTGCTCCAGCGTACTAACTAAAACCCTGTCTATAGGGAGCCCAGCAATAAAAAATACCCGTGACATACGCGCGGCACTGAAGTCACGCATACATACGATAAGAGCAGGCGCAAGAAGGGAAAAAAAAAGAAAAAAGGGAGAGAGCCGCTGTCGCCGTCGCGCCAGCCTTGCTTCAGGAGCCGGCATCAACTTGCGCAGAACCGTTCTGTCACAACTGTGAGCGCGGAAAAAAAAGCGGAAAAAACGACCCCCCCCCCCGCCAGCTGGGCGCCCGGCGCGGCGCCGGCGTGACGTTCGTCGTCGCCTGCATGCTGTGGCGTTTGTGCGTCGCCGTTTTCTCCCGCTGTCTTGTGATGGTCGTTTTTCTAAAAGATGGTCTGAGACGGAAACATTTTCCAGTGCTATATGGCACACTTTATTCAAAATATCATACATCTCCCTGCATTTGGGCATACACTGGGATATGCAGTGCCATTGTTACTCTTTTGACTTCGATAAAAGAGTACAAACAGCTTTCCGTTCATCAGTTGTCGAGGTATATGGCACTGTGTCATGCACTAAATAAAAGAACACCAGTGCATGCGTGACAGCTTTCTGAAACACATGCCTATGTATGTTCATGCTCATGTTCTACCAAACAAGTTGAACTGATGATTTTAGGAAAGCGTGGCAAAAAAAGAGAAACAAACCGAAGGCTGCGAGACAGAAAAAGATCAAAATTGAAAATCTATTGGTCGATTTTTGATTATTGGTTGCGTAATTTGATGATGAACATCAAGTACAGAAGTCAGAAGTCAGGTGCAGAAGTCAGCACGAGAGCCTCGCTGCGGTGTTCTAGTGGCTAAGGCACTCGGCTGCTGACCCGGTCGCGGGTTCAAATCCCGGCTGCGGTGGCTGCATTGCCGATGAAGGCGGAAATGCTGTAGGCCCGTGTGCTCAGATTTTGGTGCTTAAATATTTTGAGGTTCTTTCTGCACCATTTCTTGACCCCAGCTGCATGCTGACGTTCGCGAAAGAGATGTGCAGAGGCATTATTTATTTGGAGGGAGACCGACCTGTCCTTCGCTAATTTGTGTTTGTCATACTTGACCTTGGCGCGCGTTTCGGCATTCACTTGAACAATGATGTGATGCCGACTAGAGGTAAGAGTAGCCACTCCCCATAAATAAGATCAGTTAAAAACTGAAAATGAGTAAAAAACAGTCTATATAGCGAAATAATGCACATAAATTCTATTCGCAGAATTAAGTATTCGCTGAAATTCTAAAAAGGTGCTGCTGCCTCAGCGTGCAGGTTGCGGCAGTTCGCGCATACGAAATGCAAATGTTGTAGTAGGCACGCTAAAATACCCATGCAACGTGTACGTGCGAAAGTGAATTGTCTTCAAACAGCTGAGAATAGGCTGCTGTCACTTACACTCGTGTACCTCCCGACACAAATCAGCCGAATTTCTCACAGCACACGTACGTGCGAGAAACATACGCAGGTTTCGACAGCCGAACACCTCCTCGTCCGCGAATTTTGGTGAGCGTAACACCTGCAGTTCACGGGGAAGCACTAAAACGACGCACAAACACACAATAATCATTCTTGGGGAACGGCGCACCATAAACCAAAGTCGGAACCGAAAGCACTCACCGTGGTTGTCTCGAATTCATGAAGCCCCACAAACTATTCGCTGATCAAATGCAAGCACATGGCACAAAAACAGTTCAAGGTTCCGAAGACGGTTTGCGAAAAGCCACTTGGTAGATATATACCTCCCAGATATACTCGCAGGCATGAGGTGGCGTTGTGGTGCCATGGATTAGACATCGGCTTCACGTGCGTGTGGTCCCGGGTTCGATTCCAGGGCTTTGCTTTGCATGTTAATCTCCCAAGTATAGGTAATTGTGATACTAATGGTTTCCTAACTACCTGAAGTCCTAATATTCGCCGTGTCCTCGGCGAGAAACCACGCTGAAAAGCGTGAAGTAGTACTTTTTTTTCCGCCACCGCATCAAGGCCGAGCCGCCTACAGAAAGTCACGCCTAACCGCAGGCCGTATCTTGCGAGGAAAAACTTGACCTAAAATCCCGGCTACTCTTTGTCCCGGCTATACTGAAGGCCACTTCAAATCGGGCCGATTTCTCTGCAACACGGCTACGGAGCTGCCTAGAAGCGGCGATAATTTGGTTCGATTTTCTGCCTGCGGGTGTGTAGTCTAGCCAGGATTTGATTTAGAGTGAAGGCTTGCTATCGTGTTGGCCACATTTCTCGCCACTGCCTTAACAGATGGCCTTTTCGGCAACGTTCTCTAGACGACCATTGACAGGATTGTGGGCAATATTTGCCACCTCGTTTTGCCGATCACTACCTTCATGACCTCTCACCTAGCCATTCTACGCTACGCTCAGAACCAACCTACGCTGATGTCGTCGCCCAGAGAACCCGGTCCAGCTGGTCGAAATCACCTCAGGGTTGCCAGGTCCACTCCTCTCAACGCCGTCGGTTTCCGTCAGCGGCTTATTCTGGGCAGTTCTCGGGGACTAACAGATGCAGCTCCTGGAGGTTGCGCTGCATGGATGACTTGGACTGAAAAGCTCTAATGACCACTAATTTGAGACGAAATTTACTTGGTGTTCTTAATAATGGCTTGACCGTTACAACTCTAATAGACACCGGTGCCCACATATCCGTTATGAGTTCACGTCTTCGATCCCGCCTGATGAAAGTGCTTACGTCTGCTATGTCTTCGACTGTGCGAGTAGCCGACGGCAGCCGAACATCAGTTCTTGGTATGTGCACTGCCCGCGTCACTGTTGCCGGCCTTCACACTTCAGTCCTTTCCGCTGTTCTAGACGCTTGTCCACACGACGTGATTCTCGGCATTCATTTCTGGACCGCACACTCAGCCTTCGTCGATTGTTCAACTCGCACTTTGCGGCTAGAGTTGCTTTTGTACTCTGAAGTCCCTTCGGCAACTCGCACACGGCTACGGTCCGTGGAGTTACTACGATTACCGCCTCAGTCCACTGTGTATCTTTCTATGTCGCCGTTCCCACCTGTTCCTGATGGAGATTACCTGGCAGCTCCACTCATTGACCTGACCCTTACCCAGAACATTATACTTCCTCATACTGTAGTGAGGATTAACGACAACAATGCACTTCTCCCTGTCCTCAAGTTCTTTGTGTCGACCCAGGTCATTCGTCAAGGTATCGCCTTAGCAAAACTCTCCACTCTGGAGCAATGTACTATTTCATCTTTCATTCCTGACATCAAGACCATAGCCGAACCTGTCGCTGCCGTGCAGAATGGAGCTTTCCTGGACAAAATGATCTCAAACGACCTGTCGCCGTCTCAAGTTGAAGCGCTCCGTGGTCATCTAGTTTCTTACTTCGACATTTTTGACATTTACGACCGTACCTTACGCCGCACGACCATCGTAGCCCACCGTATCGACACTGGTGACGCCGGTCCCATGCACAAGCGTCCTTACCATGCAAAGTGCCAAATACTCCAGTAGAAGGCTGAGAAGATGCTCGACAAAGACGTCGTAGAGCCTGCAACTAGTCCTTAGGAATCACCTGTTGTGCTTGTTAGAAAGGACAACAACTGGTGGTTCTGCGTTGAATATCGACATCTCAATAGAATAACCAAGAAGGATGTCTATTTTTTACCTCGAATTGATAATGCGCTTGACTGCTTCCATAAAGCCAAGTATTTTGCTTCACTGGACCTACGATCTGGATTCTGGCTAATTTCAGTTGATGTCTGCGATAGCGAGAAGACAACATTCATTGCTCCCGACGGGCTTTATCAATTTAAAGTCATGCCTTTTCGGTTGTGCAATGCGCCTGAAATTTTTCGAAGGCATCATGGACTCCCTCCTTCGTGGTTTTAAATGGTTGACGTGCCTTTGAGATCCTATACGATGTCATTGCTTTCTCCCAAATTTTCGAAATCCATCTTCCACGTCTCTCGGCCATTCTTGCCATTTTTCGCTGTGCTGGCCTCCAGCCTAACGCGTCGAAGTGCACCTTTGGACGTCGTACACCAGTTGCGTCAACAAGGTGACCAAGCTACTTGGCCACCTTGTTGACGCTACTTATGTACAACCCGACCCTGAAAAGGTCCGTGGTGTACGCGAGTTCCCGGTCCCACGTTGCACTCAAAAAGTCCACAGCTTTTTGGGGCTCTGCTCATATTTCCGCCGTTTGGTTAGAAACTTCGCGGAAATCGCTCGACCCCTGACGGATTTTCTCAGAAACAACGTGGCTTTTACCTGGCGTGGAGACCAAGAACATTCCTTGCCGTCCCTCATTTCTGCGCTTACATCACCCCTTGTGTTGGCTCATTTTGACCCAGCCGCTCGAACAGATCTTTGCACCGACGCAAGTGGCCATGACATAGGGGCAGTACTCGCTCAAATGCTGAACGGCAGAAACCGTGTCATAGCGTACGCTAGCCACCTACTTTCCCAGTCGGAAAGGAACCATTCTATTACTGAGCGGAAGTGCCTGGCTCTCTCTCGTCTGGGCTATCGCGAAATTCCTTCCATACCTATACGTACGCCCATTCACAGTCATCACAGACCATCATGCGCTCTGCTGTCTGTCAACACTTAAAGATCCACCAGGAAGACTCGGGCGATGGTCGTTGTGATCGCAGTAGTACACGATCTCGGTAGCGTATAAGTCCGGCAAGCTTCACCCCCGTGCCGACTTTTTATCTCGACACCCTGCTGATCCACCCAACTCCTCTGAATCGGAAGCGGATGTCGACATCCTTGCTATAACAGATTTTATGCACATGGCTGACGAACAACGCCGAGATCCATCGCTGCTATCTATGATTGACCATATTCAATCTGGCCATAAAGACAATTCACTGAGCTCGTTTTTGCTTCAAGACAACCCTTTGTACCACCACAACTTACAGCGCGATGGTGCAGAACTTTTGCTCGTCGTCCCACGTCTAATGCGCAAGGGCATCTTGCAAGAACTTCACTATGCCCCAACATCTGGACATTTAGGTGTCTCCAGAAGCTATGACCTCGTCCGCCCACGGGTATTCTAGAAGTGCCTTTATCGTTCCGTTCGCCGCTACGGTGCAGCGTGTGACCTGTACCAGCGCTGGAAGGAGCCTGCGTATACATCCCTCCCCGCCAGTCCCTTTCAACCGATTGAATTCCCACCCAAGCATTTTCATAGGCGGGTGGTGGTGGATTTCATAGGTCCGTTCCCAACATCACCAACGGGAAACAAATAGATAGCAGTAGCTGCGGATTATGCTACTCGGTATGCAATTACTCGAGCGCTACAATTAGCTGCGCTACAGAGGTCACAGATTTCCTTCTCTACGACATTATTATTCAGCGTGGTGCTTCTTCTCACCTCGTATATTCAGCATATAGAAGTACCGCCATCCAGTGGACATTCGAAGGACTAAACGAGAGGTGGCACTCGCGAAATTTATTGCGGCCTGCGCTTCGTGTCTACTTCCCATCTTTAACCACCTCTAGTTCATGGATATATACTAGTTCACTATATTCATGGCACTGCGTGCCAATCCTCGCTAAAACCAAGAAATTTACGCTCAAAGAGTTTAACGTGGCAACCTTTCCTGGCCAGATAGTGCTCAAAGTGTGTCTTTCTGATACTAGTTTTTTTTAGTGAGCGTCAAATTCAAGGCAAATTTTTTGAAGAATAGATCATCAATACTCGTCTCCAAGATATTTCATCAGAAACAACTATCTTTTGATTTACGAATAACGTGCGCAGGTTTTTATCTCACTTAAAAAAGGTGCACTAGTCCGTCCGTGGAGGTGGCTACCCACTACTCCTACATACATCGCGGACGCACGACCCACGGCATAGGGAGCTTCTCCCCTAATATTAACACGTAGTTATGTCATGTAGGCAGTAAATACCACATTTACTTCTACAGTGAGAGCTGCTATGATGATCACAAGGGTAGTTTTTGGCGTCGTAGTTGTCCGCTGGTGCTGGTGTACGAAATAGGAGTATTGTACGAAATAGGAGTAAAATTAAGTAAACGTAATACACGTTAAGGACACAATGGGACTCGAACCCGGGTGTCCTGCGTGCCAACCCGGTATTCAACCACTGAGCCGTGCAGGTGTGTGGAACTAAGTTGGAAGCAGGCCTGATGTCTGGAAAGAAATCGCGTTAATATGAGTAATAAAGTGTTTTAGAATACAGCCAGGCGTCACTTAATGCGAAACTCATAACGAGTGAGTTGTTTAATGCCCCGATTCCTTGCAAGCGCCTCAGGCATAATTTGTTATGGTCGTCAGCAGTGGCGTACCAACTCTTTTCTGAGTGTTGGGGGGGGGGGGGCAAATGTACCTCACTCGTGACCAAATATATATATATATATATATATATATATATATATATATATATATATATATATATATATATATATATATATATATATAGTATGAGAGAGAGAGAGAAGTTCATGGACACGCTCGCAGTTGTATATGAAATTGCCATCACAGAGCTGACACGACGCGCTTTTTTAGATACTACGAAGTTTTAAGCCCGATTTCCGCGTCCAAAATGCAACGTTCATCTTGCTATCACGGCTTTTTCTCCCCATTGTGCTTTGGCACTTAACATCTAGATACCACAATGGTTTGTATAATAAATTTACTATGGATGTTAGTCGTCTGTATGGAGATGTACCAAGTGTCAACAAAAATACACCCAAGTTACACGGGGTATTGCTGCCAAACACCAAGACATACATTCGGCGAACCCTCCTCTATCAATGAACAGTAAATATTTTGTTACCCCTCTAAGGGCGTATTTTACTTTTGAAATATAGGCCGATTCTCGTGACGGAGGGCTCAACCATGTTTTTTCAGCGAGTGATGGCTGTTCGATTTTTTAACAGGTATTACACTTTCTTGCATATGTTCAGGCTTGTGTGTGTATTATAACTTAGTCTCAACACTATTTATGCAGCGTGCAACCGATAATATTATTGCTATTGTTCTATTACTGTCATTATTTTATTATCAACTTCTCAACCTTTTCATTTAAAGATGCATAATTTGTAGTGTTACGGGCATACTACATTGTCTACACTAATCGTATTTGTATTGACATTTTATTTATCTATTTATTTTTATTTATTTCAATACCCTCAGGGCCCGAGGGCATTACAGAGGGGAGTGGGTTACACAATATAATAAAAAAGCGGAAAATTGGTGGTTACATGGATCAGTGAAGGAAACCAACAAAGAATAATGCACAGTATAACAACAAAAACAGAAACACAAACACAGGTAATAAAGAACTACAAAGCTTTACAGGTCTACTGAAAAATGGAAATACTATATTCCTAAAAATTATGGTGACAGGTTAGCTATAGCAGCCTTAAACATAGAGGTATTAGACATCTCGACTACACATCGGGGAAGGTAATTTCAACTAGCTGACGTACGGGGGATGAATGAATTGTAAAAGTGGTTCGTGTGGCATGTGGGAATGCCAACCTTATGACGATGGTCGATGCGAGCGGATACGTAAGAAGAAGGGGTTATCAATTTATTCTTAAGGACTGCATTGTGGTAATATATCTTGTGAAACTGGCAGAGGCGACATATTTCTCTACGTTGTGAGAGCAGAGGTAATGATAAAGTTGTTTTCATGGAAGTGACGCTGGAGGTGCGATGATAGTTGGAAAGAATGAAACGAGCAGCCCGATTCTGGATGGATTCAAGCTGATGAATGAGTGTTTCTTGGCTGGGGTCCCACACAGATGCAGCATATTCTATTTTAGAACGTACTAATGATTCATACAGAAGTAATTTTACTGAAAAGGAAGAAAGATGAAAATTACGGCGTATAAAGCCCAGCGTGCGATTAGCATTATTGGTTCCATGTGTTACATGCATCTTCCAGGAAAGATCAGAAGTGATGAGTACGCCTAGATATTTGTAACATGAAACAAGTTCTAGGTTAGTATTATTAAGATGATAAGAGGGAAATGTTGTATTGCGACGTGAAACGCGCATGTGCTTGCATTTGTTAGTGTTTAACTCCATATTCTAGGTGTTAGTCCAGTCACGAACACGGTTTATATCTGATTGAAGAAGATAGACGTCAGAGTCGCTGTCAATAACACGGGATATAACACAGTCGTCGGCGAACAAGTTTATTGATGAACATAGATTATCAAGTAAGTCGTTTATGTAGATGAAGAAAAGCAAAGGTCCCAGCACAGAGCCTTGAGGCACGCCTGATTCAACTGCAGAAGTGATGGATGAGGTGTTATTCACAGTGACAGATTGGGAACAATCAGTGAGAAAAGAGTGAAGCCATTAAAGAACGTTCGGATCAATGTTACGTTTGCTGAGTTTTAAAAGAAGCACTCGATGAGAAACCTTGTTGAACGCTTTTAAGAAGCCTAGGAATATGCAGTCGACAATGGAACCCCTGTCAAGAATGGAATTTAGGTCATGTGTGAATGTCAAAAGTTGTGTTTCATATGAAAATGACTTGCGAAATCCATGCTGGTGATCTGTAAAAAAGGAGTTTGACTATAGGAAAGATGCGAGATGAGAGCAAATAACATGTTTCCTAACTTTACATGAAATACATGTGAGTGAGATTGGTCGATAATTATATGGAGAATGCCTATCCCCAGATTTGTGCAAGGGAATCACCTTCCCTACCTTCCAGTCTTCCGGAATGCAACCGTTATGAAGTGATTGCTGAAATATATTAGTGAGAATGATGGCACTGCACACTTTAGTACTAATTAAAAACTTTGAATTGATGCCATCAACACCACATGTTGATGAAACTTTCAAATTTTTTATGATTTTTTCTATACCGGCAGAATCATAGACAATGGGGTCCATTGTCAAGAAATTCGAACTAGCATATGTGGGAGTTACGGAACACACATTTTTTTGAAAAAACAGAAACAAATACAGAGTTTAGAACATTTGCGGATTCATCAAGTTTAATTATGCGATTGTTTGCATCTTTAAGGGTGATTGAGGAATTGTCTCTTTTGTTCACTACATTCCAAAATTGCTTAGGGTTGGTAATTAAAAGAGATGGTAATGTAGTATTGAAAAATGAATCCTTAGCATATTTTAGGGCTTGTTTGTATTCCTTAGCTACGGCCTGATAATCACTCCAACGTTCTTGAGTGCCAGTTACTTTTGCAGTGCTGAAAATGCGTTTTTTTCTTATTGCGTAGTCGTTTAAGTGATTGACTGAACCATGGTAATTGCAGGTTAGATGCGATGACTATACGTGGCACATATTTTTCTATGAGTGATAGAACCTTTTCTTTGAATAACGTCCAGTTAGTATTAACGGAGCGATCATAAAAGTTGTGCATGTAATCACTTGAAAAAGCTGAAAGATCATGATTAATAGCATCAAAATCTGCACGCTTATAGTCCCGGATATATTTTTTGTGGTTCCTACTGTGAGGTACTGTGCAGGTGAAAAAAAATGAAGCAGCAAGTGGCCGCTTAGCCCCTGCAGGTTGGATATGGAATGGAAAAGATCAGGCGCAGTGGTGAGCACTAAATCTAAGATGTTAAATGTGGTAGACGTAATTCTTGTTGCCTGTGTTATTAGCTGGGACAAGTTAAAATCGTTGCACAAATTCAAAAACGCGTATCCCGCTCCGGAGAAAGGACGACAAGTGAAATGCACGTTTGACCAAACTATATTCGGGAAATTGAAGTCGCCTAGTAAAATGAGCGGGTGGCAGCATTTCCGATGGAGGCGGAAATGTTGTAGGCCCGTGTACTCAGATTTGGGTGCACGTTAAAGAACCTCAGGTGGTCAAAATTTCCGGAGCCCTCCACTACGGCGTCTCTCATGATCAAATGATAGTTTTGGGACGTTAAACCCCACGTATCAATTAGTAAAATGAGCGGACTATTCGGATACAGCACTGTTAGCTTGGAAATGAAATCATGAAGCTCGTCAACAAAAGTGGATGAACAGGATGGTGGTCGATAACAAGCGCCCAATATCAACTTCTTGGAACACGTTTGTATTTCAACCAAAACAAGTTCCAAAGCACTACTAAAATGAATTGGAGAAGACGAAATCGTATCTGAAACCACGATAAGCACACCGCCTCCACACCGAACACCTCTTTCACAACGGTAAATGTTGTAGTGTTTTTTGCAATCCAATAATTCACTGTTATCAACCTGCGCAGACAACCAGGTTTCAGTAAGACAGATTATGTGTAGAAGCATCAATAACAGAGCAGAGATCGTCATGTTTTGGAATTAGGCTTCGAATATTTGTGAAAAGAAACGAAAGTTGATTTGCGACTGGTAGCTTTGATCCACGTCCCCTCGCGTAGCGCTATTCGGCGTTATGCACAGATGCATGCGGCGACTCATGCGAGAGATGTGAAGTTTTGACTGAAGACTTAAATGATTCGAAGATTTCACACACGCAATCATCAGGGGTGTTGTAAACGTAGCGCTTTCTATTTACGTACAGTTTGTTAAAGCGAAGCTTAAATCTTGAGAATTGAGTTTTGCCAAATTCAGCCAGTTTCTTTTTGGCAAGGCGAGTAGCTGGTGAATAGTCCTCACTAACGGCAACATTTACTTCCTTCAGCTTCGAACTACTCAGAAGTATTTGCTGCTTGAGCTTGAAGGAAGAAAATTTGGCAATGATTGGCCGGCACTTATTGGCATGATAACCGCCAAGCCTGTGTGCTCGTCCGATTAGTATTTCAGAGGGTGCTATTTATAATCTGGATGAAAACACATTCATCAGCTTTTCTTCTGTCTGGGCCCAAGACTCTGACTGGGCATCAGGCAGCCCATAGCATAAGAGATTGTCTCGCCGCTGCATATCCTCGAGCTCACCTTGCCGAGTACGCAGTTGATCGTTTTCGCTGCTAATATGGCTAATCGATTGGGGAAAACGCTGTATCTCTTCCTGGACTTCCTCAATCGCGACCGTTTTGCGCTCTACTTCAGTTAATCGTTTGTCTAAAACAGTAAGGTTTTTTGAAAACTCGCCTGTGTTTTTTTAAGCTCATCAACAGATTTGATTAGATCTGTCTGGTCCCTCTCCATTTTTTCGGTACGCGTGTTTACAGCTTGTAACATCATGAACATATCATTAAACGTTTTAGTCTATGAATCAGTAAGAAGACTTTGCACTTGGGCTTTAGTGTTAGGTCCGGGATCGAGCTCAACATCACCGGACAACATAAGCAATTGAGTTACAACGTCAACACACTCATGAAAAACAGAAAACAAAACTCACGGGCGTGGGAACAGCAACAAACAAACGTTATTCGACTTTTTAGCATACAGAGATGTAACCGAACTAACCTGGACGACAAAGCAGAATGAATTAGTGAACTGCATCGTAGTGCTGTTCACACACCCACTAAAGGCGCCGGGATTCCGCCAGCTCTTCATATAGGCAGCCGTCGATGATGTTGTCGTCGATCCGATTCCTTCGTTTGGTAGAGGGATGACCGTAGACACGTCGCTGTCGCACGGGCAGGCTGATACTTTCATATCGTTGTGATGGCAGGACAGCCCGCTGGTGTCGCTTATCGCTGGAGATATCGGTACGGCGGTGAAATGAATCCATGCCGTAACCTGGAAGACAAAGCAGAATGGATTAGTGAACTGCGTCATAGTGTTGTTCACACGCCCACTCATTTCTAAAGGGCCCCCAGGCACCTGCATAAATACGCCAATACAAACGAGCTAAATAATGTTTTTCTTTGCAAGAACCGATTTTGGGCGATTATAACGTCAAACTACCCTCATTGCTTCATACCTAACTGGTCATTAGCTGTATTTGGTTGTTGTAAACAGTCTTTGTCAAGCACACAGCACCAGCTTGTTACGCGAGGCAAAAATTGACGCGAAAAATGATCCATAGCTTAATGACCAATTATGAACGACCACGTAAAAAATAAGAGGGTAATCTAATTTCGATATGGCGTATTGTTTACCTTTTGTTCTTCGGCATTTAAAATTTTCTGTGTGCCACAAACTTGCCTGCTTGTTAAATGGCGTCACGAAGCTGGAGAGCATCTCCTTGTAAAAGTAATTCAAGTAGGCTAGCTGCCAATCACATATGCAGCGGCTATTCATTGAAGGTGGCGAGATGAATTAGTAGCATAATAAAATATTTATACTTGAAGCATAATGGTGTTTAGTAGCTTGTGTGCCTATATATCTCTGTGAGCTCACACTCTCTGACAGAAAGAGAAATAGAGAGAAACAACAGCACTGAACGTGTGTGCTTCTTTGCGGTCCGAGATGTATTTTAACTAAGCCTCCATTTTGCTAAAACCATGGTCTCACCTTCTGCGTTGTCCGGGGTCAAGTTGTGGGGCAAGCTTAAAAGCTGAGCTTCCTACTGAGCCCAAGTCCACTGCTTTATTCATGGCTCTTTGCAAGCTACCGCTATGGCTCCAAGTTACTGTAAGCAAGGCTGATCAGGCTTATCAGAGGTTAAAGCGGAAACAATTTTTGGCGTTTCAATACGGAAAACCTAAACATCAAGAACTATTCGTCAATTCATCGGCTCACAACAGCTTCGACAAAGCAGCGGTGACGATATATCCTTTTCGAAGAAAATTATTTCTTGAAGCAGCAAATGGTTTTTCCGGTTTTTAAAAAAGTTTGCTCGTTCCCATCTGTAACTGCATCCACAAGTCACAGCAGAATAAAAGCATGAACAAAGGATGTAATATTATAGGGCCCCTGTTCAGCGCTTGCCTGTTCTGAATTACTACAGCTGAAGACACGAAAGCGTCGCATAGGCGGGCCACAGCACAAAAAGTTTACAAAAAAATTATCACAGCGGAAATGTTGAAACTTCACTATGTTGTAACATTGCCTCCTAACTTTTACGTAATAACGTAGATTACTGTTGTGATTCGCCTAATTTGTTGGTTTTTCCAGCGTGCATCCAAGAGGGACCACTGTCTAAAGGTGGGGGGGGAGGGGGGCTGAGCCCTTTCAACTTTCCCATAGCAACCACTAACTGAAACGTATAAGAAAATGTGATACACTGGAGGCTGTGCGGTTGACAAAGCGGAGTTCTTTCCTGCAATTTGCTTGGTCGTACACAAACAACAGTTGTACAGAAGTGCTCAGTGACCAAACTTAAAAGACTGGAGTAAATGTGGAGCTGGTTTATACCAGAGGGTTTCAACAAGCGCACACCTCGATACAATACGAATGATGGGAGGTATGGGAACATTGCAACCTTCTACGAGCTTGTTAAACATCCATTTATTGGTGCTCATGGGTGGTTATACAAACAGTGCGTTAAAGGAAATAAAACTGGAAAGTGTTATATTTTACTTATTTTTGCGAGCTACGCATCAATCGTTGACAGCATAGGATATCCGGCAGAACAAATAAAGTTTGGCCAATACGCTCCATCTGTCACAGTGCCCCGCTTGACAGAGGTACTCAGAGATTGGGTTCTTATAGATACGGCGCGATTCAGAAAATACAACTTGAAGTAACGACTTCAGCCGGGACCCCTCGATTCACTTTCGCATCTCGAGCAAAGCATGGGCAAAAGCGTCACAACGTGGTGCACTTCAAGAAGAGGCTGTCGCGCATTCGGATGCCATGCAAGGTGGGTTCGTGTGATCGCACAAGAAAACAGGAACGCTGTTTCGCTTACCGGTCACGTCCTCTCCACGCCTAACATTCGCAAGGTAGCACCAACCCCCTCCCCTCCCTCATATCTACACACACGCACACGTTCTTAGCGTGTGTAAAAGTAAGCGATCGTCGACTGAGCGGCGTCTTCAATCGACCGGTGCTTGGTCTGATTGAACCAGGACAGCGTTGCAGAAGATAGGGCGTTGGCATCAAGCAGCGGCTGGCATTCGTTGTGCGCTTGTGTAAACAGCTTGGTATTCATGAACTGAACCGAATGACGGTCGGCGTATCCAAGACAGCTAGGTAATGGCAAACTGTTATGTCGGGTGGTCAGCATAGATTTGTGAGTGTTCTCTCGTAGACTTGTGAGTATGGGCACGAATGATGTCCTTTCATTTTCTCGCACCTGTATCTATCCGAAGGCAGCGTACGGCATTGTGTCAGGCAAGGCACAGCAACCAACTAAATTGATAAAAACGCGCGGTGTTGTTCATCTTCTAGACCGCTGCTATCGTTTGCAGTGAACATGCGCTACATGTTCGTCACTTCGTCATTCCCGTAAGGCGCGCGCCTCGGAGGAGGAAGGGTCATCGTGGGTGTTCCCGGTGAGTTGTCGCACAATACGTCGGGTGTGTGTGAAATAATGAGACTGCGCGAACACTGAAGATTAAGTGCCCTCGACTCACTCGGTGCATTTTGATGCCGAACCTTGAATGATGCTCTTTGAAAGAGAAAGAGATTTGAGGGAGGGCTATAGAGGTGCTGGTGACAGACGAACAATATGGGTTCATTTTAGTGCTGTTCATGTCCAGTTCATTTTTTGGGGGAAACTGTGGAGCTATCTTTTAGACTACAATGTAAAAAGAAAAATTCCCTGTACCCTGTACAGGACCCACCACGGTGGTCGTGGCACTCGGCTGCTGACTCGCAGGTCGCGGGATCGAATCACGGCCGCGGCGGCTGCATTTTTGATGCAGACCAAAGTGCTTGAGACATGTGTGTTTTGATTTAAGTGCACGTTATAGAAGCATAGGTGGTCAAAATTTACGGACCCTTCACTAAGCGTCTCATAACAATCTCGTGGTTGTGGAATTTTAAACCCCAACAATTATTCATAAATAAATCACCTGTAAGGGACGCTTCACTGTGTAGTGTGTGCATGTGAGTGTGCAAAGGTTTAAGCCAAATTAGTGGAGTATATAGCTCGATCAAATCGTATACCTACCTATTCTGTAAACCAAGAGTGACAATTCCGTAAATAGAAAAGACAAAAATATATTCTCGGCATATTGTGTAGAAAGCGAAATTCATGGTGTAGTATAACTAAGAGAAAACTGCTATGGCAGGGTTTGGAAAGATCCCACTAAAACGACACGCCAAACAAAAAGAGATACCGTGATTATTGGTGGTAATGTGCTGTGACGTGTCTCGTTTTCTGTTTACGTTTTCCAGAGAGGAACTGGCCAGGCCAGAGCACGGCGACGTTGAATGTCATCGTGCGTATACAGAAAGTGACACGTAAGTTGTGCGAGAACCACTTGAAAACCATGCGGTCCAATCACTTGCGAAGCACGCTTCGTTGGTTTCATGGTTTATGCACGCGTACGAAGAGAGGCACAAAATTTGTAGAAGCGTGACGAATATTCAAGGGCTTCAACGTGAGATATATATGGCGTATATCTTTAGGTCACACAATTAAATGCTCAATGGCGCCCTTATTCAGCGAAAGAGAATGCTGAATGACAGTGTAAACAGGCAGAGCTCTTCCGCTTATTTTTCTTTGGTATTATGCGTCTTAAAAACACTTGTTATATACTTTTCGAAAGCATCTCTTTTTATGCCTACGAGGTCTGTCGGAAAGGTTTGTGTAGTATACGCAAAATAAATAAAAAAACAGCATAGTCACTCACATACATCAGTGTGGTCACGTTCAATATTAAATAATTCAATCATTAATACTGCTAGCCCTGAAGAGGGCTGGCACAGGGCGAAATGTACAAAAAGTTTTCAGGTGAGATATGCTGCAAAGTTGTGTTGATAGTTGGCAGGGTTGTTACAAACAGCATAGAGAAATACACAAAAAATGACCATAGTTTCCCGAGTGGGAACACTGATTAGCATGCGGAGCATATATGTTGAACTGCGATAAATGTGGTTTGTAATTTGCGACATGCGTGTGTGTTATGAGTGAACACGAGGAAACATGAGTGAACAAGCACGCACGTATGCTGCGAAAGACGGTGTTTATTGATGAGACGCTTTGGGTATTTTGAGCAAGATGGCTTCATGGTCCGTAAAGTGAAAAGTGAGTGGGTCTGGTTGCAGCGGTCGAAGGTCGAAATTTGCAAAGACGTGGTCGATGGACGTCCCGCGAACTTGATCGGATGATGTTTGCCGTCGTGAGTTGCTCGTTTCAGCGAGTGCCGCGACTTCATGTAGTCGCCCACCCAATCGTCCTTGATGACGTCGACATTGAAGACGCCAACTATCACGAAGGGTCATCGTTGCGGTCGTTGTTTCAGGTATTCTTCCATGGCTTCGTCGACGTACTTCTCAACGGCGGCATACATTTTCACCAGCGACATTGCACGTGGAGCGACCGCACAAACCAACCGACGAAAGGCGGCGCGCCCCGACACTCGGTTATTTATAGCGAGAGCCGGCACCGGCCTGCGCATGCGCGCGTTAGCATACAGCTGGCGCACGTAAAATTAAGGTCGCGTGGCGTGCGGAGGGGAGAAGCGAGCGCCGCGCGCGCTCTTTTGAGAGGAGGAAGGGATGCACAGATGGATGGCGGAAGAGGAGGGGAGGCTGCGGACGGTGACGGTGCATGACTAGCCCCTAGTATAACATGCTCCGCAATTAAAAGAATTGACAAAAACCTACTAAAAAGTGCAATCAAGGAGAAGAGTAAAGTGCACCGTGTTCAATAGCGAAGGACAAATGTACGCTCCATCGCAAGACAGTGAAAATCATTTATGCAGGATAAAAGCTATATGTAGCCACAGTGTCATACATAGAAAACCCGTCTTACTTTATCTTCAAATGACGTTAGTGGATAACATTCGATTGTGTATTCAGGTAACATCTTCCATTCTTCATTAACATGCGGGAAATAACTGAACCTAAAACAGTCGTTACAACAAGCACGGGGCGCGTTGTACATACTATGACGATACTTGTAGTTAAACTTAATTCGCTGGTTCTACCTCTTCTTTCATTGCCACAAGCACGCCTGGAATTCTTCTGTGAAGCACTTTAGTAACAATGCTATTTCCATTGTTAATGAGTAGTCGTGCTAATGAATAGTCGTTGCATCAGCCAATTGCCACCGCCAGAGCACTAGTGTGTGTCACAAGAAACGAGATAAATAAATAAATAAGGAAATATCACAGGGCGATAATTACAGCCACTGCTGGAGACATTTTCAGCAGATCAACGCAATTTTCGTGTCAGAATATTCGCAATGTCTTCCCTTAGAGACCCGTGGTGACGCGTTATTGTGGTCACAAAATTAAGCAGCGCTCTTTAATACTAATTTGGTTGCGCGATGGGCACACCCAATCTCTCATATGAACGCTTCAGATATTCTATACATATAAAAAGCTGCATCTGTCGATTAACAATTAGTAGTGCATAATTATATGGCTGTCAACAAATACGATCAACAGGAGCGAATGTTAATTTCTTCTACGGAGTCCTGGTGTTGGCTCATCTTCGCCTTTCTTCTGGCCGATTCCACAACATCAGCTTAACGTCGTAATTTTAAACCTAGGTTTCGTTGCCCGTGATGAACTTTAGCAGTAATTCACCTGTGTATTTAGAATTTTTGCAATCTCTGCACCGTTACCTAGAATGGAGAGAGCTGTACATTGTGTCTCACTTTCTCTCGCACACTGCAGAAACTTTTGGGACCAGTCACGTAAGGGTGCATGAAGAAGTTTTCAGGTTTTATTTTTTTTAATCCGGAGATTGTGTCGCACTCCTGAGATTTGCAGGCGAAGCAAGCGGTGCCAAATAAACCGGCTGCCGGGGACAGGCAGGCTCTGAACAACTTCGCAGATACTGGAGCACAGGGATTTGAGAATACTGGTGCGTAACAAAACCAATATAAATACTTGTATTACATAATAGTATAAGGGTCAGAACCAGAGTGACCAGAGCCACTTTTGAGGCATGGAGCTGGTAGGAAGGGGGGATCAACTGAGGGTGAGGGGGCTGCTTTAGCGGAGCTGTATAGGATGCAGAAGCCATTTGATGAGCTACATGTGTACTTGGAGTGATATGTGTAAAATGGTTTGTGTGGCAGAGAATTTGACTCAAGGTTGACAAGAATTTCTGGCTTTTGTCTATTTTCCTGCCACTATAAATATATAAAAGTCTGCGAAGTCTCTATATGTATATAAAGATGTATTGCAATGCTACGATACTATAAAGAACTCATTTCGAAGATACTCTCCCTACATGTTTTGAGGTATAGGCACTGGCTTCATCGCTGGAGGGCATCGCACTGCAGACAGGCCCCGAAAACTCAGCGCTAGTTTTGTTTTCAGGGAACATGTGCGCTCGTAGCGGTCGCTGGGCATCCTAAGATCTGGTTGAACAAAGTGCGATATAGTGGATGTTCGCATTATTGCCTTTCACTTGTTTTTTAACATAGAAAAGTTTGAATCAACTGTAAAAAAGTCATTTGTTCATGTGTCTTTTCTATTTCTTATTTTATGAATCTTGAATCAGGCGAAGCGCGGGAAGACTCGCGTTAGCAGTTGCCTCTGCACCTCCATGCCACTTGCTCCATGCCGCATATCACATGCATGCCGCATCGCGCTTGGTTGTCTCGCTCAGTTAGCGTGCAAAGTATGAATACGGCAAAGATAAGGCATTTCATGTAGCGTATAGTGAACTGAAGCTGCAGTAGGCCGGGTTAATCAGGTCAACCATCCATTAAATGAATATGGCTAAATAGGGGCATCGCATGATTTGTGTGGCTCTACAATGTGATAACCCCGGGATTTCCAGGTCCGCGAAGGTTTTTGTGGCTTCCACGCTGGTTGAAGACAGGTCTGTCCTGTCTTCAACCAGCTGGTTGCCCACGCTGGTTGAAGACAGGGAAGGCATCTAGTTACATTCGGCTCAGCTTTCAAGTACACGGAGTAGGCCAGCGTCACGGCCAAAATGCCGAGCAGTTCGGTAGCTACCAGAGGTCTCATCGGGCCAGTTGTGAGTATTCCGAGTATGAATGTCTGCGCCAATTTTGTGCGAAACATTGTTCGACTCAGAGAGGCGACCTCACGGCAAGAGTATACGCGTCTTACCATGCTTTTCACGCAAACAACGTTTGTTCTGAAAGTCACGACACGTGCAAGTGCATTGGAATATTGATCGCGAGTAGCCATTTAAGGTTCGGAGCAGCATGGCTACTCCGAACCTTATATGGCTCTGAGCAACGGCTGCAAGAGCGCGTGCATATCCGCTATTTTTGGCCCAGTTACTGAAGAAGCAAGCAATATTCATGAAGTACCACAGAAAAGTGGCTGACTTACTTCGACTATGTTCGCCCTATTTGCAGTACTATTTATTGCACGCGTTTCTATGCATGTTCACTATCACAGGTGGTATCCCTGCTGAACTACGAAAATGTGAAAGGCCACTTGGGACAACCGGCACCAGCGGGATGGACAGTATACCCCGTCGTGTGCGTTCCGTTAACATGCAGCTTGCAGTTTCCATGACGTCCGCATTGAATCATATGTTCCGTTCCACACACACACAGACACACACACACACACACACACACACACACACACACACACACACACACACACACACACACACACACACACACACACACACACACACACACACACACACACACACACACACACACACACACACACACACACACAAAACCATAGGCGTGTTATGAATTGAATGGGACTTCTTGGCAGGATGAGCCAGGTGGTTCATGTAGTCACTTCTTGCAGCCGTGGGACCCGCATCACCCAGGCTTTGCCACTCTGGGTGCCAGCTGCAAAGGATCCGCGTGGAATGGTCCTCCGAGCAACCTACTCTACACGTGGGAGGCAAGAGCCATGGACGACACGTGATTAAATGACGCTAAACATATGTACAGATGTTGCACGCACAGACGTATGTTGAAGAGTCGCAGATGTTGATATAATCAGCTGTTTGCACTTGCGCAACGATGCACACTGAAACATGCGTATTACCAACACAAGAAGCTGATATGAAGCGGAGATGCTCGCGAGGATGTTGGCCCTTGGCACTGCTACGTAAATAAACTTCAGCGCATGGCAACTAACCACAATTGACGTTAACCCGACGTGACGGCTGTATTAAAGGAGTATATACGTAATATTTATAAAATTGGCTAGGCAGCACTGCAACCACTACTGACGTTTCACGAAGATAGGCGTCTATTTGAACAGTAGTTCCGAGACCTGGCATAGCTCTGTGGTAGAATGCTTCATTGCCATGCAGAATTCCTTGGTTCGATTCAAGCTGGAACCATGACATTTATTCTATGCCTTCTTTGGGTCAACGCTACCGATGTGCGGTATTGATTAACGCTCACGCGTTAAAATTGTCCATGTGTGTTCTAGTTATTTCTGAGTAGATACGAAGTGTGAATCACCTGTAGGACATACCCGCACACCACTGGCACAAACCCGCCCGTGGGTATGTGCGACTGTGTGGCGGGATGTGTTTGGCAATGTACCCGACGGGATTGTGACATTATTGATGTTTTGATGAGCGCGTCATATTCATCAATCCATCTTACTCTCCCATGCTAATTTTTATTCACGCCAAGTTAAGGGGTTGACCATGGGAGCACCCAAACGTAAGCGGCTAGGTAGATAGATACGTTCGAAGTCACCGAAATTCGCTAAGAAATGCCTCCCAATAAAAAAAAAGACAATGCTGAATTTTACATAGTCTTAGAAGAACTCGCGCATTCGCAATGGCGCCTCCTGTTACTATCGAATGTATCGCGGAAAATGTTGTAGACTACCTTGAGAAGGCTCTATAATTCGCGAGACATAAACCGGAGAATTGTCCCCAAACTAAATCTGATTTACCTTTTACTCCTCTCTCTCGCTCTCAAGAGGTCGTCCGGTAATAGACTGTCACAACTGCCGCATTGACTGGAGCAGAATCGTTGTCTTTCCGCAGGTCCTTTACAGTATGTACATCTCGAGTGGATCTACCGTGAGATGCATCGTTCAAGAAACACGAGACTCTTCAGGTCACCGACTGACGTTTAGCGAGTCTGTGGTTATCAGCGGCTCCCAAGGTGCGTGTGGTGTACTTCATATCGCGTAAAATTGAGTTCACAATAAATTTTTTAGCCTTACAAGATCTCCATTGAAGTTCTATTTGTATAACCTGGTCGTTTAACGTATGTATACATGTATTTTTTAAGTATGTATACATTTATCTTTAAAAGAAACAAAGAAAATATAAAAAAATTGTGAGGCCCCCACTCTGGATTCGAACATACAATTTCTTGCTCATCAGCGTGCTATATTAACCAAGTAAATCGCGCCGCTCATACTGTCCATCACGCTAACGGCAAGTTATCTGTATACACCATTCGCCACTGACCTACTGTCAATGGATTCATAGGAAACATTGTTGAACAAAGCATGTATTTCGTTTCTCTAAACATTGACGCATCCGATGGCTTGATCAATGGAGAGATGGGTTCACTGAAGCACACGAAACTGGATACAAGGGGCATTGCAACATGTCTCTGTCTCCACTTTCATGCTACAGCAACAGGAAAAATTCCTCGCATCAAGTCCAGGACTGTTTTGAAAGTGGCTGAAAAGTGTCCTGCCTGTGAATGCGCGCCGCCGCTATAACTTTAAACATACATACTCAACTCGCTGTCCCAGATGAGAAGTGGTGACGCTTGTGCCGTTAAAACATCACACGGCTTCGTCGTCACAACAGTGTACATGTCACCAGGAACCTTGTGGACTGACGTCCCGAACTTATTGCTACAAAACGTCCGTGCCACGTGCCTCCAGGATGTGCCTCTTATAGTCACAGGAGACTTCAACGTTAGTGTACTTCAGCATGAAAACCAGTGGCTTGTCACGTTTCTCAATGCCGAACGTGGGCTTCGTCTCCCTTTAAACGTCACGTAGTCAACAATTAACATGATCACCTGTTTAAATACTGTGGTTACTGCATTACTGTCAATTAAAGTACAATTAACCACGTTCACAACATTTCGCATGGTTCCCAAATATTCTAATTCGTATAACAGTCGATGTAATGCTATCACATTCCTTGCTTTAGCCTTGGGCCGAAACTATGACTTTTTTTTTGCCTGGCAAATTATTTATGCAAGCCTTCGTTCTTGTCTGATCTTTGTAGGCTTAGTTTTATCTGTCTAAAGCATACTGCCGTTTTTCTGACCTTCGGCAGCACCATTCTTCACAGTCTGTTGTATTTACATATCTCGATTTTTTGGCTGTAGCCTGCTCCTCTTCCAGAGTTAGCCTCCGTAGGAAATAGCTCTGATTATATCTACTGTAAACCAAGAAGTTTTTTGCAAATTTCTTTTTCATGATGTACGACGTAAACACTCAAACTTTCTTAGCTGCTCACAAAGATAAAAAAATTATTAACCATAAATAACTTGATCCCAGAGTCACCTGGGCCGGTCAAATTGTGCGACCAACTTGTGAAATATTTTGCTAATAAAATCTGTATTTCCAGCTTATTACTACTTCTTTTTTTTCTGTACTGCCCTCTCTGGGCAAAGGGAATCGCCCACATAGGCGACATGCCTCCGAATGCTGGTCAGCTAACTTATGGCTGAACCCGCAATACGCTAATGAATCATTTTTTGTTCTTATTCCTCTTTGGTATAAACAGGAGGATACTGGGTTGTTCTGCAAGTGCTGTTATCTAGTACGGTAATTCATGATCTGTTGTGAAATGTGTGGCGATAAAATTTCAGTGTATGAGATACAATAACTATTTCAATGTACTGATGTTTAGATGTCCTGTCCCGCACATCTGATCCACTGCTGCTAAGTCTTCCAAAGCTTCATCGAGTTCCCACAGGAGGACCAAAAACGGTTGGCAGAATGCCATCTGTGTTAGGCTGCGTAATTTTCACTGGGAGTCATTCAGCATTGGGGAAAGAAACGTCCACTGCTAAAGTGTTATCTTAATCAACAACGCTAAACCATCGCCTCGTCTCTTCAGTTGTGGCTATACAATGGGCCCCCATCATTCAAACAGGTCAGTGCCATTATCGTGTACAGTGTATTCGATTACAAAAATATTTTAGGAAAGTGGTTGACCCATTCAGCCATCATTCGAATTGAAGAAGGCTAAAGGGTGGCGATTCCTCTAGACTGAAAATTGTGTGATTAAGGCCAGAAAGACTGAAAATAGTCGTGTTTATCGTATTTCTAACGCAAACGACCTGGCCATATTTACATAATCAGTGCGCCTGCACATCCTTTTTTTTTTCTTTCGTGTTTCTACCATGAACAGAGGCATGTTCTCGTGTGACAAAACGAAAGCATTGCTCCATGATAAACCGCCTCAATTTTTATTCCTTCATTGCAATATTCGCAGTCTTCGTAGGCATCACGATGATCTGATCAACTTTCTTTCTATACTTGACCATAACTTTTCAATCATCTGTTTGTCGGAAACGTGGCTGACACAGGTAGATGGCAATCTAGTTGATCTGCCAGGGTACATCAGTGAACATAGTTACCGTGGAAATCAGAGAAGTGGCGGATCTGCTATTTTTGTGAATTCGTCGATTGCGTACACCCGTCGTCTCGATCTTTCATTCCGAAATTTATTGTGCGAGTCTGTATGGTTAGAGTTCGACCGGAATGTCTTGCCACTCAATAACAGGCCTACAATCCTGGCATCCATTTATCGTTCTCCTTCATCATCTTATTCGGACTTCTGTTCACAGCTAGAAGAAATACTTAATCTCTTAACCAATGAAAATAAGAACATCATCATTTGTAATGACATCAATATAAACATACTTCGTCCTAGCTGTCAATCGTGTTCTGATTATATCAACTGCTTATTTAGCTATGGTTTCTCTTCCTTAATTGATGTTCCAACTAGGTGTGACACTGCCGGTTCTTGCACGTTAAGAGACCACATATTTTCATCATCAATCTCTGATTACACCACCGGAGTGATTGATTATTCCATTACAGATCATTATCCCCTGTTCTTCGTCCTTGGTACCGGAAAACGTGCACAGCACCGTCAATATACGAAAAATTCCTTCAATGAAGCTTTATTTGCACGAAAAGTGCATGACACATGCTGGAATAACGTTTTTCGAGAAGATTGTCCTGAGAAGGCATATTCGATTTTTCTGTCAACTATAACGAATTACATTAACGATTGCACAACCCATGTAACCCATAAGCACACATTCTCGTCTCCTAGGAATCCATGGATTACAAATGCGCTGCTGCGCTCAATAATAAAGAAAAATAATCTTCACAAAAAGGTGAAATTGCTGCCTTTCAACGCATCTTTGCGAGCTAGATTTAAAAATTATAGCAACATTCTTTCTAGCGTCCTCAAACGTGCAAAACGGGAATATTATGAACGGCGAATAATTGAAAACGGAACAAATACTCGGCGTAATTGGGAGCTAATTAAAGAATTTCTGAATGTTAGGGAATCCGATGCCAGCATTAAAAAAATAATTTATAAAGACAAGGAATACTCTACCGAAGCTGATATGTCAAATGTTTTTAGCGATCATTTTGCCGCGTGCCAAAATACGCTCTCACTTAGCGCTCCAGCCCATCTTCCACGTAGCCCTCAGTCCTTCTTCCTTCGCCCGGTTTCTTCTTCAGAAGTTTTTAACGTAATTTCTTCCCTCAAAGTTACGGGACCAGGCCTGGACTCCATCCGGCCCTCTAGAATAAAACTGGTTGCTGCAGACATATCATTAGTTTTTGCAGATATTGCTAACAAAATTTTCAGAACCGGTATGTTTCCTGAGTTGTTGAAACGTGGTAAAATAATTCCTGTGTACAAAAAAGGCTCTCGTGATAACATTAACAACTATCGCCCCATTGGCATTTTGCTATTTTTTGGCAAAGTCATTGAAAAGCTTATCTACGGTCGTCTGATGCACTATCTAAACAAATTTAATCTTTTTTCCCCACACCAGTTTGGCTTTAGGAATGGTTATTCAACGGAACAAGCACTGCTCAAATTCACGGATAACATTAAACAATTTATTGACGAAGGGTTCGTTGTAGGTGCCATATTCATTGATCTAACAAAGGCATTTGACACACTAGAACATTCTATTCTTCTGGATAAGCTCGAGTCTTTTGGTATTACTGGCCCAACTCTAAATCTTATTCGTAGCTACTTGTCTAACAGGCCACAAGCCGTATATCTTAATGGTCAATTTTCATCGACTAAATTAATTAACTGCGGTGTTCCCCAAGGTTCTATATTAGGTCCGTTGTTATTTCTACTATTCATAAATGACTTACCTAATACGCTTACGTTTTCTAAGTGTTTGCTATATGCTGACGACACGACCATTTACTCACCACATAAATCGCTCACCGCACTTCAAGACACACTTAATGCAGATCTTAACAACGTGCATTCATGGTGTAGAAATAACAAACTTCAGATTAATCCTACTAAAACAACTTTCGTACTCTTTCATAGCCCACAAACTGTGGTTTCTTCCTCCATAACTGTCTTGCTGGATAATTATACTTTACTGGCATCTGACAATGTTAAATTCCTTGGTGTTACTCTCGATAAATATCTTAAATACAATAGTCATGCCAATTCACTTATAAAAAGGGTTTCATTTGGTATCCGCATTATCATTACAACACGTGCATTTTTTCAACCTCATGTTCTCATCTCACTTTATCATGCTTATATTAATAGCCATTTATCATACTGCTTATCATCATGGGTAACACATACGCCATTCATCTCAAACCGCTTCAACGTCTTCAAAACCAGGCGATCAAGTTAATGACTTTTAGCCCATTCCGTTGCCATTCTCTACCTATCTATCAACATCTTCGAATCCTACCCATTCAACAATTGTTTTATCATAGATTGTCGCTCATCACATACCGTCTTATTCATCGCGAAATATCACTTGATAATATTCCTTTCCATATCTTCGCCAACAACAATAATACCAGGTTTTCAGAGCGTAATAACTTGCTTTTACCTAAAATCAGATCAAACTATGGTAGATACACAGCACGCTTCTTTCGTGTTCATCTTTGGAATAATATCCCTCTTCATGTTAAGTCATCTCATTCATTGCAGTCTTTTAAACATAACATGAAAAGCATATTGTTAATTGAGCCCCTTGTTCATTTGTAATAAAACATTTTCATTATTACCTCTACGTTTTCAATTCCTGCTTTTACGTATTCTTGTAGTTTTGTATAATGTTGTTCTGGTAAATTAACTTTTTCGATTTGACTATTTATTGTTCTGTGTTGAATGCACTTTTTATTTTTGTTCGCACTTGTAGCTTTTGCTGCTGTTACTTACCTTTTATGTACCCCATTAATGATAGGAGGTCCCCCTGACAGTTTCTTACTTTGGGACCTCCTGACGCTGTATATATTATGTGAGCTCATTTTTTTGTACTCATGTACTCAGCAATGAATAAACAATGAATAAACAATGAATTCCGATTTCGTCAAAGTATTTTTGCAGGCTCCTGCTGATGCTGAATGAATGATGAGTGAATTTGTGCTCACTGTCAACATCGAAAATATCTTTAGGCTCAGAGAAATTTCGGACAGCGCAAGAGCCAATTGCCGTGGGCGCATTTTTGGCTTTCTTCAGCAGAATCTTTCCCAGTTTCACTATAAAAATTTATATTCGTGGTTTGTTTTCTTTGATGGCGTTCTCGCTCGCCAGAGCACATTGCGTTCCCCGCCGAGGTTATTTAGTGGTTATGGCACACTACTGCTAACGCTAACGTTGCGGGATTGAATCCCGGCTGCGGCGACTGCATTTAAGATGGAGGCGACCATGTTTGGGAACCGCGAAGGAGACCAATCATCGTGCAGAAAAAGTGTCGGCGGCCGGGAGGATGCGAAAGGGGGCCAGGAGGGAGAGAGGAGGTTGAGCGCGTGGTGTCGAGTACGGTGGATGGCGGTACTTTCTCATGATCAAGGAAGTTTAGGCGCAATGAGCGTGTGTCACCACATCGCGCGGTGGCGTGCGCTCTAATCTCCCACGCGTACTTTGCCCTGCTCAGAGGAGGAGAGCGATGCTTCCTCGCGCGTCCTTATCCTGTGGTGAGGAGGAGGGGAGGATCGTTCGTCTTGGCTGGCCTAGGGCTTTACCTGGAACGGTTCTGTTGTAGTTACCGGGCACACAAAAGTCACTGCAATCTCCGTTTGCGAAAAGCGCACGCTTTTCAGACCCAGCGAAGTAACAACTGAGACGCTTATTTGCGTGCATCGATCTGAACCTCTGCGCACGTTTCGTGCGCCATTTGTGCGTTAGAAAAGCGGGGCACGTTTCGAACTGCTTTCCATTCTGCCTGTGAATTTCACTATAAAAATAATTGTCCAAAATGACAGTGAATATAACTGCAGCTTTATTTCCAAGCTTATGGCCGTCCAATTGACAAGCGGCCGTCATTTTCAAACGACAGCACAATTTTATTATTTTGATATGTTTCCCGTCATTTCGAAACACAAGCAAACCATCAAATTGATAATATTCACATCAAAATGATGACATTCCGTTGTTTTCCAACGACGGCACAATTTTATCATTTTGATGTGTTTCCCGTCATTTCAAATACAAGCAAACCGTCAAGTTGATAACGTTTACATCAAAATAACAAAAGGTCATCTTTTGCAAATGACGGTATTCTTTCATCATATTAAAGTTTTTTAGTGAACTCAATAGACAACTGAACTGCCCAATTGATAACCTTTGAACGTCAAAATGACAGCAAGTTGTCAATTCTGGATGACAGGAATTACGAAATAAAGTTGTTTAACGTCTCTTTGTCAATTAAAACTATTATAGGACCGTCAATGCAGCACTTTCTTTGTAAGGTGACAGCAGGCTCTTAATGCATTGTCGATAACGGCTCATGAGAAGAAGTGTATTCTGTTTCATTATGAATTGTAGTGCAGTCTACGTCGCCATGCCACTGTCATTCGACATGGGTAGCACTGCATAATATATGCAACGAAAGCTTTTGTGAATACTTGCACATTTATTCTTCAAAGTATTTTGAGAAGGTGGAGCACCCTTCGAGCTACTCCGCTTTACCACAGCGTTTAGTTGGGTTGATCTGCCCCTTGTACTTGGGAACAAAAGCAGAATGACAGAATAAATCCATGCTCCATAAACTGTGCCAATATTATATTTGGGCTTCAGAAGTGAAACGCCGGAAATGTGTCAACTGCACTAACTTGTGTGATACAGACACTGCATTATGAAATCAAAGGACACTAAACAGAAATCTTGTGCAGCAAATGTAATGGCTTTTGTCATGCTGAAAATATTTGAACATATAAAACAGAAAACGTTAATGCTTTACAGTATTGCGAAAAAAGTATGCTTTTTATAAAAAAACACTAAACATGCATCATATTGCAACTTTTCGCCAAGGCAAAAAATAAAGCTAAATGAGTAACCTATCAGAGTCCTGAAAGAGTAGCACCTTGACAATAAAGAAAACACTGTATCATTATAATTGATCTAACCAGCAATATTATATAAATTATTTAGTGCGACACAGTTTCAGTTGAGTGTCTAAACTTTGAAGTGCCATCTAGGCAACACAAAATTCTTTTGGAAAACATAATGGCTCAATAACTACTACTCACATTCACATATACCTGCACAATTTTTTAGCATGATTGGAGATTGCCAAAAATTGACCGGGTTCGATTGATATGAAATGACCCAATACATTTGACATGGCCACCGAAATGGTTGAGACACTTGGCTTAGAATGACCCAGGCGTTACCCTTAGATAAACACATAACACCTGTCAGTGGATATAGCTTTACAAACAGGTATTGAACGTGAAATAAAAAATCAACGTTGAGCAGCAACAAATTATCATATGCCTTTTGAAAAAGACATCTTTATTGGGAAAAGAAATAGGAATGTAGAATGTAGTCTAGCTTTGCTGGCATAGGCACATCATTATCAGATATGCCGCTCATGAGTTAAATGGCACAATTTGAATGTTTACGTATTCGACAGAAATCAGTCTGGCTGGGTCTTTAGACCTTAGTTGCTGGCGAATATAATTATTCGTATAAATTGAAAAACACTGAATTTTTGCATTTTGAGCTAGCCTCATTCCTAAATTTTAAGTATATGCTACCTGCGATACATTAGTGGAGCAGGTTGGGACTGCCTAAAGTCCCTCTCACCATATGCATATAATACAGTTTGCGGATCAAATCAAGCAATACAAAAACGATATCTCAGTGGGAAAATTCATGATTATGCATTGTCGCTAGGGACGGCCTTTCGACAAGCGTACTTGCCTTCTTGAAGGCTGCAGCCTTGAAGAAGACAAGTTTACTTGTCAAAACGTTTGCTCCAGTGACACTCCATGTTCTTGAACTTTCCATCTCTATCTTACCAAGAACTTTTGCTTTGAATAACAAGCTAAGCTACACAAGTCATGTTTTGAGCGAAAAATGTCTATATTACATACTCACCTATGACAGCAAGCAGAGGTGTTGCTGGCATTCTCTCCAGGCTCTCTTCACCTGCATGCTGAGAATTCTTAAGCAAAAATTCAGTTAGACTCGGGAGAAGAATTTTCATAACCAGACATACCTATCTAAATCACACATCATAACCAAACTTCTAAAGGCCACCTTGCATTGTTTAACATAAGCAGCTGATATTGCAGTTCATATTACCAGCCTCCACATTGTTGATTGGAAGGAAATACATGACAATATAAAAGATAAAAAGAAGACGGCGTTTCGACTTCCTTAAAAGCCTCCTTCACAGTGAGGCCAAGCAACTGTGGATTGGGTGCATGGGGAGGGTTGGATGGACCTCAAATTTGAGGTATTATTTTAGGAGACATAACTGAGGATCTGGTCTGTTTTTACAATTTAACTGCACGTGTAACCAGAAAGGGTAAAACAAGTAGACTAAATAAAAAAAATTGTTAGGTATTGAGTACATACCTCGCTCGGCAGTGTGAAAGTTGCAGTGACATCCATGACCAAATATGCTTGAAGTTGACCCGTTTATGCCAGAAGGTGTCTGCTGACCCTTGAGGCAAGGCCTGTGAACCAAAGACGGTTGAAGCTATTAGCAGTCAGTCAATGATGACTATAACAGTTGCATACAAACTTCTAAGTACTTGACACATCTCCTAGAGTCGTCCTAAACATATAGTGTGTTTTAAACACTTTCACATGTGAATAACGCTGCACTTAACTTTCAATTTTTACGAAGTAATATCTGCTGGTTTCATAGGCTGTAACTTTTCTTTTAAAAAAATCAGTCTGCCCACGCGCATGATTGCTCCTGGTACCATGTTTCTCAAAATACACTCTCTATTTCCCATCTTGGTCTTTTTTCTGCGACTTATCTATGCTTTCGTGTGAATTTACAAGATAAGGTCACTTTTGATTGCGATTCGTGAATCGGGGTAGAAGTGCCCGATCACAACCAGATACCAACGTCTGCCTTTTACACCAGCTAGCGATTTAAAACCAGAATAAGAAGTTGCGGAAGAGATGCAGTTTTCAGCTACTGTACTAGACAAAAAATCTATTTCTGATTGACGTATAACTTTACAAATTCGTGGCCGCATCGTCCACATTATTTAGTTCCTCAGAAAAGTGATGATCATCATGGGCTAATAGCGCAGGTATTATAAGGAATAGATGAAAAGGAAAAACAAAAAGTGCTTACGGAACACCTTCATCAGGCACTCTCAATGGGTTCAGCCGTACACAAAATGATAACGTGCTCGACCGACTGATTCCAGTCCTTGCACCGTTAACGACTTTCAATCGTGATCGAAAGTGCGCGATAAGTACAATAAACACGCGCGATTGCTCCTCGTAAGCTCGCGTTTTCTTTTTTTTTCACAGGAATATGACTTTTATTTTTTTTATCATTAGACACAAGGTGACACCTGAAAATCGCTACACGTGGTTCAGCCTGGGCGCGAAAGCACCTCCCAGGGCGGCAGTGTCGGGCTAACTCCAACGGTGCATGCATGTCGCTCGAATGCATACTGCAAGGAGAGAATTCGTACAGACGCGCGAAAGAAGTAAACTACACCACTCCACAACCCGCCAAAACTGGGGCTTGCTTCTTTGCTACTTGCAAACTAGGTGCCGTGTTAAAACCATGGACATCCAAAGGATGTAAACAGATGAAAGAAGTATATAAGCGCACTCAGCTTGCACCTGGGTTTAGGCTGGAGCTCCGAGCAGAACGCGCGTTACACGGGCCCCCAGTCTTTCCAGTACACCACCCACAATTAAGACAAAATGGCGCACCATGCTGCAGGCTCCTTCCCGACGGGAAAAAGAACCCGCACAACGTCTAACTATAGAGGTTCTTGAGAAGAAAAAGTGAAGAGAAAAGCGCAAAGCTGTTATTGTTATTCAATACGAAGACACCGACACGACTTCGCACAGGGATGGGGGAGGGAGGTGTAAGAAAGAGGAGGAAGGGATGGGAGGAAGAAGAAGGCACTCAACTGTGTCGCGCGCGTGCGGGTACGCGCTGCCGCCGGGAAATGGAAAGCAATCAGGCAAGCCGGCACGGGGTGGGAACTGGGAGCACCACCTTAGGAGCATCAGAGGTAGCGGGCGGAGCCACAGATATAAACAAACACCACGTGTCTACGGGCGTCGCTAGAAGCGCGCGATGAGATCGGCGTCACCGAATAATTCAAGCAGGGCCTCGAAGGCCTGCACGAGCTCTGAGCGGTGGGCCTGGAAAAACCGGAGGTGGTCGAAGCTCACGTATGGCAGTCCCAGACGATCGTAGGTGTCGAAGAGCCGCCGGCGTTGTTCGGTGTAGCCGGGGCAGTGAAGCAGGATGTGCTCGGTCGTCTCCACCGCCGGGCATTCGGCACACGAAGGGCTCCCGCTGTTGGTGAAGCGAAATCGCCTCTCAGCGGTGCGGGAAAAGTCGGTGCGAAGCCGAAGCAGGAAGGCCCGGGCACGCCTGCCGATGTAGGTCCTCGGCAGCGGTCGTGGGGGGTTTCCTGTAGCCACACGTGAGTCTGGGTGTGATGCGCGCATGTGGCGCGCAATACGGAGATGCGCAATATCGCCCTAGCGGATGAACGCTGAGACGGGTGTGCTGGGGTTGTGAGCCTCCTTGGCGAGAATGTCTGCTGTCTCGTTGCCAAGTGGTCCCACGTGTGACAGCACCTACTGGAAAGGTCAAAGAAACAAAAAGAAACTCGTTGGTTGTGGTTGTAAGGAAGAGGAAAAAGGCACGTAATTTCTACCGGCCTCAGGGGCGACATGGCGCAGTGTCTTATAGGGCTGGGGGTAAGGAGGGATAAAAAGAATAGGAGGACATAGAAGAAATAGAGAGGCAAGCGACGGAAAATAGGAGATAGGAAAGTGGGGATCCGGTCGAAGCTGTCCAAGGGCGGGGCACCACAATGCGAGCACGGCGTCAGGAGACCACGGAGGGCGAACCAGTTGGTGGGAGCTACGCTGGCGTTCAGGGCACGTCTGTCCAGCTTGAAATCCCCTGAGCGAATCCCTGAAGAAACAGGTTGGCAATGCATGCACCGGTTTCCTTGGCGGTTCCACTATCTTTCTGGCACAGCAGCGACAGCCTCCTTTCCACTCTCTCGTGCAGGGGCAACCTCAAAGGGACGCGAGAGAGAGTGACATTTCACATGACGTGTGGTAGCCAACCGAAGCGCACTGGAAGTTTTTCTCCCTTTCTGTTTCAGGTCTCTGCTTCCCTCCGCTCGCTAAATTACAGTGGAGCCCGCGTCTTTTGCTTTTGACGCTGACGACTCGTTAAAATAGATGAAGAGAAGTATTCAAAATTACGGCCCGTTTTTACAGTGTTCGAATTTGTTGCTATCGCTTTCATTGCTTCGCCAGCGCAGCAAAGCAGTGACTTTTTTTGGAATAAAATTTTTATTGATACGTGCAATTCTTTATGCCGGTTCTGCATCATGTCTTGCTGAGGACGTTTAATGCACTACCACAAAAATCGGTGAAGTCTGACTAAGAAGCGTTGTCTTTCTGCATTTGTTTTGCACTATGGTTACAAGCTCACGTGGGTTTACGTAGCATTCACGTGGATGTACAGTCTGTTTCACACTTAGGTTAAATCTCATATCACATGACACGTGGTGCGCCCAGCGCTGTACTCGCCTGAGCGGACTATACGGTTCAACACAACGGCCCTTCTAGTGTCTGCACATGCGTGAGTTGCTGCCAATGCATGACTGAAGTGCTGGCCGCACCGCGATTTATACGTTCCGAGATTTTCCTTAATAAGTGTGACAGGCTATACACGTATTCCTTTAGTGGAAGCATGGGTGTGTAGACTACTGGTAAAAACACTCGCTTTCGGAGAAAGTGGGTATATCCCAGCATCAGAAAGAAACACTTTTTCGCCTGATTTATTTATGCTGAAGACACAGGGTCTGACCAGCTATTCGTAGCGCTGAAAGCAGCACAGTAGCTTGGCCGCAAGGCCCTATCGGAGTGTTCGCTCTCATGTGTCTCCATAGCAAGGCGCTTAGTGGTCATGGCCAGCCTCCTGACCACAAGCGCATAGCAAGACTCGGTCCGCTCTTTGGCGGCTGTGGTACTATATACTTCTAAATTATAGAGTGGGTAACGATTGGAGTATGTCGTAGTCTACAATGGTAGAGCATGGAGTTGCCCCGCGGGCATACCTTGGCTTAATAGTCCTGCCAAAGAACCAGGCATATCTGAACGTGAGTGCCTAACGAGTAAGGTGTACCAATTGCACCCGGCATCGGCGAAGCTCAAAAAAAAAAAAATGCGGCCATCTAACGCGCTCCAGTTCTTGCGGAGTTCTTAGGCGCGCTATTTCACGAAGTGTTCTTTTTTTTTATTAAAAAATTATAGATTTAAGCAGTGTTTGATTTGTTAAACTGATCTTTTATCGAGAAAATTGCATTTGTGGTGCGGTTTTTTGTAGTTGCCTGTAAAGACCACATTTTTTGTCACCGCCGCCAACAATTTTTACTACGCCACTGGCGCCTATTGATCAGCGCGCCGCCGCCGCTGCTGACGAGTGCTTTCGACGCGAACAGTGCGCCATTTAAAAAGAATTATTTTTTTTTCAGTTGACCCATACGTTTATTCTGCACATTCTGTCACCAGTAAATACTCAGTTGTTTCTTAATTCTGCTCAGTTCGCAAACACATCGCAGTCGGTTTGCCTGCCACTACAACTTAAATAACTGGACTAAAAAAAGCTTAATTGCTCCTAAAATTGTGAACATGTAGTGTTGGATTCCCTTTAAAGGTGAATTTCAAGCTACTTTCGAGCTCACTGTAGTTAAGCGAATCTCGGTCAGTGACAGTGCCAATGGTGGTGTTTGCCAAGGACTGTCCTCATATTCTGGCTGACGAGTACACGTAATGACGAGTACACGAACAGGTGTGGAAAGCTGGTACTGGAATGTTCATAATTATGACTGTGAAAGCGCGTCGAAGAACAAAGGCAGTTCAGATGCGAAGGGAGGGGGCTAGGAATGGGGACGGGCAGGGTAGAAGCGCTTCTATTCGATGTGTATGGAAAACATTGCTATGCAGGCTAATGAGGTAGAGCTAGTTGTTTAGGGCTTATTAAAACAAAAAACAAAGGTCAGCTAAAAAAAAAGGCCTGTTTAGAAGGCGTAGCGCAGTCACATCGAAAGCTGGAAGAGTAGCCTTTCAGAGTCTTTTCTAAACACTCACTGGGTAACTGCTGCAAAACCACCATATGATTGTGAGAGACGCCGTAGTGGAGGGCTCCGGAAAATTTTAACACCTGGGGTTCTTTAACGCGCACCCAAATATGAGCACAAGGGCCTACGACATTTTGGCCTCCATCGGAAATGCAGCCGCCGCAGCCGGGATTCGATCCCGCAACCTGCGGGTCAGCAGCCGAGCACCTTAGCCACTATAGACCACCGTGGCGGGGCACCACGAAATAAAATGAATCGTGTAATATGAAGCAGCAAAAAGCGGACGCACACGTGCGTCTGCGCATGACATTTTGACACCGCTTGCTGCACAATAAAAACAGGATGGCGGGGAAGAACGAAATACAAGCTCGCGATGCAAATGCGCGTGAGTTGGCTGCCTGCGATTTTTCACTCCCACACAGCAGCGAAGCCGCAGTGAAAGGTGCTGTTCCCCCATATCTTCCTTTCAACTTGTTTCATATAAACCCCTCGCCACCACCGTCTCTAAAGCGACGCGCGATGCCGTCTTTCAGTGCGCTGCCGCTGTGCACACCCGCCTCCTGCGATGGGAGAGCGACAAAAATTCATCTCGGCAAGTATGCAGTCGTGCAGCATGCCCTTCCGCCGACGTCGTCCCAGATCCCGTGCGTGTTCGCTCTTGTTATTATCATCATGCGGTTCGCGCTCTCCCGTGTGGCAAGCAGGCTCGGGCCGTCCAGGAGCGGGGTCCGTTTTTTATGGGCTTAGCGCCTCCCTCTCCTCTCCGCATCCTCCCCCTTAATCTCGCGAAGAATCGCCGAGTGGATGCTGTGCGGAGTCGCCACCGCCACTTGTAGCAGCTGACGATCGCCCGACCGGCCGCAGCGCCCAATCGCTTGTGCCCGGACACGCTGCCCCGAATGCGAGCTGCTCTGACTGCCGCAGGCCGCGAATCCGCACGACGCCATCTCGCACATCCCCGCAACAGGCAAGTGGAGCATGACTGGCCAGACGCGTTTTGCCGGCCCGCATATGTATGGATACCGTATATATATTTAATGTGCCTGGAGCTCCAACCATTCAGCAAAGCTTAGTGATTATCAGCAAGTGTAACGCCGCAAAGCTACGTTCAGAATTCATGGTACGGTACATACACCGTATCTATGAGAGCTAGCACAACTCCTAAAGTTGCGGAATTGCAGGATATAGCTGGTGTGCCGCAATTATTATTTTTTTCCATCACCCGTCTTGTGAACTCTGATTGGGTGACTTGGTACCCAAGCGGCGACTTCATGCCCATGAACCACTCGAGCAGCGTCGATGCCGGCATCCTCTACGATATTTTGCGTAAACTGCATATGAATCCTGTCAGCTGTTCTTAAGTCGTTATAACAAAGAAGAAAAAGTGAAAGAAAAGAGATAGACGCTGGCACGAATCAGCTATATAAGAAACTACTGAAGCATTAATGCCGAGCTCCATCTATGCGAGATATTTTATCATACGCATTATTTAACTTTAGTTGGAATGCAGCCGCAAACACTTCAGAATCACCGTAATCGCTGCTAAAATGTTTGAACTATTCGCGACCTGAGCAACCAGACTGTATACTTCGCAGGCCTCACACTCATTTGTGTGCAATGCACCACTCTTCATTTACCGGTTTACATGTCCTGGAAATATTTGCGGACAGAAACATTTAGGAAAGCAGCAACGTGTGGCTTGGAGAGAGCTGACACGCCGTTTCACAATAGTTTGAAATTACGCGCATGCTTTTCTCTTCCATAAATACAGCATGGTCTGTCGACATAGTCTGATGGAATTTTTTGGGAACGGCAAAATGCAACAATGACACGTGCGAAATTGCATGGGGTACTTAAGAAACTTGCTCGAAACAATGGGCTTTATGGTGCTTTCTACTTTGTACGAATTATAAGTCGATGCGATGTAGTCAATGTAAATGCATTCGCGTTAATCTGCGTCACAGACAGATGGGCATGCATGCACGCTTACTTTTTTTGTGACATAGAAATCAAAGGGTGCGCAACATTTATTCCGCCTAATTTATCATTATTACTGCATGAATACATACGTTTTACAATAACACTAGAACAGAGAGATACTTATTACACTTTCTACACTGTTCGGAGAGTTAAACGTATGACATACGATACACTGTTAACGAGATAGTGGTTATGGCCCACAGCTGTCCTTACAACTTACGGGGTGAGAGAAAACAGAGCAACAAAACATTTGGTCTGTGTTTACTTTTTTCATGTGTGAATACGAAGTCAGTTGTAGCGAAACTTAACTCAGACTTTCTCGAAAATAAGCAACTTCACTGTATTCCCAAGAGTGTGGTCTTTCGGTGCGTTCGCCGCCAAGTCGTTATTTGAAATCCATTATTGGAACGGATGGCCGTCTGGGTGGAAAGAATAGATGAATAAAAAAAAAAAGACGCCGACCACAATTTAATGAAAAAACAAACGAACAAGAAATACGATGTTTTGGCTTCTAGAGCGGGAACCTTGATCACATTGAATCTGAAATGACAATGAAATTCACAATGAAACGTCTTCGTAGATTTTTATCTTGGGGTCAGTGTCTTCGTCTTTTTATTCAACTCGTTATTCATTCGAAGTTTGACAAGGAAAGACTTGTCTATGTCTCGAAAATGTGTCATCTGGTACTCCTTTCGTATAGTGAAATCGCTAAATCATTTCTGAAAGTGTGGAGTGAGCGCAGCGAATAGCTTGTGCGGGCTCCACCATTGCTAACGCCATAGAAGCGCTGAGAGACCAACACAGTATCCGCCTTCTTGCCTGAAGACGTATGTGCCATTTGTGGTGGTGACATATCAGCAGCTCATAAAGCGACCGATAGATCGTGCAACTTTGTGCCGCAGAATGTGCGCGCGTAGAATGGAAAACACATTTCCGTTCTTCGCGCACAGCGCACTCTCGTTTATTTTTATTTTTTTTGTATCTGCTGTTAACCACTGTAGCTACTACGGAAGCTGCAGATCGTGTAACTGGATCAGAAAGTGTCACTGTATATACGGCCACTCGCGTAATAGTAACCTCTTACGGGGTGAAGTCTCGTGAGAACTGTACGCAGCGAGTGATCATCCGAGTCGGCCAACAGCTTGGTTGACGTTATGGTAACTTGAATCTGTCGTGCACGTGTTGACTGGTTCCCTGCAGTGCCAGGAAAGTTGGCGAGCATACACGGCACTGGTGGGCGGGAAACACTTTTTAGGCTGACGTCAAGTCGCTGGGAACCGTTGTTTACACGTTCCCAGAAGAAGCCCAAAGGCATCACCTCTCTGTATACTGATGGCCTCTGCATGCGCACGTTGCTGGTCTGCTGGCTGGATAATCGACGGGGCTGCAGTTAGCGTTTTCTTACACAAACATGGTTGAAAAACGTGTCTCAGCGGGTGCCCCACATCGCGCCTTCACGGCATATTTCACTAGATGGCAAAACCGAGACGTGAGATGCTTGTTAGCGCACATCGGAACATCTAGATACGGTGTTTAAATTTTTTATTTTTGGGGGTGGTCAAAATTAAAATCTTTGGTTTTGGTAAATATAAAAGCGCTTTGAGGTACGTGAAGGCCAGCTTTGAGAGTTAGTTGTGCGGCCAGGAGGACGCTGTAGATGACAATTACTGCTGAAAGCAGTCGATGTAATCAAGCAAGATTGAATAATGGATTTGATAGTTACTGTATAAGCGAGTATATTTGTAATGAAAAGTCGTGAGGACGCTGTCGTGAAAAGCAACTCAATACGTTTCAGCGCACGCTCTGTTAAGAGCTGCATATAGTTATGTACGTAGCTCTGAATTGATTTTGGCAGGCCTTACACAGTGCACTCATTCAAGCACAGGCAGGCGTGAGTTTTTTTATTAACTTTTTTCTTCCTTTCGTTTATTATTTATTTCGTTTTACAGAAAGAGGAGCAAGAGCTAAAGGCCATGTGGCCTGACAGAGGCTCTTACTCTTTTTGGCATTCAGCATCCATAGAAATGGTTTTCATGCATGTAAAACAATAAAGCATCAGCATGTACATAACTAAATGCAAACAGAGCAAACGCAGTTTCACGTCATACAAAATACTTTTAGGCAACAAAAACGTTTAGAAAGACTTGATTTAACGATAGAATAAAACACTTCATGCAAAATAGAAATATCACGCGAAAACTAAATGAAACAAAGCATATCATGCAAACCACTCCATGGAAAAAAACACATCATTGAAACAAGCTAGGAATATGTACCCCGATGCATTAAATAATGAAGATTGAAACTATAATAATAAAAAAACAGTGAAAGAGACATGTAAAAAAGTTTAAGAAGATGCCATTGAGAGTGTAAGAGAAAGTTTTTTACATATTGTTTGAAATGGGGTCATAAATGTCTATGTCGTTCCTCACAATGTTAATTAACCGGGGTATTTAATATTGTAGGTCCAGGCGTCCGTAGTTTGTTAGCGTGAGTGGTGGCATTATTGTTTGGTGGCGTAACTAGTACCGTGGAGATGAAACTGGTGTACTAATAGTATAGAGTCTGATTTTTTATAAGCAATAGTAATATATAAAAGTAAATTTAATTTGCTTTCATCAATGAATGTTTTTAAAGACTGTTTGGGGGTGAGTCTCGCGGCCTACCATGATAGTTTTAGAAACTTCTTATTACATTTTTTGCAGTTTATTTATTTGTCGCAATTTTTTGCAGTTGTTGTTTCCCAGACAATGCACAATAACTAAGTTTTGAGTAAAAAAGGGTGCAGTATATTTTTTAGTGGTAGTGGTATAAGACTACTAATTTTATATATAGAGCATACTACTTTGCTAAGGTCACTGCTGAGCTTATTTACATGATTGCCCCAAGAGAGGTTTTCTTGAAACGATACACCCAAAATTGTTTGCGTCGCTACTCGTTCTGTCTGCTTACCTTTCAATGAAACAGTAACATTAAGAGGGGGCATTGGTTTATTTAATGGCCTAAATACTATATATTTATTTTCATAACAATTAATTGAAGTTTGTCTAAGGTCAGGCAGTCAGACAATAGATCTAAATAATCACTGATTTCTTTTGCAATCTGTTTTAGGGATGTGCTTGAAAATAAAAGATTAGTGTCTTCCGCATACATGACTATGTTTGGTGCAGGTGAAATGCTTGGGAGGGCATTAATGTATATGTTAAATAATACCGGGCCTAGTATAGATCCCTGCGGTACACCAGCTTCTATTTTAAGATGAGGACAGGTCACCTGATTGGCAGAAACATACTGAAAATGATCCATTAAATGGCTTTGCATGAGTTCTAATGTTGTTTTAGGACAATGACTTCTTCGTCATGGGTAAGAATGCCATTTACCGAAGATATCCGTACGTCTTCACAAGTAGCATTTGTTCCGGACAACATTTTGATTTCTAGCCACATTTTTTGCATTTGTATAAATACGCAAAAAAAACTTTTCATACTATTTTGCCTTTGCTTTTCTTAGCTCTGAATATACTTGGTTACGATAGGCCTTAAATGCAGCCAACTGATTAATGTCTCGCGCTTTTATGAAAGTGTGGTACATTTGATTTTTTTCTTTTAATTCTTGAGAAAAGTTTAGCATTAATCCATGGTTTCCTAACTTTTTTAGGACGTTTTACAACGCTATGTTGTGGGAAGGCTTTATCGTATGCAGCAATGAGTTTGTCAAAAAATGGATTGTATGCCTTATATGGATTACTTTCAAGAGTTTTCAATTCTCTATTGAGTTCCCTAATAAGTGATCGGAAATGGGCTAGCGTCGCTGTATCTTTGAGGCGATAGGAAAATGTGTTAGGCTCGAATTTCTCACAGCATAGAAGAAAACAGAAAATTGGGAAATGCTGAGTTACTTCAATGGAAAGGACACCGGCAGTGACAGAAGAAACATGAACATTGGTATTACAAACGTCTAATAGGGTAGCGCTAGAGGCTCGAACCAGTTTCTAGTAAGACTGCGAAAACGTAATGCCGCGAACACCCTCGGTGATCTCATAATTATCGGCTGAAGTGTCGAGTTCGACGACTCCCGCATCACCATACCCGCATGAACGGTGCAGTTAAACGGCAGTTTATCGTGTGCCTTCGGCCGCTAGCAATGATAACACGAAAATGAAAAATTCACCGCAAACGAGAATGCGTATCAAAATGCTCAGCGAACACCATCTATATGTAATAAAAGCACGGCCTGTGAATCGCGGCTGGCTACGTCACAGCCGATGTTTTTGTAGCTTCACAGCCTGCTTAGTTCAACTGGTTGTGGATGTGCGCGTTGATGTGAATTAACATCACTGACAGCAGCCACTAGCAGCTGACACGCTATAACCTGCGTTTAGCAGCAACAATATCGAGGAGGGACTGTCAACGGCTAGCGTAAGCGCGCCGCCCTTTTCACTTTGTTTCCCACAGCGGCCGCTGCGAATGAGCCGATGTAGGGTTCGAGGTTATTGGACACGTGTTCGCGTATTCGAGCTCATATTGCTCACAATAGTACCTCCAACTGACCCAGTCATCCACTTTGAGCAGAAAGCAAGTATTGTCAATGATTTATTAACGCGAGAGTGTTAAAGAGCTCATTTCGCAAAAATTATGGCGTCATTGCTTGTGAGCGAAAAATAATCTGGTGCGAGACCAAAAAATTGAGACAGGTGTAAATAGAATATTAAAAAAAATCGGCCCCTGTATCTGCATGTTATACTGCAAATGTCGTCGAAAGACGATAGTTTTGCGTCTGGAAAGAATGAACAAAATGTTTGTTTGACGTTCTGCCCAAGAAAATTGGTGAATGGTATTCTGGAGGCGCTGCGTCAGAGTGCCTCGAGCATGCAGCGGAGGCGAATGAGCGCATCAAGTTACGTCACACGTGAGGCATGAGCGCTATCTGGCAGTTGTCTTGGAAAACGAAGCGCGCGCTACGTGCGCGCCCATCTCGGAGGTGATAAGGTAAAGAACGCAAGGCGACGGGTAGGTGCCACAGCCGTGCCGTCTTAGCAAAGCGTTGGAAACACTCGCGTTTTTGTGCAAGCGTTGCATCATCAGCGCAGCGTGATAAGCGCTACGGCCTTTAGAATTACTTATTGATTGATTGATTTGTGAGGTTTAACGTCCCAAAACCACTGTATGACTGAGAGACGCCGTAGTGGAGGGCTCCGGAAATTTCGACCACCTGGGGTTCTTTAACGTGCACCCAAATCTGAGTACACGGGCCTACAACATTTCCACCTCCATCGGAAATGCAGCCGCCACAGCTGGGATTTGATCCCGCGACCTGCGGGTCAGCAGCCGAGTACCTTAGCCACTAGACCACCGTGGCGGGGCTTAGAATTACTTATGTGTGCCTTTTCTAGTATAAAGGCACACATACAGACTATTGACGTATTGTTATACTGCCTCAAATATGCGCAATAATTGCTTTTAAAGATTATAGTATTTCTTGGAGACCGACGCAAAAATTTTGCTCTGTCTGTCTGTCTATTTGTGTGTTTGTCTACCCTTAACGGTACCCTAAACGGCATCAAGTGACCAAACGATACTCTAAACGGCCGACCCCATCCGCAGCACCCACCATCCGTAGTGCTTAAGGTTCAGCGTTCATACTTGTGCGATTGTCAAATAAAAAGCAATTATTACGCATATCTGAGGCACTATAATAGCATGTCAGTATTATGTATGTGCATTTTTTACTATAGAAAAGGCATACATTAGTAATTTCAACCATCGTAGCCTTTATAACGCTGCGCTGGCCATGCAACGCTTGCAGGAAACGGCAAGTGTTTGCAACGCTTTGCTACGACGACACGGTGGTGACACCTACCCGTCGCCTTGCCTTCTACACCTTATCACCTCAGAGACGGGCGCGCACGGCACGCGCACGGCGCGCGCCCCGTTTTGCAGGATAACTGCCAGATAGCGCTCATGTCTTACGTGTGACGTGACTTGACGCGCACGTTCACCTACAGTGTCTAGAAAAATGCTACCTAGTGTGCTGAGTGCGCGCATTGTGTACGAAAGAGGGTGGTCTGGCAAGTGATGACTGCGCTCAGTTGCCGCAAGCGTCGCTGCGAGTCGAGTGGGTGCCTGATTGTGCGAAGCAGTTTTCTAGTCCATTTGCTGCCGGAGCTTCGCTACGAGTAAGATAAGCGTTTCACAGCTGTTATCTGTCGTATTGTGAAGTTCGATTTTGCCAGATGTGAGCGGCAACATACTGAGATGTTAAAGGCTAAGGGGCAACGCAACGAAAGGACATGTTTTGTGCCTCTGTGCCGAAGCGGTTATCGGTCGAACGAGGAAAGGGTATCTTTGTTCACCGAACCGACGGACCCAGCACGGCTTGCAGAATGGGAAATCAGGAACAAGAGGGCAGACAGAAGGCTGACGCCGAAGGCTGTCGTTTGCGAACGACATTTTGAGAGTGACTGCATCGAACGATCTTTTCAGGTTACGGTGAACGGTGTCGTGAATGAAATAACCCGAGAGAGGCCGCGCCTGAAGCCCGATGCTGTCCCTACAGTGTTCGAAAATTGCCCAACACATCTTTTACCTAAGAAGTGTGCACGTGTGCGTGTCTGTGTGTGTTTGTGTGTGTGTGTGTGTGTGTGTTTGTGTGTGTACGTGTAAACGTGTGTGTGTGTGTGTGTTTTGTCGGCGGCAGCCAACAGTGAGGTGTATGTTACGACATTATCTTCATTTGATATTGCTAAATACGAGTACTGTGAAAGCAGTTGCATGGGTATTGTACAAAAAAGCGTTTTGTAAAGAACTCTCCGAATATGCGGAAAAATTGAAAGTTGGCCTCGCGCGACTCGGCCTACTGAAAGCTTCACAGCGCTTGCGGAGCACGCGGACTGAACGCAGATGCACCCACTCGCGCCGCAGCGCACCAAGCGGGCGCCATCGGCAGTCATAAGCGACGGAGCCATCTCCACGCCCGCGCTCAGCACACTAGGCAGTATTTTTTTAGACACTGTAGTTCACCACCACTGCACGCTGCAGGCACTCTAACGCAGCACCCCCAGAATACCATTCACCAATTTTCTTGGGCAGAACGTCAAACAAACATTTTGTTCATTCTTTCCAGACGCAAGAATATCGTCTTTCGACAGCATTTGCGGTGTAACATGCAGATACGGGGCCAATTTTTCACTTGGCACTCACACAAGTATGAACGCTGAATCTTGAGCAATATTGGTGGGCGCTGCGGATGGGGTCGGCGGTTCGGGTTATCGTTAGGTGCCGTATAGGCTTTAGGGTATCGTTAAGGGGGGACAAAAGGACAGACAGACCAAAATTTTCCCGTTGAAGGCGCCCAAGAAAGACTATCGTGTTTTTAATCTGGGTCTGCGTGGGGATCGAATCCGGGTCGTTAGGGGGGCAAGCATTTGTTCTACCACCCAGCAACGCGTATGCTTGTGAGTACAGTGAAAATATCTGCTTGGAAATGCGGTGAAAGTAATTTTTATGCTTTACAAACACACGCTTCCTGTATACAAGCTTCCAATTACAACATAAAATATTGCAGTATTAATGCGTGGTGCAGGCGTAAATTGCCATCAGATTATGTAATTATCATAATTACTTCATCGTTTACGGCCGGTTACCCGCTAGAAAAGGCACACATGTTTCGGCGCATATTCCCCTGATAGATCGATATGTTGGGTTTAACGACCCAAAACTACCATATGATTATGAAAGACGTCGTAGTGGAGGACTTCGAAAATTTTGACCGCCTGGGGTTCTTCACCGTGCGCCCTAATATGAGCACACGGACTGCGCCTGTTCCCTTAAGGCCTCGTAGTGGTGCACAGCAAGATCGAAAATATTTTATGCTTTGAGTTTTGAAGTATGCACTAGGGACAGGATATCTCTATCCCGTTCAACTCTTAAAGCCGACGCTCAAGGTTCCCCCAAAATTTTCATTTTATCAAATTATCGTGATTCGGTCTTTCTAGTTTCATGCCCACACTTCGATGAATTTCGCTGCCATATTATGAAAATTTCAATCAAATAGCTGGAACGAGCTTATGAATTTGTGACAAGGTTTGTTCAGCCCCCTAACGTTGTACACACTATATCCATAACTTTAATGCTTCTCTATTCTTGCAGGCATATACGAAAGGGTGAAGAGACATAGGAGTGCCTCATGGAACGGGCGTTGTATACATCTATAATGTTGCACAGTACTTGACCCGCCTCCTTTCTGACCAGTCTCGCAACATTTAACACCACCTCCTCTTCCTACATTTAACCACACGAAAAGCTCATTGACGTGAAGTTCAAGAAAAAATAAGCATCACTTAGAAATAAATCAAAATTGTAGGGACGGGATACCAGGTGCATTTTCAAGTTTCTTGTGAATCTGCCAAAGAGTCGCTGCACGCAGCAGCAGATAAGTTTCTTCTTCAATGTGTTCATACCGCTCAACAAGCAAAAAACTGTGAGACAGTAATATATAGCTGACTAGCAATATTCTTAATATGAAACTTCAGGTAGTACGCATCTTGCAACGAATATAAAAAAGGAGAGTGAATACCCTGATGATCGATACAGAAACTTTTTCGTTATGGGGGAGGAGAAAAGTGTACATGACATAATGAAGAAAATAAACGCCGTGGGGCCAGTTTTCATCTTCGTTTGCCAGTTACTTCTCTATTGATGTCGCCCCGCCGCGGTGGTCTAGTGGCTAAGGTACTCGGCTGCTGACCCGCAGGTCGCGGGTTCAAATCCCGGCGGTGGCGGCTGCATTTCCGATTGAGGCGGAAATGTTGTAGGCCCGTGTGCTCAGATTTGGGTGCACGTTAAAGAACCCTAGGTGGTCGAAATTTCCAGAGCCCTCCACTACGGCGTCTCTCAAAATCATATGGTGGGTTTGGGACGTTAAACCCCACAAATCAATCAATCAATCTCTATCGGTGTCATTTGATGCTTTTGTGCTGGGACGTACACTCGAAAGAGAATATATGCAGTGCTATTGAGGAATTCATATGCGAATCAATTGAACGTATTCGACTTATCAACAACTCATAATTTTAAAAGTATATCCTGACAATGATTTTTGGTCATTTCGGAGATCATGGTCCATGGTTCATGGATAAAAAAAATCCATGGATCCGCGCATTGGTAATTCTTTTAACACCACAATTCGCAACTAAATAAGCGCTCTGTGAGCGGATCATGAAGTGGACAAAGTTTTTTTCAATTATTGATGAAGACGTTTCGTATAAAAAAATTGTAATGCAAAAAAAGGAAATAATTTACGGATCAACATGTTAATATTACCTGGGGTTTTACGTCCCAAGTCAACAATATGATCATGAGCGACGCCTCAGTGGAGCGCTCTGGAAGTTTTGACCATCTGGTGTTTAACGTGCACTGACGTCACGCAGTAGACGGGCCTCTATCATTTCGCCTCCATTTAAATGTTACCGCCGCGGCCTGGACGGAGCCTGCAACTTTCGCGTCAGCAGCCAATCACTATAATTACTGTTCCACCAAAGCGGACAACGAGATGTTAACCATATTTCACAAAAGACAAAAGGTGACTTCTAAGTGCCACTTGGCGCAATTACTTGCGCGTACCCCCCTCTCCCTTCAGTTTATTTTTATCCATGCATTAATCGGCTGTCAAAAGACTAGGTATAACACGTAATGGAAATAGCAAGAGAATGTATTCGCGCGGGGAATGCCAGTACGCAGATTTGTAGGAGGCCACTGACTATGCGGTCAGCCATGTAGCTTCATTTTTTTACAGTCATTTCCAGCGGCAGCTGGTTAGCGGAACATCATGCCATCGTCATAGTGCACGTGGTAGAGCTGGTTGGTTCTCTAACCTGCTAACCTCCATCCGAGTCTCGTTTTCTAGTCTCATATTGGGCTGAGAGGCGATGTATTTACCAACGACAACCTTATTAAGATCCATGTTATACGTTTCGGGCTTTGGCGTCCACTGTGGTATTCGACAGCTGCAGAGCGTACCTCGCTCAGAGATGTGTGCTCAATGGTATATTGCTTTCTGACGCGAAGCTGCTTACGTATTACCCTAAGTCTATAGTACGCTGTCTTATGGCCTTCGAACGGTGAGAAGTACATAACTTCGGAGAGGGCCCCTCTGGAGGCCTGTCACCACCTACAGTGACACATTATTGATGTTATATTTCTTTACGCTTGCGACGCAGGAGCCTCGACTGCACTGGGTTGAGAGCTATCGTCTTTCTCCTGGAGGGGTGATGACATCACAGTATACAGCTGCTTTTGTGCAGCGCGGTTCATCCATGCTGTTTTGGTGGCTACTTCTGTCGTCAAACTGTGGCCACTGTTCCCGTAAGTTAGTTTATACTATTGCTTTCATAAGATGTAGAGGGTGCTTCAACTTCATTCGATCCGAAGCGGCAGTTTATGGGCTGCATGGACAGTCTGCAACGCAAAATAAACTGAGCAGACCAATGTTTGTGTCTTCAGACCACAGGTGTAGCCAAGGGGGGTATTAAAAAAGGGGTTAACCCCCCCCCCTCCTCTGAAGTGTTTCAATCATTCTTGCGTTTTTATTTACAAGCACACGCAGGCCCATAGTCAGGACTTACTTTTTTTTTGGGAGGGGGAGAGACTTGTTGAAAGTTTTGAAAAACGCCCATTTTTATTATTTGTATTGGGTAAAACAATCCCTTCCCTCCACACTTCACGGGAGTTGGCGGCCGTGCCCCTATGCTCCCCCCCCTTTTGTTACGGGAATGTGCGCACGTACAAACGCACACACGAATGTAGTTAAAATACAGTTGAACCCTTGCCCCCCTCTTTCAATAAAATTTCTGGCACTACACTCCTGCATCATACGTTATGTGCTGAAGCCCAGAACAATCTTTTCCGGGCTTCGAATGGGACCAGTGGATGGATGGATGGATGGATGGATGGATGGATGGATGGATGGATGGATGGATGGATGGATGGATGGATGGATGGATGGATGGATGGATGGATGGATGGATGGATGGATGGATGTGGCTGTACCCTTAAGATCGGGTGGCGGCTAACGCCACCTAGCCGTAATGCTTGGTGAACCAACAACTAGATTTATCTTTTTTCCCCTTTAAATTGTGAAGTATAGGACTGGTACTTTGCAGTGAATGGTTTAATTTTCACTCGTGCCTTGACTTTAGCCACCAATCAGATAACCTCCTTCTAGTTAATTCTACCCACCTAAAGTCTATTTTGCCCTCTCTGCCTCTAAACCCCAGTGCTTTGAAAAACTCTGCGCAATCATCCTGAACTATAGGGTGAAGCCCTTTACAGAACATTATCAAGTGTTTGCAGTTTCCTACTCTTCCCGCATGCAGTGCATACCGTGTCTACCCCTTCGTATTTAGCCCGCAGAAGCATTGTGGTTGCAGCGGCCTCTAGCAACACAAAATTGTCTTGGTATAGGCAACTTGAATAGTTATTTAAGCTTGCTTGCGCCGTTTTCAACAATCATACAATGATTAAGATTATCGTAGACAGCGTCAAATTTGCTCGAAGGAGTGAGTGTTGGAAAGGTTCATATAGCCGAGCTCTATAACGCCACATGTCTCGCAGAGCGTGGCAAAAACGAAATGACGAGTCTGAGTTGACCGTTTCCCACATAGATTGTACTCTTTCACATATCAATTGTGCTGTATTAATCTAAATTATCCTATCTTAATGTACAGCTTACGTGTTGTCATGTTGACTTCACTGTTTCATGCCGCAGTGCACGCGTGGAAGTTTTCCTGATTTTTAACCTTTGCCGACATCAAAGATTGGTAGTTGGACACTCCTCTGTCTTCTTCCTCCGTTCTTTTTCATGTTCTTAGCATTGTGCCAGCAGTAACAAGTTTTACAAATTTGGGAAACAACTCCCCAATATCAAGTTCTAAAGGTAGCCAAGACTGTGCAAAAAAAAAGTTTTGCCGATGGTTGTTTTGTAGCCAGAGGTAAAACGCTAAAGTCAGCTATAGAACGGAACGCCTGACCATCTGGAGTAGTGCGTGCTCGTGCGTTGACATCGCGCAGCTTTTCATTGCTTTGGTTCGCTTGTATGATTGAATGTGACCTTTATTAGCGAAAAGGACGACTCTTGACCGCTGTATTTAGGACGAGGTGGGCAAATGGTTAGAGAAATAAAATGTGAGGAGCATCTTCATGTCATCTTCATGTCACGCCTTCGCACGGGTCAGGCGACCTCTCATACACCACTCGAAACTACCATATCACGAATGTTTTTTTGTGCTTTCTGGTCTGACTTCATTATAATTTCGTAGAGCACGGTCATGAAGGCGTGTGGCAGATGGTGAATGCGCCGTCTGCTTCAAAGGAAGCATTCTTTCGCCGACGCTAAAATTGTTTTAGGACGGGAAGACGCCTCTTGTCATGCGAATAATTACTTTATAAGAAATGTTAGACAGAGGAAGATAGAGATTTTAAAAAAAGACATTTTTTCTGGAGTCTATATACATTTGGCATGGTATCACTGATTAGGGTACGTGTTTCAAGGCCTGACTGACTTTGTGTTATACTGCATCATAGCCTAATGGAGCGTGCCTTGATGAGAAAATTGATGCCAGTAAAATTAAGCTAAGAAAGAGATATTTTTCAATCACAATAAAAGAAAAAATTGCACCAGTTTAAACCAAAAGCAAGAAACCATATCGACATTATTCTACACCCGAGTGCTGCAGATAAAACTGAACGAGTCAGATGGCATTTAACCAAACATAGATTCATTGATATTTATGACTTGCTCGTGCAAGCGATGTATTCTCGCCAGAAAGACACCAAAGCGGGGCTGGTGTCCTTCTGCGGTTCGTCGGTAAAGGTACTGGCAGAAGATCTGTGGTTCATTTGCGAAAGAAACGGTAGAAGCCTCTTTCGTAAGGCGTGCCGGGAGGTCCCAGTAGAAGAACATAGATGTGAGGATTGAGAACCGGAAGAAACCTCTTTTGTAAGGTGTGTGGGGAGGTCCCAGTAGAAGAATGTTGATGCGAGGAGTGAGAACCGGAAAAAAACCTCCTTCGTAAGGTGTGCCGGGAGGTCCCAGTAGAAGGATATCGAAGCGAGGAGTGAGAACCAAAAGAAACCTCCTTCCTAAGGGTTGCCGGGAGGTCCCAGTAGAAGAACATCGATGTGAGGAGTGAGAACCGGAAGAAACCTCCTTCGTAAGGTCTGCCGGCAGGACCCAGTAGAAAAACGTCGATTCGAGGAATGAGAACCGGAAAAAACCACCTTCGTAAGGCGTGCCGAGAAGTCCCAGTAGAAGAACATCGATGCGAGGATTGAGAACCGGAAGAAACCTCCTTCGTAAGGTGTGCCGGGAGGTCCCAGTAGAAGAACATCGATGCGTGGAATGAGAACCGGAAGAAATCTCTTTCGTAAGGTTTGCCGGGAGGTCCCAGTGGAAGAACATCGATGTGAGGAATGAGAACCGGAAGAAACCTCTTTCGTAAAGTGTGCCGGGAGGTCCCAGTAGAAGAACATCGATGTGAGGAGTGACAACTGGAAGAGACCTCCTTCGTAAGGTCTGCCAGGAGGTCCCAGTAGAAGAACATCGATGTGAGGAGTGAGAACGGGAAGAAACCCCCTTCGTAAGGTCTGCCAGGAGGACCCAGTAGAAGAACTTCGATGTGAGGAGTGAGAACCGGAAGAAACCTCTTTCGTAAGTTGTGCGGGGAGGTCCCAATAAAGGAACATCGATGTGGGGAGTGAGAACTGGAAGAAGCCTCCTTCGTAAGGTGTGCCGGGAGGTCCCAGTAAAAGAACATCGATGCGAGGAATGAGAACCGGAAGAAACCTCCTTCGTAAGGTGTGCCGATAATTCCCAGTAGATTAACATCGATGCGAGGAATGAGAACCGGAAGAAAAGTCCTTCGTAAGGTGTGTGGGGAGGTCCCAGTAGAAGAATATTGATGCAAGGAGTGAGAACCGGAAGAAACCTCCTTCGTAAGGTGTGCCGGGAGATCCCAGTAGAAGGATATCGAGGCGAGGAATGAGAACCGAAAGAAACCTCCTTCGTAAGGTGTGCCGGGAGGTCCCACTAGAAGAACATCGATGCGAGGAATGAGAACCTGAAGAAACTTCCTTCGTAAGGTGTGCCGGGAAATCCCAGTAGAAGAACATCGATGCGAGGAATGAGAACCGGAAGAAACCTTCTTCGTAAGGTGTGCCGGGAGGTCCCAGTAAAAGAACATTCATGCGAGAAATGAGAACCGGAAGAAACCTCCTTCGTAAGGTGTGCCGGGAGGTCCCAGTAGAAGAATATCGATGCGAGGACTGAGAACCGGAACAAACCTCCTTCGTAAGGTGTGCCGGGAGGTCGCAGTAGAAGAGCATCGATGCGAGGAATGAGAAAAGGAAGAAACCTCCTTCGTAAGGTATGCCGGGAGGTCCCAGTAGAAGAATATCGATTCGAGGAGGGAGAACCAGAAGAAACCTCTTTGGTAAGGTGTACCGGGAGGTCCCAGTAGAAGCACATTGATGCGAGGAGTGAGAACAGGAAGAAGCGTACTTTCTAAGACATGCCGGGAGGTCCCAGCAAAAAAAAAAACGCACCGTTACGAGGCAGGCGGAGCTGCGGTACGTTCGCGGAGAAACCGGAAGGCACCCCCGTTTACGTTGTGCAGGGAGGTCCCAGCAGAGGGACGAGGATGCTATAGCCGTCGTTTTATTCAGGCGTATTAAGTGCCTGTTTCAGTAGTGCAGAGATAATAAATATGCGACAGTATTAGGACTACTCACCTTCGCACAAATCTTTGCGTCGGTTTTCATGAGCAGAAGAGGCTCGGCCGAAAAGTCCTTCGGATGCTCGATTAGTGACAGGAAGAGGCCAGCTTCGTAAAGAGTGCAGGGCGATCGAAGTTGAATGATGCCGAATCGAGTGACGTCGTTTTCGCCCGGAGTAATGATGATCTCCGCGTACTGGTCATCGCACATGTTGTTCGACGGCGGGTCGAAGGTGGCTCGTGTTGTTCTTCATGAGAAGCCGGTTTCCCGAAGACGGAGTTTAGGATGAAGTGCACTCGTGTTTTTGGCTTTTTTGAACGCGAATGCCAGGACTTCTGTGATTGTTCGATCTGAACCATGCGAAGAGCTGTCAGCGGAGCTCAAACTGCAGTCGCGAGCACGTGCTGCCACGCGAGCTCGTGTTAGATTGGCCATTATTGAGCGCTTGGTGACGTCAGTCACGAAGTTAATATATTATTATTATTATTATTATTATTATTATTATATGTGAAACAAGGATATTCCTTACGCTCGGCTGGTAAATAGATATTCGGACGACGCTATTATTGTGGATATTTAAAGCACATCTGGTTTGCAGGGTAGCAAACCGGATGTGCGTCTGGTTAACCTCCCTGCCTTTCCTTGCATCTTTATCTCTCTCTAAAGCTACGGATATATATATATATATATATATATATATATATATATATATATATATATTATCGCGAAAAGTGCTTGTAGTTTGAGATAATAAACATTTATAGTTTACTGTTAGCGCAATAGCGGAAAATAAGGGCATGACGTTACCATGCAGTCAACGTTTGTTGCCGACCGCACCTCATAGTTTAGCGGGATAGCGCTAACGAAGTATACGTGCCCCCGCTAGGATGATGGCACCACATATAGGAGGTTCGAAAAGTAATACCAGTGAAAAGAAAAAAGAAAATGAGAATGCCAGCCTGTGTCACCGCGCCAAGCACTGTTACGTGTTTATTTTAGTAATGATAAAAGTAAATAAATATGAACCACGCACCAAACGCCAGAACATATATGTTGCTGATTTGTTTACCTCAGTCTTGTAGTTATGCCTAGACACGTTGGAAATGGGAAGCTGTCTAACAAAACTACGCTAAATTATCCATAATACTCAGTTGTCAAAGCTAATTGAAGGCAAGTGAAGTCATTTTAAACAGTCATTTGCTGCGAAGTCAACCTGTTAACAACTACGCCAAAATCACTTCGAAGTGGGCGTCCGAGAGCACCATGTTTTACGTACAATACGTACACCTACGCTAACAAGGTAACGTTAAAGTGGGATGGGTACCGTACGTATCTGCGTGTGCGAACTTCTATCCCGTTATCACGGTACGCCTGGTATCCCGATAAGCCTAGTATACTATAACTGTATAATAATAACCGAAATCGAAAGCCCAGGTCTTGGCCAAACCGAAACTGAATTCCCCAGGAGAGCAGGAAATACATCGTCTTTCGTAGGTAACACCGGAGATTCACGCAACAGTCAGTCGACGGCTTGCTGGATTCCGTGCCGACCGGTTGTGCGCGTGTGCTCTCCTCGCGCTTGCGATCTCCGGCGTCAGCGTAGCTCTGGCCGACTGGGCTCGCCCTACGTCACCTCCTGACGCCGACGACCTTCGACGACAGTGTAGCTCTGACCGACTGGACTTGCTCTACGCCATCTACTGACGCCGACAAGAGCTCTCGCAAGTGTGCCCCGTCCTCGGACTCCAGTGACCGTGCTTCCATCTTTCCTATCTCTCCTATCCCCTCAGTTTGTTGTCGCTTCTTCTTCCTCTTTTCTACACCTTTACTCCTACCCTTTTTATCCCTCCTCACCCCCATCCTTTGTGAGCTACTGTGGAGGTGTCGCTCACTGAAGCAGACAGTAACGGGGCTCACTTTTCTCTTCCTTTCTCTCTCTTGAGAATCACTCATTCACGCAAGTCTTGAATAGAAAAACAAAAACAAAAACGTTACAGCAAGAAAAGGTCACAAAAAAAGAAAATGTATGCGGTCTCGAATACCCAATGAAACAGCTCATTGCTTGCATTTGGTGAGTGTTAATCATACATTTCTTCGTTAAACTCGAAAGGAGTGCAAAGAAATTGTTTGTTTTTGTGCGAGAAGTAGCGCCGCAGTGGCTGTTTCCTAGTTTAAGCTGGAAAGCTATTCTCGCGGTGCCCACTTAATGAACATGTCCACTTCGGTATCCACTGATCGGTCGGCGAACAGCGCCTCCTTTTCCCGGTCTTTTTTCCGCACCTCATTTTGACGCCACGCAGCTTCCCCAACTGTTGACACAAATGAAAAAGACGGAATATGTTTCACCGTAAGAAATGGTGCCCCCAGAGATCCGCTTTTGGACGCACGTCTCGGAGGCCGTGCATTTACTCTAATCACGTTAGCCATTGAATTAGGTTTAATACGGCCGCCCTCCTGATGCACCAGGATGGCCAGTACGCATTACCTGCAACGCTCTTCAAACACCTCAACACGTTGAAGCGCAGCTTCAAACTTGTCAGGTTTGTTGAAGAGTTCTGGTTACTGCACATTTCGTTCACTCTCTCTCTCTTTACGCTCAAAATTTGCTGGAGGGTTCGGTACGTAGACTTAGTCAAGAATGGCATGACGTCAGGACTCGCCCTTCCCTTCTCTTCTCTCTATTTTTTTGCAGAACTAAACACACTTCGATATATATATATATATATATATATATATATATATATATATATATATATATATATTTACATACTGTCATGACCAAGACTAACCAGAGAAAGGAAGGGAAGAACGAAGTCCGAATAAGAACAGCTGGCCCAGGATCGGGGTGTTGTCTCTTTTCTCTTCAATACTATGGCACTGTTCGACAAGTCAATCCTCTTCGGGAAGCCACTGGTATGTGTCTTCGTGGTTCATCGGCATTGCGGGCTTCTCCATCGAGGAACGCCGTTCACGCTTCCTTGGCAATGGGGTCCCAACCGTCACTTCAGACCACCAGTGGACGGCATCCAGGCCTCCCCTGGGGTTGTAGGGCTTGACCTTATTGACACCCTGCCACCGTTTCACAGCAGAGATCCGCACCGGCTCCTATCCTTTGGGAATGCCGCTCACGCTTCCCACGGCCTACATTCCCGTTGCTGTACTCTTTGAACATACGAGCTGCCATGGAACGCCGTCCAAGCTTCTCTGCTCGTCAACCTCACCAGCGTGAGTTCTGCAACCGCTATTTATTCGAAGACCGCGATCACTGACTCTTCGGTCTTCAGACACGACAGCGCCGCGGACCTGCGGCACGCCATAGCGCTACTCCGCGTCGAGACTAACGAACTGACAGCGTCAATCGCCGAGCGAGCTCCTACAGTGTTGCCAGAATTGCGTGCCACTAACGTCGTGTTGGATGTAGCTGCCTCGCACGACCTTGAGGCAAGACCACCGGAGCAACGCAGGGAGCTTTGATATTCTCTCATCGAGCTCTCACACCAGCTCCCCTGCTTCGCGTCGGTGATCTCTGTGTTACCACCTGCCACCCCATCATCACTGGCCGTCTGCAAACTACCGGAATTCCACGGGTTCCAGAACAACGCCAACAGCTGGGTGGCAACCGTGAACGCACTAGCAGTGCGTGAGGCTTGAACTGAGCCTAAGTAATGGTGCTTGTACATAGACCACCTTCGGGAAGGTGCCGCGGCGTGGCACCGGTATGAAGGCGTGAAGCAGCTGTGCTGGGCGGACTGGAGCTGCAAGCTCATAGCTGCTTTTGGCCGTACTCCTTACCACCTCTACGCCACCACACCGTCCAACCTGGCCGGTATCGAGGAGGAAGCTCCAGAGGCTTTCCACCTCGAGGCTGCAGCTGTGCGCCGCAGTTTACCACTCGATCAGTTAGACACTTTGTCGATACCCAAAGCAAGTTCACTGCGGCCAGAGGCCGCTACCGAAGTCGGACCTCGTGAAGGGCATTGCTCCAATGAAACAGCCGCAGAGAATCATCGTGACTGTGCTGCATTGCCCTTCACCAACGCGCCCACTTTCGCACACCGAGCTGAAGTGGAGCAACAGCTCGAAGGTTTCTCGGAGCCCTCCAGTCCCATGACAGAAAGCTTCTCCGCCTGTCCTACACATGACGTCAGACGCAGGTGCGACACTCTACTGCTGCTCTCAGTACCCGCGCCGGTACGCGACGCCATTACGTCAGTGGAAGAGGCTGAGACCAGTCCTCATACAGCTCAGTTAGAGAAGCCAGCCCCACTATCACATTTACTGAGGCAAGTGGAGAAACCAGCATCGCCTATGCTTGAACCGCCTACGGTCATGGCGCCAGTAGAGCCCAAGGTAACCACTGCTGGCCTCACTGACCAAAATCGTGAGGAGAAAGTTGGCGTTCAAGATGCAAACAGCAGCCAATACGATGACAGCTTCACAGAATGTCCTGCCACAGATGCGAAGACCGGCAGTGAATTATGTTCTCTGCCACACATCACAGCAGTTGCGTACCCACTCTCGACACCAGCCAAGGCACTTAGCCCGTCTTTTGGGATACACATTGGGCAACCTTCGTCGGGAGTTGTATGTCTGCCACTGATTTTGAACCAAATTAGGAGAAGAAACTTACATAGCCGGGTATCTTCAAATCACTATATTCTGTCATGCAAAATAAAAACAGGCATTATAAATACATATGGTGTCTATAGGAGCTTATTTTCGCTCACGCATAGAAAACGCAGCCCCGTAAAGAATAATTAAATATTCATATTAATGCTCCTCTGTTAACGTTCAAGAAAACTGACTTATTTTCGATTTCACTTTATCATGTGGTATGCTTTCGTTTACTTGGAAAGTCAGACGATGAGCAGGGGGAATCTTATCTCGCAGAAAATAACGTTATCACCATCAACATAATTATAATTGTCACCATTGTAATAATAATCAGACGACAATTTAGTAATGCGGGTATTTGAATATTTTGTTTGCTTTCTGAGTGTTCCTATTCACTCGTTACACAATAGATAATATGCTGCCGTTGTGTGTGCTGAGTGTAACAGTTCATGTGTATGTGCAGGACGAGTTTATAGTCGTATAATGTACTCGCTTTGAGCAAGTTGCGTGATATGTGCTGGTAATGTCCTATCCAACGAGTTTTGGAACGTATCCTTTTAAAAGGCGTACTTCGATTGTTTGCACGGCACGCTAATCATCTGCACACTTTTTCTTAGATCTGTTTTCTGTTAACGTAAGCAGATCCCAAAATAAAAAAGCTGACACGACTGCTCATTAGCGTCCTATCTCTGTCTTGAAGCTCTGCTCTGAAGAGACAGAGAGGGAGAGAGTGAGAGGTGTTTATTATGACATAAAAACTGAGGGGTCGACCTGAATAAATTTTATTACCTGCTACTCAACAATAGAAAAAAAAGAGGCGTAGAAAAGAGAGGAGAGAGAAGGTGTTGATGGTGAGCATGTAGGCGTGATGAAATGAAATTTTGAATATCCAAAAACTATTTATGGTCTCTTGTCTCACGCAGGCACTACTGCCAGTGCCCTAATAGAATTTTTCCAAGCTTCTCTAGATGGAAGTACGACAGTGGTCATTTTGAACGATTCTTAATTACTAATTTGCACGTATGAATCAATCACCTCGCTTGGATATGATGTGTGAACGCGTAGAGAATATACAGGCATGTAGTGTAGATCCGCTTGTCCAACAGTTGGCTCCGTGGCGAAGTTTCTTGTTCTTGATGGAGGAAGAAAATATTAGGAAAGGCCAACACAGCTGCATTGAAAACAGTGAAAAACGTCATCAAATGAAAGTTATCATCAAAGTTTTTCCTATTCTATTTCTTTCCTGTAAGTTGTTCGACGATTCCTCATCGCTTCAAATTTCTATATTCCCCTGAACCTCTGTCTAGTTTATATGTTGACATTCACAATCAGCGAAATAGTCAACTATTGCGTGTTTTCTTTCACTAGCGCCTTTTCGGTGCGTGCATCGCACAAAACGACCATGCCAGGTTGAAAACAAGGGTGAGGGCACGCGCATGGCCAAAAAGCGCTCTCAGTTGCGCCCTGATGCTGCTACGGCGCGGTGGCGGCACAGAGTTATAAACTGAGACAAGCTTGATGCAAAAAAGAGAAGAAAAAAGCTAACGTTATTTCATCGTAATGTCTACGGGGCAAGCAACCAGCGTGGCGATGTTCTGGTAACTTTTATCCATCGTTGCCGTTTGAGCGAGTTTCGCATATCAGCACAGGGTCGGCTGAAAGCCTAAATCAGAAGCATCCCCTTCGATGGATACAGAGAAGTGAACCGGACATCGACCTTTACATGACCACCCACCATTTGTCCCGGTCTTTCTCTCTTCTTTATCTGTCATTCTTACGCAACACGTTCGTTTTCATCCGCTACACTTTGAACGCCTGAGTAGCACGCAAATCTGCTCGACGCGGCGGCCCGCAGTTCCGCGAACGGCGAGAAGTGACAGCTCCACACAACCCGGCCACCACTCTGACCACAAGACGACGGCCGCTGCAATAAGAATGGTGGCGATAACAGTAGTCATAAATAGACCACCCTACCGCTGAGCACAGTTCGCAAGAATGCGGTGGCACACGACCAAAAAAAAAAAAAAGCCGAAGTCAGGGGAGCCAGCCGCATCGACCGCCCTCCGTACATGCGAAAGCTACGGGGAGCTGACAGATGACAACGGCGGCTGTAAAGTCGAGACCAGATGGGGGTGGCACAGGGGATTTCCTTGCACAATCACCACCGACACATATTTTCTGTTTCTCTGCGTGCCGCGGGGTTTCTGAAGGCGGGAGCCGTGGGAGGAAGAATGAAGTAGACAACTAGATGGCAAACGCGGGGAAAAGAGAGATGATGTAACCACAGGCCGCCATAAACAGACACTGCGGTGCTGCTCCGAGAGAACTCGAGGCGCGGTGAAACATAAGGCACACGACCGGGTCGCTTATCCTGATTTAAGAGGACGCAGCTTGGGGCGACCGTGTGGAGCTGTGGGAAGCGGCAATTCGCAGCCGATCATTCTTTTTGAAGCAGAGACATGTGTTCGCCGGCGACGGCAGCGCGCGCTCACTTCGCGCTCCAAAAGCCAATGAACGATGAACTAAAGGGAAACGAAACGAGCGAAAAAAATAGTAAAAAAACGAGACGACCTGTAAAGCTTCCGAAGTCTTCGGGCTATAGAAGCCCGCTCCTCGGTTAATCTAGAGTGATGGCAGAAAGGAATTGCAGCGATGAATTGGAAGTTAATGCTTTTTTTTTAACCGCTTGGCCTTTCGAATACATTTGAGAGAAGAATATAGGATTGGTAACAATGCAGTTTGAATGAATCATACTTTTGTTTGGATGAGAGCTGAGTGAGTGAGAGATTTAACGATGAGATTCAATCGAATATAACTAAAATTCAGATAGTGTACATAATTTTTCCGAATTTATGATGTCGATGCTCAGGCCACTTGCAGGGCCTCTTCGTAGAGCTTGGGCCGTTGGAAAGATATTATAAATCACGGCACTTTGCCGGATATTTCATTAAAAGGCGCAAGCCAGCTAGCTTTTCGCACTCAATCATTTAAATCCGTGCGGATTACACAAGCGTTATCGTAAAAATTTTATGTGCGCGTATTACTACAACTGCCAGGCTATCAAGCGGAGGACGCATTTGGACCGGGCTGTCGTGCGAACTCACACCACGAGAATCATGCATGAGGGTCGCAAGCAAGCGTTTATACGTGTCGTAATGGGTGTGATTCATTGGTTGAACTACAACGAAATCGTTTTACAGTGAAAGCTGTTATGACATAAAAATTCGAGTCACACGCACCGCTATAGTTGTCCGCTGCCGCCGCCGCCGCCGCCGCCGCCGCCGCCGCCAAGATCCTTAACCACGTCGCACAAAATTCGAAAAAAAAAAAAACTAGCACCAACGACACAGTGGGTCTCGAACCCGGCTCTGCGGGGTGCCATCCTAATATTCTACCACTGAGCCACACCAAGTTTTTTTTCTTTTTGTTATTATTATTCGTAGTTTTGGCGTAGTAGGCAAACGCGGCACATGCTGAGGCACGCCGGTGCTTGGGAATTTTCGGCAAACCACTCTTAAGCAGGCTTGAAGTCGGGAAAGCAATCACGTTAATACGACTTATAGAGCGCCGCTTTATAACAGCGAAATAACAGCCAGTCGTCGCACAATGCGAATAGCGTAACAAGGGGGTTGTCCGACGCTCCAACCCATTACAAAAACCTAGTTCTTGATCATCTATCAACTGTGCGACATACCCACTTCAGGCAGGTCGTCAGCCACTGCATCAACAATTGGCAAAAACAAATTCCTTGCAACAGTTTAGCGGATACCACGCTTCTCAGAAGAATGGCGAAAAATAGAATAGCGAATGCCGGCCTACTACGCTGAAATTTTTATTATTATGACTGCAGCGGGCATCAAGAAAGTGTGCTTGCAGCAGTTACCCAATGAGGGTTTAAAAAATGCTCTGAAAAGTCGCTCTATTAGCTTTCGCTGTGACTGCGCTGCGCCTTCCGCGCAGGCCTGGCCTTTTTTCTACATACAGATTCTTCTTTTTATTTATCAACCAAAGCTCTTTTTGCTCTCTGATGGGCACTGGTTCTCGCTTAAGAGCTTTTGTGGCATCTCAAAGTGTTGGTGGTTGGCGCATGGCCTTGTGATACTCAGGCCGCCAAGGCGGAAATTTGCTGCACTTCTCTTATCGAGATGTGCTGTTATCTTTTTCTTTTGGCTCAGCAAAGCTATGCACGTACGCCGTTTCATAAAATGCGCGGCTCTTACATTAGTCTTTTCTGAAAATTCGGATTCTCTCATACGCGAGCTTTCATAGTTTGTCTCATTTAGCTATCCTTTTATTTATTTATTTATTTTTACTCCATCTACTTTTTTTTCATCCATTTTATCGGGAATGTGCCCTTTTCATCCATATAGTACGTGCAGCACAAAATTCGAAACATGCGGCGTTCAATAAAGACGTCAAAACTGACACTTTCAGCAATATCTTATGCCTCCCACAAAGTCTATTAATTTCATGAACATATTGAAAGCTTGCATCAATGTGCTTCTTCATTTCGTTGCATCCAGCCCCACCACGGTGGTCTAGTGGCCAAGGTACTCGGCTGCTGACCCGCAGGTCGCGGGTTCGAATCCCAGCTGTGGTGGCTGCATTTCCGATGGAGGCGGAAATGTTGTAGGCCCGTGTGCTCAGATTTGGGTGCACGTTAAAGAACCCCAGGTGGTCAAAATTTCCGCAGCCCTCCACTACGGCGTCTCACATAATCATATAGTGGTTTTGGGATGTTAAACCCCACATATCAATCAATCAATTCGTTGCATCCGGAATAACCTGTCACTCGGTATTTATTCACTGCGGACACAGCCCTAATAAATCGACTAAAAAATTAATGAAGTCGAAGGTGCACCTGAGCGCTCCATGGGGTTAACAGCAAATGTATCAAACCGACTAGCCCTGACGGCTGTGCTGCTCTATCGATATCCGCCTCACTTTCTTCGTGCTTCACTGACAATGTCGACGAACAGAAAAAAAGCACACATTTAAACAAACAAAGATGACGGCCCAGGGTATCGGAGAGCTACTATAGTGTACACGTCCTGTGGCTTACGTCCATCTTCTGACGTTCTTTATCCCACGCCCCAGCAGCGGAGGTGACGTGGCCCTGATCCGAGCGGAGGAAGTTCATGATCCATCAAGTCGCACACGAGCTGCCGCGTGCACAGAAGAACCTCTCGAGGAGGGCCTCGTTCCTTCACTGGCCCAACGCCTTATATAAACTCGCTATCAGGTCGTTCAGACTGGCAGTTTTCTTTGCAGGCTATTAAACCAGTCCAACGGCTGCGGCATATATACAAACCGAGAGGAGGGGTCGCGTTGCCGCTGATTTACACCAGGATCCGCAGTCACACCACCTCTCAATCTCCGCTTCATCCTCCGTCACAGCATAAAACACAAGCAGTGGAAGAGTGGTATCTCTCCGTGAGATCGATTTCTCCTTCTTTGAGACATCACGTATTTGCCGTGGTGCCTCGTTTACAGTCGGGCGGACGCCGGGGAGAGCACAGCGAAGAGGGGGAAGTGTATGGCTGCTTGTCAACAGCACTCTCAGCTTCATGAGACTCCGTCCATGAACCTAGCTCGCTCGTGAGTCATGGCGTAAATTCACAGTGTAGAGAAAGGACCAGGACGGGAAGAACGTAAGCGAAGAGGAGCTTGGAATTCCAACACTACTCGCACGCACACACGCACGTATGAACGAACGCACCCCCCCCCCCCCCCACACACACACATATTATCAGGGCGTCACGTGAATGCGATGATGCCAAAAAGCACAGCTTAAGTAAAAACTGAAGGATACCTTAATATAGGCGCCTAACCAGCTGCGCATTTTAAGTAGGGCAAGCTTTTTTATGCTACATTATTGCCTAAGTCTTACGTGCAGGCCCTATATCTCTACCTTCCTCCTTTCCTCTTTCTTTTTCTCTTGCTGCTTCATCAAATGGGCTATAGTGAGTGTCACTTGTGCGGCTAAAGAAACAGCCACAGTTTGAAAGGTACGCAGGAATACCATGTAACGAGATTTATAGTGTAAGGGTCACGCAGGTATAACAAAAAGCAAGAATGTAGCAGCGCGTCGGCGATCACCCACAACAGTTTATGGATGGTGCTGGCGAGTTCGCGCCAAGCAAGGGCGCCACCGCCTGCCGGCAAACGTATAGGCATGTAGAGTGGGTATAACATGACCCCGACGATCGCGTGAGAGATTGCAAACAGCGAGAGCGGGGCAACATGGGCGAGAACTCGGTGTCTGAGGGATGCGCGTGCTTGGAAATAAGATGAGGTCACACAAAGGAAGCACAATGATTTCAAGCACCCAAAGAAGGCGGCGCACGAGCTTTGCAGGTAATCGAACAGCTTTGGGGGACGCCCCTATTTCGCATTCGGGGCAACACTTTCTCCATGCGTGACAGTGCCCTCGCGAGGAAATCTGCAGCGTTTTCTGACCATGCCGAAAAAGTGTGTCGCGTCCCTTTAAGTACAAAGTTGGCACTTTGTTAAGCCTGTATTGGCTTTGTCTTATTTTATGTCCAGTGGCTGGAATTCAGACGTAATCCGATCTGTAAAACCGCACATATCCATTATATGTGTGAAATAGCCTCGTTAATAAGGTGTTTATCGAATCTTGAATAAAAGCAGAATTTATCAATAATTAAAAAGGGGTCGTTGAAGTTACCGGCACTGTTACCGCTATAGCTTTATTCATGTTTTGATGCTTGGATCTATTTTAGAAAGGCTCAGCGTGTGGTGCACATATAGTCGTTATTTGCAGCGTGGACAATCGCGCTTTCTAGTAATCTATTGAAGCCTCTTTCCTCTCAGAGTGGATTCACGGTTTGGAACATGAATATTGCTGCAAAATAAAGTTGGAGGGCAAATTGTCGAATTTAGAGTTTCACAATGGCTGCAGAAAACAAGTTTGTTTAAGAAAAGACGCGCTTTAGACACTTCACAACCATGTTTCTAACGTATAGCAAGAACTTATAGAACGTGCTGTTGTATCTTATACGAATGTTAAATACCAGCTACGGCGAAGTTATACTTGCTTTCACCGGCAAATACCGGATTAGTTGCTTGTCATTCACTGTGTATAGTGGGTCACCATAATTAGCACACAATCGATATTCACTTCATATAAAGAACGATCTGTACATGTCACTGTATAGATAAGAGTTACGAAGCCAAAATGCTTCGAAAGCTGTGTGAATAACAAATTTATTCTGCGGAACGTAGCTGGTTGTGACCGATGTGCAGAGGCCAAAGCACTTAGTCTTTACAAGCGAATTGCGTGATGTGAACTGTACTGGTGGCTTCTAGAGCACCTTTCGCAAAAACATCTGAATGCGAACGTGTGCGCTGACACATCAAGGTACCTTATTATTATTTTTTTGCCTTCTCAATGGCGCATATGCTGGTCTTACGTGATTGATTCCGCCTGCGCGATAATGTCCTAGTATCATGGCCACATTTTTTATGGACGACTGTTTGACTTCTGCGTACAACCCGGCCTCGAGCACATGGAACGATAAAAAAGGAAGAACTTCACACTAGCCGGGTAAAGCTTGAAAAACAGCGAAGCTGGTGGATTTTAGGGACTTTCTTGGCAAATAAGAGGTCTTTCCTTGGCGTATACAAAGTAGTCGAACAACAGCCGGTCACAGACCATGCAAGAATGTCGAAACTTTAGTGCCAGGAATTAACTTGCAAGCCTGGCTGTGGCATCCCCGGTAGAAGCGTCACTCGTACTCAGGTCGCGCCACGCTGGGCAAACTCGGTGCGGCGGCTGTGCGGACTGTCTCCGTCTGTGGGCGTGGCTTGGCGGCTGCTGCTCCTAGGCGTAAGCGCGGCTAAGCGACGTTTTAACTCAGGTAGCGCACAGCTGTGGCTTGGTTATCGATTACGCGATGCTTATTCTGCGCTGCAGACTACAGGATAAACTTTAGCTTCATTGCGTTGACCAGACCCCCCCCCCCCCCCTCCGGCAAATCACACCATCTCTCGCTGAAGGGAACAATGCGTAGATGCGAAGAAGCGGGCGCTAACGCTTACACTGGCGGTGGCGTTGACGCTGGCACTCATCGTGGCGTTGGGCAGGAGAGAAACCTGGAGAGGCGCATAGCACGCAGTGATGGACCGGTGTTTCCTACTGGAACATGCCAGTCGCTGCCAATGGACATTAAGAGACAGAAGGCTCCGATTGGACATAGAGACCCAAAGTCCGCTTTTAGTTAACGCACGCGCTGCGAAGTTTCATTGTTCAACAACGCACAGGCAAAATCTACCACCAGCACTATCTTGGAGGTCAAGATCCAGTGACTATATCCTCCTGAAACGGAGTAAACTTTGGGTCATTGATTTTAACGCGATAGCGTTAAAAAGAGCTCATTTTGCAGAAATTCTAGCGTCGGTGTCGACGTTGGCGTCATTGGTTGTGGGCGAAAAACCACCATCTTCTGTGTGACCGAAAAATAGAGAAAGATACAAATAAAGCAAATATGAAAAAACTTCTGGGTCTGAGTGGGGATCGAACTCGGGCCGTTTGAGTGGCAAAGGGTGCTCTATAATATGGCCACGTATCTGCTACAGTGAAAACAATATCCTCTGCTTAGAAATGTGGTGAAGGTTGTTCATTGCTTTACAAACACACGCGTCCTCTATACATACGTCACAACACAACATGAAATATTGCAGTATATATGCGTGGTATAACCTTGAATTGCCATATTGTGTCCGAACATGTGATTATCATAATGACTTCATGGTTTCAAGCTGGTCACCCACTACAAAAGGCACACACGTTACCGCGCCTATTTTTTTAAGGCCACGTAGTGGATGCTTAGCAAGTTCGAACAAATTTCATGCAAAGTGTTTAAGGTAGGGACTGCTTGAACAAATATTTGTGCGACAAAAGAGGGGACGAGAATAGAAAAGGCAGTTTGTCTTTTCTATTCCCGTCCCCGTATATGTCACAGTAGTATTCGTTCAAGATGGAAGCACACCAACTCGCCCAATTGTCCGTTCTCATTCAAGTTGGGACAGAATAATCCTATCACGTTCAACTCTTAAAGGCGAAGCGTAAGGATTCTGCAATATTTTTTTTCCTTTAACAAATAGTTCTTCTGAGTGCAAAGTTGAGAAGTATCATGTAGTTTTCCCGCATTTCATGTTACTTAGCCACAGCATTTTGTCCAATATATATTCAACATAGGGACCTTAGGGAAGCTTTTTTGGGAACAGAAGTAAGGGGCACCCAAAAATGTGTTTTCCGTGTTTTTGCCATTTTTACGGACATAAATTAGAACTTAAGTACACATAGACACATGCAAGAACTTGTATCCGAATGCACCAACTTCCTAAGCGGCTGCCGTAAAAGTCGTTCGCACTTAATCTCGTCATTTTCAACATTTCTTGAAAAACCCGGTGATTTTGGTCATATTCGCTATGTGGCAGTACGGGTCCCAGTAGCAGCTGAAAAGCGCTGCTAAGGAGGAAGCAAATGATTCTAAAGACGTTGCGCGCTACAGCTCATTGTCCAATATATTGAGGCCAACGCGTTCAAATCAATGATTTCTGAAAGTGCATTATAATTTATTCTAATCCTGCTGTTTTGTTTTACTTCTTATTGATATTTGTTTTCCCACTCCTCTGTGTAATGCCCAGTGCCTTGAGAGTAAATAAATGAAATGAAATGAAATATTTGACAAACTTCCCCATAGCTGGGTCTCAGATATATACGGGGTGCACAGTGAACGGTTGTGCAGCTAAAGCATGTCAGTTTTTTAAATCAAGGCAGTCGCTAGAGACGCTGTCTGCGTCACCATTTCCAGGTCAGAGAGGAGTAGCGTAGGAGCAAAAAGTGGGGTAGAGGGGACGCGCATGCGCAATGTGTGTGTAGACGCCGCTGGGAGGTACGCTTAGAGGAAAAAGAGGGGGAACTGAGCATAGGCTAGCAGATGCTGCCTGCGTCCGCGTTGCAAGTCGCGAGAGGGAGGCAGCGTAGGAGAGGAGAAAGATGAGAAGGGGAAGTTTATGCGCAGTGAGGGTGGTCACACTACACACTGGATTGTGCTCGATCATTGAATGCTTCTCATGTGATAAACCACAGCTTTATTTTGTGGTCTAAATTCTAAACGTGTGCGCTATGGGCCGTGCAGAATGCGCTATAGTTCAAGCAGCCCGCATCTCCTGGCGACGATTCCTGTGCAGTAGACCACATGATATAATCTAAACTTGTTTTGTGGATCAGACAACGAAATCATTACTTTTCTTCTGTGAACTAGAACGCCACTTAAAGCTCATCTTTATTTTGCGGACCACACGCCCAAGCAGCCCACCTCTCTCGGCGATGGTTTCCTGTCACGAGTGAAATGGTTGCAGTGGTTCAATCATCCTCATCCTCATCATCATCCTGACTACGTCCACTGCAGGACAAAGGCCTCTCCCAGGTTCCGCCAGTCAACTGGCTCCTGTGCTTGCTGCTAGTTTATACCCGGGCACATCCTCACCCCATCTGCCCACCTAATTTTCTGTCTCCCCATAACCCGCTTGCCTTCTCTGGGAATCCAGTCAGTTATCCTTAATGTTGTTGTTGTTGTTGTTCTCCTATTTTTAGTGGCGCATACCCACTGTGGGGGATTGACCAAGGATCGAGTGGTTTCAAAATTTACTGTTCAGATTTGTAATGATGGAGATTTAACAGAAAGATTACCGATAGCCTAGGAAAGTGTGGTGCTTAATGTAATGCATACAAATATTTACATAAACGAATTTATTCTTAGAATAGAGCAATAATCTGATTTTATACGTATATCATTTTTTGGACCTGTTAGAATAATGAAACTGGTTAATTAGTCAACCTATTAGTTTCATCAATATACTCCCGGACGGCCGCGCATACTGTCGCATTAGAGAAACCAGAAATGGAAGCTCCAAAAGACAAAATGACAGGCAGAGATAAGTCCATACCAATACCACGTAAAGGTATTTCTAATAGGTTTTTTCGTAATGTGTTAAACCGCCTGCAGGTCAAAAAGAAATAGTCTATTGTTTCCAGTTCATCACAGAATGCACACAGTGGTGAAGGTGCCTGAGCAGACCTGTGTTTATAGAAATTTAGATTTGGTACCCGGCAACGCAGCCTTGTGATAGCTACTTCTTGTTTTCGAGTGCGGCAAAAGTCTCTTCGCCAGGGATATAATAAATGGCGATATTCTGTAGAGTTTGTTAGGGCTGAACCTTTAAAGACTTTCATAAGCGTACGTCTGCGGAATCGAGCAGCACTCACATAAGCGGATGATGGACAGAGCGGTAGAATTGGTTGGCTGATTGACGGCTTAGCTAAGGAATCGGCTATTTCATTTAGAAACAATCCTTTATGTTCAGGCACCCAAACTAATCGTACTTATCTCAAATGCGCAGGTACTAGTGCACGGAACGCCTTTATTACGTAATTATCAGCACCAACAGAAAGTGCCGCACAGAGAGATAGGGAATCTGTTATTATGACAGCTGATGTAATTGCTGCATCTAACTTGCGTAAGGCGAGCACTACTGCCAGAAACTCAGCCACAAAAACGGGTATGAAATCGGGTAGTCGAAGGGAATAATTTCAATTTAAAATCGGGCTGAAAATACCAACCCCTGACTTTTCGTCGTATTGCGATGCGTCTGTAGCAATAATAACGTTCGTTGTAATACGGCGCAGGTGATCTTGTAGTAAACCATCCAAAATGTTATGGGGAAGCAATTTGGCGTTATTAGGAAAAATGTCGTCGAATTGAATTTCCACCGGGGCTAAATTATCACGACTCGGCATGAAGTCGCATATACGTACGTTTAGAGACTCCAGTAAATTTTGCACAAATATAATTTGTGACGTGTGAAATCACGGCCATCTAGCAGCGAAAAATGATTCCAGGGTGAAATTAAAGGCTGTTTATAAATGTAATGGTGATTCATAAATTGTTAAGAATGTCTGAACAGTCAGAAGCCGAATTCTACAAGAAAGCGGAGGGACCCCCCATACGATATACAACACATTGTTGGCAACTGTTTTGGGAAGGCCAAGGCATAAGCGCAAAGCTTCTCTTTCCAGAAGAATTAGAGGCCGCAACTTGTAAGCTGGAACTCCAGAGAAAAGTACACAACCAAATTCCAAAATGGGACGAACGTACATGCGATATATCACTACCAATGTGTCTCTTCTCATACCTATGCGGTAATTGCTTAGCCTACGTAATATGCCAATGGCCTGCACACCTTTTCCGGCGATATAATCGATATGAGATCGCCAGTTAAGCGATGTGTGATAAATTACTCCAAGGTATTTAACAGATTCCACCTGTGGTATATCCTCATGATGGTAAAACAGAGATGTTCACAGGGTATTGAAGCGGGAAAACAAGGAGGGCACATTTACTCGGATGAAGTAAAAAGCTGTTGCCAACGAGCCAGCTCTCCATTATATTAAGGTAAGTCTGCAGCCGTTCATATAAGGTCTGAATGTTAGCTGCCATTGCAAAAAATGCGATATCATGTGCATAAACATAAGTTGTTATATCCTGTTTACATAGAATGGTGCTCATTAGTAAATTAAATAGCGCCGGGGAAAGCACCGAGCCTTGCGGTACTTACTCCCCTCGTTTGGGTATGAGTAGATGATGAAAACCCATCTTTAAAACAATAAAATCTCCTGTCTGCAAGAAAATTGTGAACCCACGCTACTATGTATGATGAAAAATCAAGGTATTCTAATCGATCTATCAAAATACTGTGCTTCATGGTATCATATGCTTTAGCGATGTCTGAAGTAACAAAACTGCATATTTTTTATGTAGCCGAGATAATTGAAGCCGACTCTCTAAATCAACGTGGGCATCCCAAGTTTAACAACCAGCCTTGAACCCAATTTGACAGGGACTTAGAATTGACCTCATGGTAATAAGTTTATTAATTCGTATATTGATGATTCTCTCAACCAATTTCACTAAGTTTGATGTCAGGGCGATCGGCCTTATGTTATCCAACGTGTATGCATCATTTTCATTTTTTAGCAACAATACAATTTCGGCAAGTTTCCCTTCTGGAGGTATCCATGCGTTCTCTAACGAATAATTCACTAGTTCTAGCAAAACATTAGGTGATTCCTGGAGAAAACATTTCAACATAGAGTTCGTAATCCCATCTGGTCCGGGAGCCGTCCTCGGTAATGACCAGTGTTCATCCTGCCTACGCGCTACATGCCCGGCTCATGTGCATTCCTTCTTCTTCTTTACTTCAACTATCATATCCTTAACCCCGGTTTGTTACCACATCCACTCTTCTCTCTTCTAGTCTTTCAAGGATACACATATCATTTTCCTTTTCAATGCTCGCTGCGTCGTCCTAATTTAAGCTGAGCCCTCTTTGTAAGACTCCAGGTTTCTGCTTCGTAGATAATAAGCGGCAAGACCCAGCTGTTATATACCTTCCTCTTGAGGGATAGTGACAATCTACCCGTCATGATATGAGAGTGCTTGCCGAATGTGCTCCACCCCATCGTTTTTCGTCTAGTTACTTTAATACAATAGTTCGGCTCCGCGGTAATTTACCTGTCCTAGGTATACGTAGTCTTTTACAATTTTAACTGCACTATTACCTATATCGAAGCGCTGTTGTTTTCAGAGGTTGTTGTACATTACTTTCGTTTTCCGCAGATTAATTTTAAGACCTACTTTTCCGGTCTCCTCGTCTAATTCAGTAATAATGAGTTGCAACTCATTCCCTAAATAACTCAGCAATGGAATGTCATCAGTGAAGCGCAGGTTACTAAGGTACTCTTTATTAACTCTTTATTACCAACTCTTCCTACTATAGGTCCCTGGAAACCTGCAAGCACGCGGCAAATAGCATTGGGGAGATTGAATCTCCTTGTCTTACACCCTTCTTGATTGGTGTTCTTTCGCTTTCTTTATGAAGCACTATGGTGGCAGTTGATCCTATGTAAATTTCTTCCAGGATGTTTATATATGCTTTGTCGTTGCCCTGATTTTGCAGTGTCTGCGTGATAATTATTATTTCTGCTGAATCAAATACCTTCTCGCAATCTATGAAAGCTATGTATAGTGGTTCGCTGTATTCCGAGTATTCCTCTATTACTTGATTGATAGTTTGAATGTCGTCGATTGTTGTGTAGCTTGTTCGAAATCCTGCTTGTTCCTGTGATTAATTGAATTCTAATGTTGTCTTATTTTGTTAGCAATTACCTTTGCAAATAGCTAGTATACGACGGAGAGCATGCTGATCGGCCTTTAATTCGTCATGTCCTTGTCATCTCTTCTCTTATGTATTGATATGATGTTTGTATTCTACCGAGATTCCGGTACCCTCTCAGTCAGAAGACAGTTCGTACAAAGAACCTTCCACCACCTACGAAAGTTCGTTGTGTGGAGTTTCTATCCCGTGGTCAGGTCCCGCAGAGTAGGCAGTACACCTGCCTTACTAACCAACGGCTTCTCTTGCGAATCGCAAGACTCGCTTGTCGTTTTGAGTCCGGACGAAGCTTTTTTTGCTCATGTTAACTATTGGCGTAGAGGGACGCGTAATTGACTAATTACAGGGAAGATTCTAAATGACAAAGGGAAGCACTCTTTTGGCACGCTTGCTCACATGACTCATGCGATAATTATTCTATCAGCACTAGAGAAACTAGTAGTTGTGAACTGAAAAGAAAAACAAACAAATTATTCGGCGTGAAACAATAAAAAATGAATGCTGTTTCAAAACTTTCTCGTGCTGCCCTGATCTATCATGTGCTAGACACTTAAGTGACTTCATCACAGTAAGTTTAGCCGTGCAACAAATTGCACTAAAGTTTGCACAAGATACTCAAATTTGGAGTCATGCTTTCGACTATACGGAACCAGCCACAAATCTCCCAAAAAACAGCACAAAAGCCACAGCTAAAATAGCAACTAAGTAGAGAATTTCTAAAATTTTATAACCCTAAGCTATCAAGTGCAGAACGCGCAATTTTCACCGCGGTACATAAATGTGATGGGAAAAAGCGCACTAAGATTAGCAATATGCGATTGTAGCTGTCCCTCTACATAGAGAGTTTTCCGACGCTCCAGTAAAGTTTTCAGGTGGTCCGCCGTGATGGAGCAGTGTTTAGGCTGGTCTGCTGACTCGAAGTCCATGGGTTCGATCCTGGCCACGGCGGTCACATTTCGATGGATACGATATGGTAGAGGCTCATGTACAAAGTGGGATATCGGCACTCGTTAAAGAACACCAGATGGTTAAAATTTCTGAAGCCCTCCACTAGAGCGTCTATCATAAACCAATTATGGTCTTGGGACGTAAAACTCCACATATTGGAGTTTCAGACATCCACAATAATGCATGTGCACACAGGCGTAATTGAGAGGCAAAGTGTGCTGTGTCCCGTGTCAACCAGACGACTTGACCAATTTTACCGTGTTATTTTTTTCTTGCATACCACAATTGTACCGTGGTGAAAGTCACTTAAACATTCAGCATTCGATGAATGAAGGCGATAATTTCTTTTTTTTCGGTGGTGCGATCGCTATTTTTCAGGAGCTTCATCAATGCGCCCATTTGGTGTAACTGCGCGAAATTCGGAAGCCTCGCACACAGATCGGATGAGATTCGTTTACACATGAGATGACAAAGAAATTTGTCGAAGTAAAATGCATCTTCAGAGATTTAAGCTCATTAAGCGAGCGACCCAAGTCATTTAGGTCAGTTTCTGCAACGCTATAAGCACGCCTTGCTTCAATGCTTCACTTCACAACCCTAACGTTCATAACTACAAAGCTCAAATAAGAGCATGCTAAAGGTAGGCTTCGCACTTCGATCTTTTTGTGCATAAAGTTTGCACCACGCCTTTTTTTTTTCATCACTGAATGCGTACGCCCTTTGCGCGAACATAACTTCCTTGGTATAATACGGTCACTTCCATAATTGCGGATAACAAATCTTGCCATTCGTGAGATACACTGTTGTCACAAGAGGTTATTATGTACAGCGTGATCTGGTAACAAGGAAATTGAATTTGGCGTGGTCCACAACATAGGCGTATTGATAAACAACGGCGCAATTGATTTTTCGCGGTCACCCAATGTTTTACCTCGAGCTTCAAGAGCATCGCTGTTAAAGAGTATCAGAGTTGCCCAGCACTAAAACACTGTCACAACCAACGTGCTTGTGCCGGAGGATAAAAACAACAAAACAAAATAATACTGTTTCCTGTTCTCATCAGAATGGAATTCATGATTGAACACCAAGGTCACAAGAAAACACAGAACTTGCTGGTGACTTTGATGTTCCAAAAACTCTCGTGATTAACAAGCAGAGGCACAGTCTGCAGAAGCTCACTGAAAGCTGAGCCTAAAAAGAAAAAAAAGCTGATGCAACTGTTATATAGATATATATAAATATATATATACAGTGGGACAATGTTCAGGCCTCGAAACTCTTCTTAATTCCCAATTGTGCCAGAGCCCTCCTGCCCTGACCCAAGCGGTGATGAGGAGTATTAACAGGTGAGAAGATGAATAATATGCATAGAACTCACACAATATATATATATATATATATATATATATATATATATATATATATATATATATATATATATATATATATATATATATATATATATATATATATATATATATATATATGTTTTACACAATACTACAATACTAATGCGATCTACCAGACAATAATGCCAAGGAGAGTATAGGGGAAGATATTAGACCGAATTGTAAAGTGAATATGAAGAAAGAAAAGTGGATGAAAAGATAACCTGCCATGGGCAGGATCCAAACCTGCAGCCTTCGAATGACGCGTTCGATGCTCTACCACTGAGCTACCACGGCAGCTATCCCCCCAGTCACTTTATTGGGTTTATATGTGAATTTAAACGTGGGAGTGTCAGTCAGCGCCACCAGTAGCCATGGCGGTGAGTGCGGCACACTCTTTTGAGCCTGTTTGGCGTCACGTAGCACGTGAACTTGTTTATATATATATATATATATATATATATATATATATATATATATATATATATATATATATATATATATATATATATATATATATATATTGTACCGGAGCATAGTGGCACCCGCTCTGTGCCAGCGTGAAAGAAGACGTTCAAGTCCGTGTGTGGCTCGTGCTGGCCGGCTTCCTGCCTGTACCAGCTTGTTGCTGCTAACGCGTCTCGAATAATAATCTGTGTTTTTACGCAACCTCGCTCGTTGCATTTGGTGGAAACGTGCTGGGTAACGTCCTGGAGCTCTGCAGCCGTAAGCTACCATCTCAGTCCGCGATGACCAAGGGCGTCGATCCTCACAAGCCTCTTCCACGCGGCCGCCTGTCAAGTGCCCTGGTGTACTTCGTCTGCGTGACCCTCCAGTATACAACGGCACTAAAGATCATGATGTCGAGGACTGGCTGGCAGAGTACGAGCGCGCCAGTGCGATTAACAAGTGGGATGACCCTGCGAAGCTGACTCACGTCATCTTCTACCTGACGGATTTGGCCAACCTAGTTCACCAACCACCAAGCCGACATCCCCACCTGGTCGGTTTTCAAAGCGGCTGTGACCTAGTTTCTCGGTCGTCCAGCCATGCGCAAGCTTCGCGCTGAACTGGGCCTGCGGGAACGATTTCAGCGAAATGGTGAGAGCTTCCCGAGCTACATTTTGGATGTGATCTGCCTCTGTAGGCGAGTTGATGCGAGGATGACGGAGGCTGACAGAATAAAGAATATATTGAATGGCATTGATGACGATGCTTTTCATATGCGTGTGGCCAAAGACCCACAGACCGTCACGGCCGTGATTCAGCTATGTCAAAGTTTCGATGATCTGCGCAAGCAGCGAATTTCTTCACGTCACGCTAATACGCAAACAGCGGATATTTCGGCTTTGGAGTGCAAAAGCAGTGGCCCCGACTACAGCGTATTAATGCCTCAAATTCAACAGTACATCCGGGAGGAAGTTGCTCAACAGCTCTCTCTTGTCGCCACCATCAATGAGGCCCCCATAGCACTGGGCCACTCACTTCGCCGTGCTATTCAGACGCACGTTGCTGAGGCTCTCTCTACACCCGCGTCCCAAATATCAGTTGCTGCACCACTGACTTATGCTGAAGCCGTCCGCCGACCTCTTGCCCAATAGCCGCTCCCATCATACAGTTCAGCCACCAACTACTACAGGTCACCAGTTTTGGTTTATCCGGTAAATCGGCCCTTTCCACCACCTCGAGCACCTGTAAACTCTTGGCGTACTCCGGATAACCGGCCCAACTGCGGTATTCCAGGACATGTCGCGCGCTACTGTCGTCACAGTGGATTCTATTTTAATGATGCTCAGCTTTCCGGCAACATACCTTGGCAATCACAATCGCATGCGACACCTGATGTACATGACCCCCGCTCACGTCGACGAGACTTCAGCCGACGTCGATCTCCTTCACCCCGTCTTCAGTCTCCTTCCTCCATGCTTCGCCGTTTCAACCACGCCCAGGAGGAAAACTAACAGTCGCAGTTCCTGAGGCAAGGGCTGCACCACTGACGAAATTTCTAAGGCCTCATCTTTCGCGCCGTAACGAGATTTTCGTGTTTCTGGACGGTTTCGCCTCAACTGCTTTTGTCGACACAGTTGCCGCTATTTGTGTAATCAGTGAAGTGTTATGCCGCAAACTGAACAAAGTGACGACTCCACTGGTTCAAATTTCTTTACGCTCAGCGAGTTCGCAACACGTCCAACCTTCTGCCACATGCACTGGTCGTGTTGTGATTCAAGGAGTGCTTTACATCGTTGAATTTGTCGTCCTTCCGCATGCGTCTCATGAATTTATCCTGGCATGGAAGTTTTTCCCCGCTAATCTTGCTGTTGTCGACTGCGCTCGTGCTCAACTTGTTTTGTTCTCATTCAGCACGACATTCATAGATCTCCCTCACTCACCCAAAAAGGGTATCGTCGCCGCCGACGTCGTCATCTCTGCTTTTTTGATCGCCGCGGTATCTCTTTTGTGCAACTCCGTTGCCGATTCAACTGCCCTCTTAATGCCGTCACAAGAATGCACTCGTCGCCGGATCCTTGTCGTCCCGTTTGCCGTCATAACGCTTGCCGATGGCTCCACTGCCATGTACGTGTGCAATCCGTTTCCTTGTCCCGCTATCTTGTTGCACGGCGAATGTATTGGAAGTCTTGACACTTATGATGACATCTTTCCTTTCGATGCCCCTTCTGATACGACGCCGATGTCCATGGATGCTGTCACAGCTGCTGCCACCGCGCCCTCACTACCTGACGAAGTCGTTCTGTTGCGCAGCATGGACACCGGCCTTACGCAAGACCAGCGCAATCAGCTCATTCAACTACTTGACCGTTTCCGCGCCTCCTTCGACCACGGACAACCTCCCTTGGGACGCACGTCAGTTGTCGCTCACCATATCGACACCGGTCATCATAATCCACTTAGTCAGCGCCCCTACCACGTCTCTCAGGCTGAGCGTGACGTCATCACTCAACACGTCGACGAGATGCTTAACGTGGTGTTATTCAACACTCACACAGTCCTTGAGCTTCGCCAGTGGTCCTCGTGCGAAAAAAGAATGGCTCCATCAGGTTTTGCGTGGATTATCGTCGACTAAACAAGATCACACGCAAGGATGTTCATCCCTTGCCACGCATTGATGACGCCTTGGGTTGCCTTCAAGTTGCGGAGTTTTGCTCTTCACTGGATCTGCGCTCTGGATGTTGGCATGTGCCAATTGCTGAACCAGACCATCCAAAAACGGTGCGGTGTTTGTGACCCCTGACGGCTTATATGAATTTAACGTAATGCTCTTCGGTCTTTGCACTGCGCCTGCGACTTTTGAAAGGATGATGGACAGTGTCCTCAGGGGACTTAAATGGCACATTTGTCTCTGCTATTTAGACGACATAGTTGTATTCTCGGCGAATTTCGAAACTCATCTTTCCGGTCTGGAACAAGTTCTCCAGTGCCTTACGGCAGCCGGGTTGCAACTAAACTTCAAGAAATGTCGTTTTGGCGCCCGCAAACTCGCAATTCTCGGCCACGTCGTTTCAAAAGAAGGAATATCTCCAGACCCTGCCAAACTGCGTGCCGTTGCCGAGTACCCCAAGCCTACTATGTATACCCTAAAAGGAGCTCCGTAGTTTCGTAGGCTTGTTCCTATTTTCAGCGTCTCATTCGCAATTTTGCCTCCATAATTGCCCCTGACTCAGCTTCTCCCCCGTAGCGCGGACCTCTCTGGCTGGAATTCCCACTGCGATGACACATTCACGGCGCTGCGCCGGCTACTCACGTCTCCGCCAGTTCTCCGCCACTTCGATCTCAATGCACCCACTGAAATTCACACGGATGCTAGCGGTGTCGGCCTCGGTGCCATTTTCGCTCACCGCAAGAATGGCTGCGACGAGTACGTTGTCGCCTATGCCAGCCGTACCCTAACGAAGGCAGAGTCCAACTATTCCGTCACGGAAAAGGAGTGCTTGGCTATCATTTGGGCTATAGTAAAATTTCGCACTTACCTTTACGGACGCCAGTTTGATGTTGTCACAGATCACCATGCCTTATGCTGGCTAGCGTCCATGAAAGATCCTACTGGCCGCCTCGCTCGTATGGCTTTACGCCTTCAGGAATACGACATCCGTGTTATTTATCGCTCAGGACGCAGACATTCAGACGCATATGCACTATCCTGTTCTCCACTGCCTCCTGACCTTGCCTGCTCACCAACTCCCATCTGCGATTCGTCATCGTTGAGCATCACCGACATGCCATCCGAGCAGCGCAAGGATCCCTGGATCAATTATTTGCTCGCCATCCTCTCTCACAATTCGTCAGAAACGACTTCACACTCCCTCTCTCGTCAAGCAAGACACTTTGCTGTCCGTGAAGGCTTGTAGTATCGCCGCAATTACGTGACGGACAACCGTAGGTGGCTCCTTGTCATCCCTCGTCATTTGCGCTCAGACATCTGCGCTGCCTTTCACGATGACCCCCAGTGTGGCCACGCTGGAGTATTCAAGACTTACTCTCACCTTCGTCTAAGATACTACTGGCTTGGCATCTATCGGCACGTTCGCCAGTACGTTCGGTCATGCACCACGTGTCAACGACGCAAGATGCCTTCTCACATCACTGCTGGCCCTTAACCTGCCCAGCGAGACCATTCGACCGTGTCGGAATTGATATTTATAGTCCTCTACCTAACACTGTTCGAGGCAACCGGTGGATTATCGTCACCGTCGATCATTTGTCACGCTACGCTGAAACATCTGCGCTGCCTGCTACCACTGCAAAAGACGTTGCGTACTTTCATTTTCACTATCTGATTTTGCGACACGGTGCACCTCGTGAATTACTGAGTGACCGTGAACGCGTGTTTCTCTCGAACGCCGTCGACGAGCTGCTCAAGGCATGTCGCACTGTCCATCGGAAAACCTCAGCATACCATCCTCAAACCAATGGCATGACAGAACGCTTTACTTGTACCCTTGGAGATATGCTTGCCATGTACGCCTCTGACGACCACACTAATTGGGACCAAGTGCTCCCTTTTGTCACGTATGCGTACAACTCTGCGCCACAAACAACCACTGGCTTTTCTCTTTTCTTCCTCCTGTACGGACGCGAGCTATCATGCTCCATGGACACCATTCTCCCTTACAGGCCTGATGTTTCCGAAGCGATGCCTGCTTCCGAAGCAGCTGCTTATGCCGAAGAGTGTCGTCAACTCGCTCGCTCATTTACCGCAGAAGACCAATGGCGCCAGAAAACTGACCACGATGTCTCTGCGTCTAGTGTCCACTATAACCCAGGAAGGCTGGTTTGGCGCTGGGTCCCGTCTACCCCTCCCGGTCTTTCCCCGAAGCTTTCGTCGAAATACCATGGCCCCTACCGTGTGGTACGACAAACATCTCCTGCCAACTGTGAAGTTGAGCCCATTGATCCACCTTCGGACCAACGCTGTCGTGGGCGTGAAACAGTACGCGTATCACGCCTAAAACAGTGCTATGACCCCCTTGTCGTGTCATTTCCCTAGGTCGCCAGGTTGGCTCCTTTATGCGCGGGGAGTAATTGTACCGGAGCATAGTGGCACCAGCTCTGTGCCAGAAAGAAGACGTTGACGTCCGTGTGTGGCTCGTGCTGGCCGGGTTCCTGCCTGTACCAGCTTGTTGCGGCCAACGCTATATATATATATATATATATATATATATATATATATATATATATATATATATATATATATATATATATATATATATATATATATATATATATACATATATATATATATATATATATATATATATATATACATATATATAGGGGGTCCCTCATAACTTGACCCAAGAATTTGAAAATGAAAGGCACTTCAGTAGCGAATCCAACCAAACGCGTGCTACTCGCACTAGCCTGTGGGTACTGAGGCTATTTTGTATTTCTCATCATACTAAATATTTATAATTCCTAATTACCCATTCTTAATAATAGCTGAAAGCCCAAAATATGAACACTGAGATGTAGAGCACTTTCAGAAACCACCGACTAAATTGTTTTCTGTACGGAACGTCTGGCGCTGTTACTTTTTTTCAGCGTTGTAAAGAAAGCCTATAGCTGCTTTATAGCACTGCGCTCGCGGTGCATCACACGGCTTCGTTTCACATTTCGCGGGCTTTTTTTACAACGTGGAAAAAATGACAGCACGAAACGAATCGTACAGGAAACAATTGATCGGTGGTTTCTGAAAGTGCTCTACATCTCGGTGTTCATATTTTAGGTTTCCAGCCCATAACTAAAAATTAGGTAATTAAAAATTATTAAGTATTAGTATAGAGAGAAATAAAAAAAGTAGCCTGAGTACCTACAGACATGCGTCTTTTTCAATTCGCCTCCTAAGTGCTTTTCACTTTTAAATTTTTGGCTCAAGTTATGTGGGACACACTGTGTATATATTTAGCCACGGGTATTCAAAGGTACCTCAGGCAACTGCGCCGAAATGAAACAGAAGGAATGAAGACGACGATGTTGTTGTGGGGCTGTGTCTGAGCTGCCCTGTTGTCCTGCATCTTTGCGCGCTGTGTGCAGTGTTTGCCTAACCGGCATTAACTTATTAAAACTCCCGTTGCATAATTTGATGAAGGTGCGGGGTAACATCCCGACTCTGGATCTCCATAGTGGAAGTCAATTTCGCCTAGCCACGTTGCCTGAAAGCAGTGCGCCGTCCATCCAGTCTACGCCTGCTTTGTCACCTGTGATTCTGTACCATCTTCTGGATATCCCAATGGATTTCTAATTCATCGCCTTAAGCCCTCGGCCACGACTGCGCGCACCATCTTCTGGATCCTGGTACATTTTGTGGCACCGGCACAACAGAAGGTGACCTGTGGCTCGTCTTATACGAGCGCGTCAGCAAGCAATACAGGTGGGACGAGACGCTTATACTGGCCAAGATGATTTTTTTACCTACGAGGTACTGCACGCGCCTGGTATGAGACGCACGAAAAAGACCTGGCGGGACGTGTGCAAGCAGAAGCTCCGTGACTTGTTCGGCTGGTCAGTTGCTCAACAAATGGCAACCAGGCAGGAATTCGCGTCACCAGTTCATTCTTTCACCGAATCGTACGTCATCTATATCCAAGACGTGTTCGCATTGTGCCGGAGGGCCGACAAAGACATGAGAGAACTAGACAAGGTCAGCGATGTGTTGAAAGGCACAGCTGACGATGGTTTCAACATTCTAATCTGTAAGAACTGTACCACCATTGACTCAATTGTCAGTGAATGTTGGCGGTTCGAACAAGCCAAAAGCAGAATAACTCAATGCTTCACTCGGCTCCCAAACACCGCTGCGACTTCTTCCGGCGGGGATCCCGTGGCGCCACGTCCATTTGTGAATTCTCCCAACATCACAACGATTGACCGCCAGGAGCTGAAAACCATGGCTCCCTCTACTTATCAGCCCCATGTGCCAGATAACTTGGCTACAGTATCGCTTGTTCAAGCCATTGTGCGACAGCAGTTTGCCAACATGGGCGTCTTAGTTCCCCGAAACTCCAGCGACACACACCAGCCTATAAATATTATTGCTCATAATGATCACTACCACGCCGCCCCATTTCTTGCTGCGGCCGCGTCGGTCCCTTGGTTCTCCTCATGCTACCGAAATCCATCAGAGTGGCGCACACAAGATGATCGACCGATATTCTTCTAGGCTTGCTATTGTGCTGGCCATATTTATCGCCACTGCCGCAACAGATGGTCGTCCCGGCAACGTTCTCTAGACGACCACCGACAGGATCGTGGGCAATATTTGCAACCTTGTTTTGCCAATAACCTTCTTCAGGACCTCTCATTTAGCCTTTCTACGCTACGCTTAGAACCATCCTACGCTGAAGTGGTCGCCCAGAAAACCCGGTTCAGCCGCTCGCTGTCGCCTCACGATCGCCAGCCCCGCTCCTCTCAACCCCGTCGCTTTCCGTCGCCGGTGTATTCTGGGCAGTTCTCTGGAACTAACAGATGCAGCTCCTGGAGGAGGCCCTGCATTGACAACTCGGACAGAAAAACTTCTAACGACCACTAATTCCAGACGAAATTTACTCTGTGTTCTCATCGATAGCTTGACCGTTATAGCTCTGATAGACACTGGTGCCCACATATCCGTTGTGAGCTCACGTCTTCGATCCCGCCTGAAGAAAGTTCTTACCCCTGCTATGTCTTCGACTGTGCGAGTAGCCGACGGCGGCCGCGCATCAGTTCTTGGTATGTGCACTGCCCGCGTCTCTGTTGCCGACCTGAACACTTATGTCCTTTTCGCTGTTCTAGACGCTTGTCTACACGACGTGATTCCCGGCATTAACTTCTAGACTGCACACTCAGCCCTCATCTATTGCTCAACTGGCACTTAACGGCTAGAGTTGCATTTGTACTCTGATGTCTCTTCGGGAACTCGCACACGGCTACGGTCCATGGAGTGACTACGACTATAGCCTGAGGCCAATGTGTACCTTTCTAAGTCGCCGTTTCCTCCTTTTCCTGGTGGCGACTACCTGGCAGCTCCACTCATTGACCCGACCCTTTCCCAGAACATTATACTTTCTCATACTGTAGTGAGGATCAGCAACAACAAGACGCTTCTTCCTGTCTTCAGCTTCTCTGTGTCGACCCACGTCATTCCTCAAGGTATTGCTTTAGCAGAACTCTCCACTCTGGAGCAATGTACAATTTCGTCTTTCATTCCTGACATCCATAGCCGAACCTGTAGCAGCCGCGAGAAATAAAGTTTTACTGGACAAAATGATCTCAAACGACCTGTCGCCGTCCCAAGTTAAAGCGCTCCGTGGTCTTCTAGTTTCTTATTTCGACATTTTTTACATCGACGACCGTTCCGTAGGCCACACGAGCATCATAGCCCACCGTACCGACACTGACGACGCCAGTCTCCTTCGCAAGCGTCCTTACCGTGTGTCTCATTCAGAGCGCCAAATAATGCAGAAAAAGGTAAAGAAGACGCGCGACAAAGACGTCATAAAGCCTTCATCTCGTCCTTGGGCATTACCAGTTGTGCTTGTTAAATAGACAGACAACACCTGGCAGTTCTGCGTCGACTATCGCCATCTCAATGAAATAACCAAGAAGGATGTCTATCCTCTATCTCAAATTGATGATGCGCTCGACTGCCGTCATGGTGCCAAGTGTTTTTCTTCTCTGGACCTACGATCTGAATATTGGCGAATTTCAGTCAATGACTGCGATCGCGGAAAGATAGAATTCATTACTCCCGGCGGGATTTATTAATTTATAGTCATACCTTTTGGGTTGTGCAATGCGCCGGACTTTCGAATGCACGATGAACTCTCTCCTTCACGGTTTTAAATGGTCGAGGTGCCTGTGCTATGTAGGCGATGTCATTGTTTTCTCCCCAACCTTTGAAAGCCGTCTTTTACGTGTCTCGGCTATTCTTGACGTTTTTCTTTGTGCTGGCCTCCAGCTTAACGCGTCGAAGTGCACCTTTGGATGTCGTACACCAGTAACGTCCACAAGGTGACCAAGCTACATGGCCATCTTTTTTCAATTTTTCATGGTATTTATTAAAGTACTAGGGCAATAAAGACAAAATCAAGTGAACAAAAGTACAATCAAATCACGAAAGTAAGCGTTCAAGTGTTACTCATAAACACTAAATGGCTAACACAGCGCGAGTTCCTCATATGGAGAGTTCTTCACATCGCGTTATACAAACAAAAAAGGGGTGAGGTCAAACAGTTCTCTAAGACGGAGTACCAGTCCGGTCTAAAGTCTAGCTCATTGTAAATGTTTTTTAGGTGGATAGCCATTTGAATGAAGTGTGCGCTTGAAGAGGTGGTGGGCTCTGCATTGCGGTCTTGCATTCGTGTCTTCCACAAGCTGTGCAAACCCATGAGGAAAAACATATCATATGGTACTTCATCACGCGTTGCTGGTAGAAGATAACGTATTGTGTTAGAATTAATGACGAAACGCTTTTTCAGTTCTCGCTGAAGGACATCCCAAAAGAGTATGGCATCTTTGCAGCTAACAAAGCAATGTTCAATCGTTTCCGGCACATCACACAGATGGCAGTTTACAGACCGAAAATGTGGTATGTACTATTGAAAAGTTTGGCGTAGTATCAGGAGCTCGTTTAAATGCCTCTAAAAGTTTAAGACTGTGGTTTGGCTTGTGGGGTAGCACACCAAACCACTTTGCAGTGATTAATTGGGCAAGAACTCCTCCAACATACCTTGGTGTACCATTGCATGCATATAGATTCAGTGCGCATTACTGGAAGGAACGCGTCCCTAAGCTTGAACGACAGGCACAGACATTTGTGCTCTATCGACTTTCGATATTTGGGAGAGCTGAAGCTTGCAATACTTTCTTAGCGAGAAAACTTTACTATGTATTGCAACTTATTCATTGCGCAAGATTCTATATACAACGCTTTCATCGGATTTTCGCTACTTTCATGTGGTCTTCGACTTTTGAGCCCATGCGTCGTGATAGTATATTCAAGCCAGTTAGTGAGGGTGGGTTAGGACTGAAACACCTTTATCTATGGCAAATAGTGTCCCGATTCTTCTTTTTTCGAGACAATTCCCATCCTGTAATCCGTTCCTTCTTGCAGGTTACACTTGTTGATTGCTTACCAGATTTAATTGTTTCATCCAACTTCTCCGAACGCCCATGCTTGTGGGGATTCATGCAGGAAGTTTACTTCGCAGTTCAGTTCCTTAAAGCTCACTTCTCTGTAGAATACCTGTACTCAGTATCGCGCAAGGTGCTATATAAGGACCTACTGAGTAGGCTATTCCCACCTCCATTGTACCGTTCACTGTACGCCAATCTTCCAGGTCACGATGTGTTGAAGCGAGTGCGCAAAATGTACATTCCACCGAATTCAAAAACATTTTTCTATAAACTCCACTCTGAAACATTGTCGGTAAACACATGGTTAGAAAGAAAAGGTATTTTCATTCCGTCTGCTATATGGCCATCTTGTTGACGCTACTGGTGTACGACCCGACCCTGACAAAGTCCGCGCTGGACGAGAGTTCTCGGTCCCACGTTCCACTCAAAAATTCCGCAGCTTTTGGGGCTCTGTTTTTATTTCCGCCGTTTTGTTAGGAACTTCGCGGAAATTGCTGGACCCCTGACGGATTTCCTCAGAAAGAGCGTGGCTTTTTCCTGGCGTGGAGACCAAGAACATTCCTTTGCGTTGCTACTTTCTGCGTTTACATCACCCCCTGTGTTGGCTCATTTTGACCCAGCCGCTCGAACAGATCTTTTCACCGACGCAAGTGGCCATGGTATAGAGGCAGTACTCGCTCAAATGCAGAATGGCAGAAACTGTGTCATAGCGTACGCTAGCTGCCTACCTTCCCAGTTGGATACGAACCATTCCATAACAGAGTGGGAGTGCCGGGCTCTCATCTGGGCTATCGCGAAATCCCGTCCATACCTATACGGACGCCTGTTTGCAGTCATCACAGACCACCATGCACTCTGCTGGCTGTGAACACTTAAGGATCCAACAAGACGACTCGGGTGATGGTCATTGCGATCGCAGGAGTACACTTTCTCAGTAGCGTATAAGTCCGGCAAGCTTCACAGCAATGCCGACTGTTTGTCTCGGCACCCTGTTATCCACCCAGCTCCTCTTAATTGGAAGCCGATGCCAACATCCTTGCCAAAACAGATTTTCTGCACATGGCTGACGAACAACATCAAGATCCATCGCTGATATCTATGATTGACCATATCAAGTCTGGCCGAAGAGACATTTCACTCGGCCTGTTTTTGCTTCAAGACAACCTTTTATACCGCCGCAGCTTACAGCCCTATGGCGCGGAATGTTTGCTCGTCGTCCCAAGTCTTATGCGCAAGGACATCTTGCAAAAACTTCACATTACCCTAACATCTGGAGACTTAGGTGTCTCCAGAACCTATGACCGCGTCCGCCGATCGCTATTCTAGAAGTGCCTTTATCGTTCCGTTCACCGCTACGGTGCAGCGTGTGACCTGTGACAGCGCCGGAAGAAGCCTACATCTCTCCCCGCCGGTCACCTTCAACCTATTGAAGTCTCACCCGAGCCGTTTCATCGGGTGGGGTTGGATGTGTTAGGTCCCTTCCCAACATCGGCAACGGAAAACAAATGGATAGCAGAAGCTGTGGATTATGCCACTCGGCATGCAATTACTCCAGCTCTACCAACAAGCTGCGCTACAGACGTCGCAGATTTCCTTCTCTACGACATCATCCTTCAGCATGATGCTCCTTCTCACCTCTTCACCGACCATGGCCGCTGCTTCCTGTCTCGTGTGGTTGACGACCTCCTTAGATCCTGTGCTACGTGGCTCAACTTTACGACTTCTTACCATTCTCAAACTGACAGACTTACTGAACGGCTCAATCGCACACTGACGGACATGCTTGCAATGTATGTCTCTGACGACCATGCCGATTGGGACACTTCCCTCTCGTTCGTATAGTCTTCGCCTACAACTCATCGTGTCATGAAACTACCGGATACTCACCATTTTATCTTCTGTTTGGCTGTAATCCCTTTCGATACTTGCGCATGACCCTCCGTCCGCCACTTCGTACGCGCAAGATGCCATTTCCCATGCTCTCGTCGCACGTACAGTAGCCCACGCCAGCTTCTCTTTGTCCCAGAGAGCCCAAACGTCACTCTACGACCGCCGACATAGGAATTGTTGTGATCGGCCTCCCTGGAATGTCGCCGCTTAGACGTGAAAAGGTTGATGGGCAGCGTTCTCAGAGGTGAACCAAAACTGACAATGACACGCTAACCGTACTTGGAATTTCGCGGTGCCGACGTCTCCCCTCGTAGAACTTTTTGAACTTACCCCCCGACTGACAGCCTATGAAGGGCTGTTCACAATCAAAGCGGCTCAAAAAGGGTGGTTATCTTTGTACGTCTTTGCTCCTCGGAGTACCGCAGACAATTGGCCAAGCGACTGAGGTCCATGTTCGAGCGCGTTCTCAAGTTCTCTGTGCTGCCGCCATGCCACCGTTTCTACAAACCGCGGCGTGCCTGGCACCGTCGACTCCTCACTGCAACGAATTACAGACTTGATTCCTACATAAAACCCAACATCTGAGCGCTGTGCTGTGTCGTGCGCCTGGTGCAAAGTTTGCGTAGTGTTTTCTCCTGCACCATGGTACGAACTGGGCGTGCCTCTCTCCTCTTTTCCTGGGTTGGGAAGGAGGCGGTGTTTCACCCTCCCATTTAGAGGGCGGAGGTCAAGAGGACAATTTGATTGGACCATTAGGGGCTTCATTGTTTCCCTTGCAAGGGATCCTGGGAAGACTTGTACTTTAAAAACACGAGTGCAGAGACGCTTGAGGCATGCTACTGTAAACATTGTAGTATCACGCAACCTTGAACCTCTATATAATGTAAATAAACGCTCCTGTCAACCACACCGGCTCCTCTCTTCGACATATCCTCGGGACTTTGGCTGGCTTCGGTCTTATGGGCAGACCCCCGACTACTTCAACTGGTTGTCAGCGACGGGATGTCCCATGCTTTACTCGGGCCTCAGTGATATGGTGAGTGCTGGACTTTCTTTGAGACTTGCCAGGTTTTAGCTTTTGAATTTTTCTAAACTTCGAGTAATCTTCTGTGCGTATAGGCTTAGTTGTACCAATACCATACGTCACAGCTATTCACCAAATTTTAGCTTTCATATTCCAAAACCGGCAGTAAATTTTATCGTGCGTGTAGGCTCCGCTTATTCCCTTGCTAACGTCACGGCGGGTAAGAAAGTCCTAACTCGTGAAGACCATGGAGTTGGTAAAGAAGCTAAAGAAACCAGACCTCTTACTACTGTGTGAAGAGATGAGAATTGAGGTGAAGAACGAAGAGAGAAAGCCACAGCTGATTAGGGCAATTCAGCAGTGTGGTGTGGAGGACGACGAAATTGAGGAGTGTTGGGAAGTTGTAGAACAAAGGCAGAAAGAGGCGAAAAGAGGCAAAAAGGCCGATGAGGACCGGAAAATCGAATCAATGCATTTGGATTCGCAAGAGTCATGGACAACAACGCGAATAACTGGAGACCTGCAGCCGAAAAGATGAAAGATCTCATGGAACCTTTGAAGTTCAATGACGATATGAGGCTGTTTTAGTGAACTTTGAAAGGCTCTGTGAAGTCCATAAATTTCTGCGTGAAAGTTGGCCCCAGAGATTTTCTAGTGTTCTCTCTTGCGAAGCGGCCGCAATAGTCGCGAGGCTAAAGAAAGAGGGTGCTGGTGACTGCGATAAAGTAAAAACGGCCTTTTTGAAGGAATACCGCTTTTCTTCTGATGCCTTCCGCTGCCGTTTTTAGGAAGGTGCCAAGAGATCGAATGAATCGTTTCAGGAATTCAGCTACAAACTCAACGTTGACTTAGTTCAGTGGTTAAAGGGGAAGAAGGCTTTTGGAAATCACGACATGGTAGTTAAGGTTATTTGTATGGAACAGTTCTGCAGCTCACTAAGCCCCGAAATACACTTGTGGGTGCAGGACAGAGTAGGCGAGGGGGACTTGGAACGGGCTTCAGAGTTAGCGGATGAGTTCACTGCACGTCGCGAGTCCGAAAAAGTGCTTATTAAGCCTTTGTGACAATTTCGCAGAGACGATAGGAAGCAACCCTCTCAAAATAAGGGTATAGAAACCGCGAGGGGAGTACCACCAAAAAGTGCAGCATCCGAGACTGACACTGCCGCAACTGGCTTGAAAAACGACAAAAAGAAAGAGAAGGCGTTTAGGGCTAAAAGGCTAATCGTTTGTTACAGGTGCAATGAGCCTGGTCACGTCTCTACAGGCTGCCGAAAGCCCAAAGCTGTTTTCTCTTTCTCGGACAGCGGCGATGATAGCTTAGAGCTATTGAAACTCTACCTTTACGAGCTAACAGTCAACGAAAAGCCATGTCAGGTACTGAGTGACGCTGCCGCAACTATGGACATTGTTCATCCCTCCTATGTGAAACCTGAAAATTTCACTGGCGAGTGCGCGTCAATCCGGCAAGTAGTCGAGGAAAACAGTGTATGCCTGCTGATAGCACGCGTCGAGTTCGAGGGGCCCTTCGGACTGCTCTTGACGGAGGCCGCCGTGTCACAGAACGTACCGAAGCATTATCCCTACCTTTTTTCAAATTGGTCTGATATACTTCTAAGAAAAAAGAGTCTCTGTTTTAGTGACCATAGACTACTAGCTTTGACGCGTTTGAAATCTCGGGACATCGCAGCTGAAATGAATCGCGATGATATTCAAGGAAAAAAAAGTCCAATCCAAGTGATTCGCAGGCTGAATGTCGCGACCAGTGTGAGGGTGAGAAGTCTTAGAGTCTCGGGAAACGATGATTGCAGAGCAACAAGAAAGTGCCTTGGTATTGCCGCATTCGGAAGGTTTTTTTAGATTTCTTGAAAGGTGATAGAGACCATATAGTTGCGGAGCAGGAAAGTGACTCCTCGCTTCGGAGTTTAAGTGAACTACTCGAGAAAGGGGTTGTGAAGATAAACATTAGCTTCCAACGCCGTAGAGGGATTTTGTACCGTCAGTACAAAGATAAGAAAGGGGTTCAGTATGACCAGCTAGCTCTTTTCTCGAAGTACAGAGAGCGAATTCTCAACTTGCCTCACGGCAAAGGCTGGGCCTGCCATATGGGAGTAAAGAAAACTAAAGATAGGCTACTAAGAGAACTTTACTGGCCGGGGTGCTTCCGGGACATTAAGAATCATGTTGAAACATGTGAAGCGTGTCAGAGGATTGGGAAGCCGCACGAAACCAGAAAAGCCCCTATAAAATTGGTGTCTATAATAACTGGGCCATTCAGGCGCTTGGCGGTTGATGTAGTAGGACCCCTTCCCACAACTAGTTCAGGCTACGAGGATATATTAACTATGCTCTGTCCTGCAACAAAGTTTCCGGAAGCCATACCCCTGAGAGAGGTGAATTCGGTCAAAGTAGTCGAGGCCTTGCTTTCAGTGTTTTCTCGAACAGGCTTCCAAGCCGAGATGCAAAGTGACCAAGGAAGTGTTTTTACAAGTGCTCTTACGACCACTTTCCTAGATATATGTGGCATTAAAATTACACACAGTTGCGTAAGGCATCCGCAGAGTAATAGTGTTGAAGCATGGCATGCCGTCTTAAAGAGAGTGTTGCGAGCATTGTGCTACGAACAAAAGAAGGATTGGGAGGCCTGTTTGCCAGCCACTAAGTTTGCATTGAGGTCAGTACCTCATGAAACCACAGGGTTCAGCCCTGTGGAACTTGTCTACGGGAGGCCGCTTCGCTCACCCCTTCAGATGGTGCGTGAGGCATGGGAAGGGCGTGAAGAGAACCCAACAGTGGTTCAGTACGTACTGGAACTACTGCAGCGTCTGCAATCCTGTAAAGAACTGGTAGATGCAAACATTAAAGCCGCGCAGAGCAAAGCAATGTTGTACTATGACAGAAACGAGAGAAAACGGGTCTTTCGTGAGGGCGACATGGTACTTCAAATAACAGCATCACGAAAGAATAAACTAGACGTTTTGAGGGAAGGACCACCTGAAGTTGTAGCAAAGCTGTCAGACACAAACTATGTGGTTAGGCTACCCGGCAGACGCAAGGAGTTGAGAATATATCATACGAACTTGATGAAACATTATAGAAGGCGTGAAGCTATGGTTCAGCTCGTTCTACACGTTCTCGAGGAAGTGGAAACTGAGTTTGGCTGTCCGATTACCCCATCTGCAGTTCCTCTTGAGAAGGTCTTGGAAAAGGTAACGCAGGACTCTGATCTTAACGCAGATCAGCAGAGTCACCTTAAAGAACTTATATGGGAATTTGAGGAATGTTTTACCGACCGGGCAGGAAGGACTAGCTTGATCGAGCATGATTTTGAACTGACTTCGAATGAGCCAATCCAATGCACACCGTACCGAGTTTCCCCTAGACAAGGAAATTTTAGATTGATTGTTCCGTACGAAAGTGAGTATGCGTCACCGCTCATACTGGTAGAGGCTCACGGGAAAAACCCAAGACCTTGCATTGACTATCGCCGTCTAAACGACATTACGCGTGATCAGAATTATCCAATTCCTAATTTGGAGGAACTAATAAAAACAATTAGCAGTGATGAATAGGTTTCTACACTAGACTTGACTAGGGGCTACTGTCAGGTGCCGTTGACCGAGCGAGCTAGTCGATATGCCGCCTTTACTTCACCCATGGGTACGTTTCGACTTCTTGTCCTTACATTCGGCTTGAAAAACGGACCGTTCTGTTTCTCCCGACTTATGGACCGCGTCTTGGAAGGCATGCAAGCTTACGCTCGTCCTTAATTAGACGACATAGCTGTATTTTCTCACAGCTGGGAGGAACACCTGAATCACCTCAGGGACGTTCTCGGACGATTGCGAGCGGCCGGCTGCACTCTCAAAGGCGAAAAATGCCAGCTAGGTAAAGCTGAGGTCAATCACTTGGGACATGTTGTTGGCCGCGGATACAGGCATCCCCCTGAGATAAAAGTTGCTGCGATTTCAGAGTATCCAAGGCCCCTAACTAAGACTGACGTTCGTTCGTTCTTACGGTTAACTGGCTATTACCAGCACTACATCCGCAAGTTTTCTGAGATCGCTAGTCCTCTCACCGACAGTCTGCGAAAGAATGAGCCGGTGACGGTTGCGTGGAATGACGAAAAAGAAAAGTCGTTCGTCACGCTCAAACAAGCGCTGATCGACAAACCGCTTTTAAGAGCTCCAGTATACGAACGCCCGTTCATTCTGCAGTGTGGAGCAAGTGACTGGGGGATGGGTGCAGTGCTCAGTCAGAAAAGCGATAATAATAAAGATATATTTGATTGATTTGATATGCGGGGTTTGACGTCCTGAAACCGCAATATGGTTATGAGAGACGCCGTAGTGGAGGGCTCCGGAAGTTTCGACCAGCTGGGATTCTTTAACGTGCATCCAAATCTGAGCACACGGGCCTACAGCATTTCCGCCTGCATTGGAAATCAGCCGCCGCAGCCGTGATTCAATCCCGCGACCTGAGGGTCAGCAGCCGAGCACCTTAGCCACTAGACCACCGCGGCGGGGCATAATGATGAAGAGAATCTGGTATTAATCGTGAGCCGAAAGCTAACGGAGCGTGAGCTGGCGTACAGCACATCGGAGAGGGAATGCGCCTGTTTAGTATGGGCCGTGCAAAAACTGCAGTGTTATTTGGCAGGGTCGCGGTTACTCATAGAAATGGACCATTGCCCGTTCCCCTGGCTGCGTAAAATGTCTGCAAAGAATAGCAGGTTGCTTCGCTGAAGCCTTGCACTGCAGGAACACGCCTTTGATGTAAGGTCCAAGAACGGGTGCGACAATGGCAACGCTGATGGGCTCAGCCGTGGCTTTCCATGTAATGCCAAGTCGGGTTTACGCCCCTTGCACCCTGTGTCCTTCTTTTATATATCCTGCATCTATTACTATTTTCATGAATCCCTCCTTCTTGTTTTCATGTCGTACGTAGTACCTTATGCTTTAAAAGCTATGACTTTCTCTGAGAAATCATACCAAACGTTAGGCGGCTGATTTTCTTCGCACTTAGTAGGCCTGTCTTTCTTGGCTTTTTGAGCTGATTCATGATTTTCACGAGAAAATGTACGATGGAAATTTTTCAGGGAATTTTTATTTGAGATTATAACCTGGCATTTTTCGATGTCAGTTGAGTGCTCTCCGTTTGTTGTTCCTCGGGTTTCGCTAGGTTCATTTCCGGCGCTTGCAAGCTTTGGTCCAGGTCCAAAAATGGGGTGCTGCCTACGTCAACGATATCAAAGGAGGAAGCCTACGGTCTCTGTGGAGTGCTTTGGTGCTGCATCCTCTTCGAGACCTCCGGTGACGGTGGACGGGCTGTTGTGATCGGCCTCTCTGGCATGGTGCCGCTTAGACGTGAGATGGTTGCTGCACAGCGCTCCCTGAGGTGAACCAAAAGCGACAACCACACCCTAACTGTATTTGGACATTTGCGGGGCTGACGTATCCCCTCGTAGACTTCTTTGAACTTACCCGCCCGACAGACAGCCTATGAAGGGTTGTTCACAATCGAAGCGGCTTAAAAAGGGTGGTTATCTTTGTACGTCTCTGCTCGTCGGAGTGCCGCGGAAAATGGGCCAAGCGACGGAGGTCCATGTTCGAGTTCGCTCCCAAGTCCTCTGTGCTGCCGCCATGCCACTGTTTCTACAAACCGTGAATTGCCTGGCGCCATCGACTCCTCACTGCAACGAATTACGGACTTGATTTCTACATAGAACCCAACATCTTCACGCTGTGCTGTGTCGTGGGCCTTGTGCAATGTTTGTGCAGTGTTTTCTCCTGCACCATGGTACGAACTGGGCGGGCCTCTCCCGTCTTTCCCTGGGTTGGGAAAGAGGCGTCTTTCACCCTCCCATTTTGAGGGCAGAGGTGAAGAGGACAATATGATTGGACCATTAGGGGTTTCATTGTTTCCTCTGCAAAGGATCCTGGGAAGACTTGAACTTAAAAAAAATGTCCCAAATCTACATGTTACACTGTAAATGTCGTCGAAAGACGATAGTCTTGCGTCTTGAGAGAGTGAACAAAACGTTTATTTGATGTTCTGCGCAAGAACATCGGTGAATGGTATTCTGAAGGCGCTGCGTTAGAGTGCCTCGAGCGTGAAGCAGAGGCGAACAAGCTCATCTAGGCACGTTAGACACGAGCGCTATCTGGCAGTTATCTTCGAAAACGAAGGCGTGCGCAACCGCGGAGAAAGATGTGCACCAGTCTCGGAGGTGATAAGGTGTAGAATGCAAAGCAATGGGCAGGTGCCACCACCGTGTCGCCGTAGCAAAGCGTTGAAAACACCTTCTTGAGCATCGCGTTGCACTGTCAGCGCAGTGCGATAAACGCTACAGTCCTTAGAGTTGTGTGTGCCTCTTCTAATATAAAGGCAGACGTACAAAACATAGACGTGTTGTTATGGCGCCTCAGATATGCGCAATATTTGCTTTTTTGATTCACAGTCGCACAACTATGAACGCTAAACCTTGAGCAATATTGGAGGGCGCTGCGGATGAGTTTGGCCGTTTGGTGCCGTTTGAGGTATCGTTGAGGCGGACAAACAGAAAAATGTACAGACAGACAGACAGACAGACAGACAGACAGACAGACAGACAGACAGACAGACAGACAGACAGACCAAAATTTTTTCGTCGAAGTCCCCAAGAAAGATTATCGTCTTTAAAACACGAGCACAGAGACGCTCGAGGCATGCTACCAAAAAACATTGTAGTATCACGCTACCTTGAACCTGTATATAATGTAAATAAAACTCCTGTCAACCGCACCGGCTCCTCTCCTTGACATCTCCTCGGGACTTTGGCTGGTTCCGGTCTTATGAGCAGACCCCAGACTACATCTGGATGTCGATTTTTCTCCGGGCTTTCTCGTGCTGCTAGGGCTCCCATGTCGTCGTGTCGGCTTCTGCGAGAAACTTTTACTGCGAAACGTTGGACGTTACTGAGTTCTGCGCCAGGCGACACCTGTTACCTATAAAATTTCCCCTTCTACGAACCCGACTGGTACATCCAGTACTGACATTGGGCACGTTTTTCGCCTGAAGCCCTATCACAGTTACATGTCCGTCTAATAACAGCAGGCACCGGGACGGTGCTTTGCCACCCGGGGTAATGTCACGGATATATAAAGGTACCCGAGGCACGGCCACCGAAAAGAAACAGAAGGAATGAAAGTGACAATGTTTTGTGGGGCTGTGTCTGAGCTGTCTTGCATCCTTGAGTGCTCTGTGCAGTGTTAACCTTATATATATATATATATATATATATATATATATATATATATATATATATATATATATATATATATATATATATATATAGAGAGAGAGAGAGAGAGAGAGAGAGAGAGAGAAAGAGAGAGAGAGACTCAAATGCGTGGTTGTATTATCTCGTCGGTACGAGGGCATTGGTCAGTGTGCGTTCACTGTGGGAGTTGCCCACCGACGTCGATGTGAAGTTACATCAGCACACCATAAACTAAAGATACCACCACTGGAACGCCGTGCCGATCCTCACCGGTATTTAGAGGTTTATGAGTTGGACGCACAAAGTGGGGAGCCAACGTATCCTGCAGGCCTGGTTGCGCCATAACGCCGTTTTCTGCTATAAAGGAGCTGTAAAAGATTTGCAGTTGTTATAAATAGATACCGCCCTGCGCATCCCTGTACGACGTATCCCTTCGAAGCTGCTATACTGAAGCACAAACTCATTTTTTATGGCCATTCATTCGTCGTAATCGCTTCTTCCCTGCCACCGGACCCCGATACTCGGCCCTTCACTTAGGCTGCGCAAGCTCGCTGCTCAAAAGTCTGCCACTTAGTTCTGTCTGCGAAATACAGCACGCGTGCCTCTCGATTTGAAATAGTTTTTTTTCCTCACAGCAAGTCATGTACTAATTGCCCATGTGCGCATATTTTCAACTTAGCCTACTGCCGAACGTGCACAGATAGCAACGAACTGAATTTCCGTAAGCAACATAATTTGCAATATGAACAAAATTTTATACCTAACTCTTCAATAAGTTTCCATCATTCAATGCATGTACGAATAATTAGTTTCGCATTCATATATGAATCCACAGTATTTCGGGTACGAATTTATTTTTTCCTAAGGAGTAACTTTCTTCTCCTGTCCGCAAAGGTGGCAGATAATAGTAATTATACATGTCAGCGTGTTGAGTTGATGAACTACTGGTTAAATAAGGTAATATGACCGATAACGATCAACGCATCTGGTATGAAAAGGGTTGTTCTATTCAAACATTTCAGAAAACCTAGCTTCGAACAAATAATAAAATAGTAACAGCCAGTGTAACATGAGAATCAGGAGTGGTGTTCGTCTTTCGTGACATTGTCTTCTGTATCACAAGTTTACTTCGGAGATACTTTTAGCTCTTCTAATGGATGTCGCAGACGAGTTGCTCTACACCTAAACGACCTTTGATGCTTAAGTTTTAAGTGGTAAATGACATAAAAAGTCAGACAGTATTGAACTGTCTCGTCACACGTACTGATTAATAATCGCTATTTACTTCATGTGACTGCCCCGGTAAATAAGCATCAGGATGACATCTTTCTATAAAAGCATGTACAGATGGGCACAATAGCACACGTAGTACCTGTAACACACACACACACACACACACACACACACACACACACACACACACACACACACACACACACACACACACACACACACACGCACACGCACACGCACACACACACACACACACACACACACACACACACACACACACACACACACTGTCGCGGGTGATAAAATACAGAGGGGTATATTTAAAAACACGGACAGTGGAACTCGTAGCGACGCTCTCAAAAGAAAGCCGCTAAGATTGTCATCTTCTTCACTTGCCTGCGTGGCGCCTCTCGAGCAAATCCGTGATCTTGGTTGTCGTCGTGATCTCGCAGCTAGACACAGCTATGCACGTGGCATTACACTCCCGCCAGAGTGAGCGTCGTCTCGATGCTCACCAGGTAGAAATACGGCCAGCGGGTGTTTACATCATTCAGAGTGGCAAAGTTTCTTGTGGACCACGTGCGCTGTCTCGGGCAGATGCTGGCGACGTTTCGAACAAGAGGAGGCGTGGGGCACGAATTCGTACGTCACGTCGCTAAGAGGGCTCAAAACCTTGTAGGGTCCAAAGTATCAGCGTAGGAGCTTCTCCGAGAGGCCTCGTCACCGTACAGGAAACCTAACCCAGACTCTCTCTCCTGATTGATAAGTGACGAATCGATGGCGAAGGTTGTACCGTTGGGCGTCAAGTTGCTGCTGGTTGATTATTCTGACGCGGGCAAGCTGCCTTGCTTCCTCGGCGTGCTCAGTGAAGTGTGCGGCGTCTGTCTCTGAATCATTACAATCATAAGGCAGCATGGCGTCAAGCATTGTAGTAACTTCTCTGCCATGAATTAGTGCAAACGGCGTCATTTTCGTTGTTTCCTGGCGCGCCGTATTATACGCGAATGTGATGTACGGCAATATTCGGTCCTAATTCTTGCGTTTCACGTCGACGTACATGCAAAGCATGTCAGCTATTGTCTTGTTAAGTCGTTCTGTAAGCCCATTCGTTTGTGGGTGGTAAGCTGTCATCTTCCTATGCGCTCTGCCACTGAGCGTAAGCACAGTGCGCAAAAGCTCGGCTGTAAATGCGGTACTTTGTCTGTTATGACGACAGCAGGAGCACCATGTCTCGAGACAATGTTCTCATTGAAGAACTGGGCTGCTTCAGCTGCAGTGCCACTCGCAATTGCCTTGGTCTCCGCGTATCGGGTGAGGTAGCCCATCGCCACTATAACCCATTTGTTGCGCTGTCTGGCGTTTTGAATCTGCCCAGCAGATCCATTTCGATTTGAGAAAAGGGAGTTTCTGGCACGGACACGGGATGTAATAGACCAGCGGGTTTGACAGGTGATACATTGCGCCGCTGCCAGTCAATGCATGTTTAGACGTAATGTTTCACCTCTGCTGCGATTCTTGGCCAGTAATATTTTTATTTGACGCGTGTCAGTGTTCTTGTGAAACCGACGAGGCCCGCAGTGGCTTCGTCATGGCAGGCTTGTGAAATTTCGCTGCGGAGAGCTTCAGGAACTACCAGCAGAAAGCTCCTACCTGTTGATCAGAAATTCTTCTTGTACAGAATTTCGTTCCGTAAACAGAATGACGATAAGTTCTTTGAAAACACTCTTGGTGCATTGGCGCTCGTCCGTTCAAGAATTCTATAAGCGAGTTTAGCTCCTGATCTGCCCCGTCTCGGTGGTCTTGTGGCTAAGGTACTCGGCTGCTGACCCGCTCGTCGCGGGTTCGTATCCCGGCTGCGGCGGCTGCATTTCCGATGGAGGAGGAAATGTTGTAGGCCCGTGTGCTCACATTTGGGTGCACGTTAAAGAACCCCAAGTGGTCGAAATTTCCGAAGCCCTCTACTACCGCGTCTTCCATATTCATATGGTGGTTTTGGGACGTTAAACCCCACATATCAATCATCAGCTCCCGATCAGCTTGTTGTGGCCAAGAAATGATAGCCGCATCAACAACTCCTACAAAACCTGTGAATTCATCATCCTCTGTAGCCGGTGATCCAATCGGTGACCTTGACAAACAATCGGCGTCTAAGTGTTGCCTTCCGTACTGTAAACTACGGCCATGTCGTACTCTTGGAGCCATAAGCTCCACCGTGCTAAACTTCCAGATTGGTCTTTCATGCTGGTCGACCAACAAAGAGAGTGATGGTGGCTTACGACTTGAAAAGCACGGCCGTATGGTACGGGCGAAAGTTCACAACTGCACAAACGACAGCCAGACACTCCTTCTCCGTTGTTGAGTAGTTGGACTCGGCGCGTGTCAATGTTCTGCTTGCGTAGGCAACTACTCTCTCCCCACCAGCTTGGCATTGGACAAGAACAGCACCTAGGCCCACATTGCTAGCGTCTGTATGGATGGCTGTTTGTGCATTCTCGTCGAAGTGAGCGAGGACGGGTAGGTTTTGCAGACGCTGTCGCAGCTCGTTGAACTAAGCTTCTTGCTCTTTACCCCATGCAAACGCGACGTCTTCACTTGTAAGGCGGGTGAGTGGAGAGGCGATGTGTGAAAAGTGTGCCACGAATCACCGGTTGTAGGCGCAGAGACCCAGAAAACACCTGACCACTTTCTTACCAACAGGCCTTGCGAACTTTGCGACGGATGCAGTTTTATCTGGGTCGGGCCTCACACCTTCGCAACTGACCACGTGTCCCAGGAACTGGAGTTCTTCGAAGCCGAAGTGGAATTTTCACGGTTTTGGTGTGAGTCCAGTGAACCGTATGGCTTGAAGGACTGCCAGTAGCCGCATTAGATGTTATTCGAACGTGGCCGAAAAAACAATCCCGTCGTCGAGGTACAAAATGCATGTTTTCCATTTCAGGCCAGACAGAATGGCATCTATTAGTCTCTTAAACGTGGCTGGCGCTGAGCATAGACCGAAAGGGAGGACTTTGAATTGACAAAGCCCGTCTGGCGTCACCAAGGCGGTCTTTTATCGGTCACGCTCATCTACTTCCATTTGCCAGTATCCACTTTTAACGTCAATTGACGAGAAGTAGCGCGCATGCCGTAGCCTGTCCAACGAGTCATCGATCCGTGGTAACGAATAAACGTCTGTTTTCGTAACAAGGTTCAGCTTAAGATAATAGATGCAGAAACGCAAGCTGCCATCTTTCTTTTTTACAAGTTCCACTGGCGATGCCCAATGACTTTTTGATGGTTGGATTACATCATCCTCTAGCATCTTCTTCACTTGCTGCTGGATTACCTCACGTTCTTTCGGAGCGACGCGATATGGGCTCTGTCGGATCGGTCTTGCTTTGTCTTTTCGTAATGATGCGATGCTTAGTTAGAGGCGTTCGGCCCACCCGTGATGTCAATGAGAAGCAATCCGTCAACTGGCTGAGCAGCTCCATAAGATGGCATTTTTCAGTCGGTGTTAGACTCGGACCGATATCGACTGGCGGTGTATGCGGAGGGGATTGGGCTGTGGCTTCCCCTTGCATAAGAAGACAGTCGTGAGAGTAGTCGAGCTCATCGAGGTACGCCACAGCCGTGCCTCTACCGATGTGACGGCGCTCATTCGTGAAGTTGGTGAGAAGCTCCTCTGTGCGCCCATTCACTAAGCTGACGATGCCGCAAGTGATGGCAATGCCTTGGCGAAAAGGAAGGGCAGTGATGCGTTCGACTATGTCATCTTCATTACATTGCACGCCGCAACACACGGAAACAAGACTACATGACAGTGGTGGCACGCAGACATCGTCGACCACACGTAACGTCCTGGGCTCTTGTTCTGGATCATGGGTCACAGGCTTGTCAGAGGCGAATGTAATTACACCACCACGTATGTTTACCACAGCACCGTACTCTCTTAAGTCCATTCCCAGTATCTTAGGTTTGCTGCACTCGGGTAAGATCAGAAATGTGGCTACAAAAGCCACATTCTCAATCGTGAGTCTTGCTGTACATTTTACCGTGGTTGCCATCATCTGGCCTCCAGCATTTTGGATATAAGGGCCCGTCCATTCCGTCCTGTCTTTCTTGAGTTCGTCTGCCAATCGTTCACTCACTATAGAAAAGTCTGCACCTGTGTCGACTAAGGCCGTCACTTCAACGCCATCATTCGTCACAGCGAGGTCGGCAGTCACAGTTTTCTCGGCGGAGTCTTTATCGTCGTCTTTCACGTGTTTAGGCAGCAGTGGGGGATTTTCGGCAATTCGACGGCTTGAAACCTTCCACCCAGAGGTTACTGCTTTCAGTTTCCTCACCGTGGGCTGGGAGATCGACCTCTGAGGGCGTCAGCAAAACTACGGCGGCTTGGTGAACCAAAACGAGCCGGGAATGGTGAGCGCTTCCGGAAGGTAACAGAGCCCTGCTGCCGGCCACCCTGGTCGTCGTCGAAGGGGGCACGGCTTTCGTCGAACTGTCGGCGCGTAGCGGTAGGTGCACTCCCGCGGTATTCAGCTCGGCGATGTGGGCAAAAACGGTAAATGTCCCCTGGCTCTCCACAGTTGTAGCAGATTGGTCGACAATCCGCAGTGCGCCATATGTCGGTCTTTCGCATATAGGGTCGCCTGACAGAATCCTGCTGAGCCCAGGCTGCCACAGGATACAATTCGAGGTACTGCGGCGCCGGCATGGGCGCGGGTCGACGAACAGCGTCTGCATAGCTGTATGCATAGCTGTATCCGTTCGACAAACGCTTATCGAAGTTCATGGCCAACGACTTCAGCGACGGAGGCTACCGTGGACTCCTGCTGCGGGGATGCCTGTGACTGCAATGTGTACTTTGCGTTCTCCTTCGCAATCTCCTCACGCACGATCTGTCGAATCAGGTAGCGTAGAGAAAACGCGTCGTTTGCGGTAAGTGCGGTGGTGCCTGCAGTTGCGCCGGTGGCCGGGCAATCACTCTGTCGGTACCGTTGCTGCAGCGCACGCTCTATTGCGGTGGCCTCCCTGGTAAACTCGTCCACTGTTGTTAGCGGATTCCGCATAATACCAACAAACAGCTGCTCTTTGACGCCCCTCATGAGATGGCTTAGCTTTTGAGCCTCGGGCATGTTGTGATCTGCGCGGTGGCACAGACGCGCCATATCCTCAGCAAACATGGCGGCGCTTTCATGCAGCTGTTGGGTGCGTCCTTCAAGAAGGCGTTGGGCTTTTTCGCGTCGGTCCGCGCTACCAAAGGTGTCAAGAAACCAACGACAATACTCCTCCCATGTCGTGAATGTTGCCTCGCGGTTTATAAACCACGTTTTCGCACCGTCTTCAAGGGTGAAGTATACGTGGAAGAGCTTTTCATCGAGACTCCAGTAGTTCGATTTAACTGCCCGTTCAAACTGCTCAAGCCAGTCTTGCGCATCTTCGTTCGGTCGGCCATGAAATGGTTCAGGAAGGCGAATATTATGGACGGCCACCTGTGCAGGACTTGTTGAATATGCAATTTCTTGAGAAGGGGTAGCTGTGGGAAGTGTTGCTCCTTCTAAAAGGCCAAATTCTGGTTCAAGACCTTGAAGGCGATGGCTTGAGCGGTGCACAGACGCGTGGCTGTCTCGTAGGGCGGGACTGAAGGCTTCTCCTAGGGGTGCCGATCATCAGGTGGTACCTCCGCCATTGTCGCGGGTTATAAAATACAGAGGGTTTATACTTTGGAAGTAAAAACAGCGCGAAAATATAGACAAGGACAGAGGAAGAGACGACACCGCGCTGAACCGGCAACTAAACTTTATTGAAAGATACACGCGCATATATCAAGCATTTTATCCGGTCACGTGGACAACCAAAGGCATCTGCGCATCAAAGCAAACAAGGTAAGAAACACTTCAATGAAACTTTTTCAATGAAAAAAAAAGCCTCCATCACTTCCCTGGTGCACTTACCTTGATGTACATTTTCGATTAACGTTCGACTAAAAGAACGCTTAACCTCTTTAACGGCCGCCGGCGGGTTGTACCTGCCAGCTCATTGTAGGAAGTGTGGCTGCCAACCTTTAGCAGATAAAGCCACTTGTTTGTTAGGACATCGAGATAAGTGCACCAGGGAAGTTATGAAGGCTCTTTTCATTGAATAGGAGAGGGAAAGGTGTGTAAGCAAGCCGTATGTGGCCCTTGGTGAAAAAGAAGTTCGGTACCTGGGTTCAGCTCTGCCACGTTAAAGTGATTGTTAGTTTGTTGGGGACCGTTTCGTAAGTTTTCGGCAAGTAGGAAAGCACGTTTTTTGTGTTTTTTCGTGGTTGTTACACACGTGTTGATTATGAACATGATTAGGCTTGTTTCATACCTTGTTTGCTTTGATGCGCAGGCGCTTTGGTTGTCCACGTGACTGGATCAAATGCTTGATATATGGGCGTGTAACTTTCAATAAAGTTTAGTTGCGAATTCAGCGCGGTGTCGTCTCTTCCTCTGTCCTTGTCTATATTTTGGCGCTGTTTTTACTTCCCAAGTATGAACTACCAACTAGCCCAACTTTCGCTATTATTACAGAAGGTTTATTTGAAAAGAAAACTCCTAAGCATTTACCCGAGGGTGAACATGGTTAAGTGCGAATGCACGGGGTGGTGCTATGAGGGGGAGTAAAGTTAAAATCCTTCGCCATTCGCCAGTGAGTTAACGTAAACTACCCCGTGTGAGAGTAAATTCGCACTATAATGATGTTTATGTCCGCGGCCCGCTTCGCCCACTTGCGCTCGGCATCACGGGCCCTTCGCCGCGCTGCCATTTCTTCAACTGGCGCGGCATCTTCAACGACGCGTGCAATGCTCGCATTCGATTGCGTTGTACTCGTTGTTGGAGGTATCGCAGTCGAGGATGATGCCTGCGATAGATCCATACCTATGACGACTTGCCGATCTCGAGCTAGTCGTGGCTGCGCAGCCACGGAGCGGAGAGTGGAGCGCTCGCAATCACGTGGTGTGTGACGTCCTGACGTTGCTACAGACGCCCCTCTCCACTCCTCGTGCCATTGCTAGGGGAGAGGAGGAGGCGCACCGATGATGGCGGATTCAGGGCCGCTTATAAACTGCATTCGTACTTAAAACAGGGACAGTGGAACTCGTAGAGACGCTCTCAAAAGAAGGCCGCTTAGATTGTCGTCTTCTTCACTCGCCTGCGCGGCGCCTCTTGCGCAAATCCGCAATCTTCGTTATCGTCGCTATCTTGCAGCTAGACGGAGCTATGCACGCGGCAATATATAGTGAACCTGAATTCCCATACCCTACTGCTTGCGCCACAACTTAACACATGACTGTAATCAAGAAAATTATAGTTCGCCTAAAATTCTCACAGGACTGCTGCAAATGCTGCACACTGCGGTCTGTAGAGATATTAACGTTTACGTGCGCACACGTACACGCGATTAGTAGTCATTACCTGCGCTGATACACTTAGTGTGTATGGGAATGATAACGATTACTGTGATATATTTTAATGAAATATTTGTGGCGCACCTGAGATAAAGAACAATAAACCACAAAAGGCAGAATAGGGTGCCAGCCCCGTCCTGCCTGGCACTTTATCCGGTCTCCCTTCGTTTTTTTCTTTGTGTTAGTTGCACCACAAATATTTTGTCAAGCTATGCACCAGCTATTTGTACAGCAGTAAAAAAAATCGCAGCTTCTCCATGGAGTGCATCATGATGAGTCGGGCGAAGCGTCTGTCCATCCGTTCGTTCTTGCTTCACTCCGTCCATCCATTCATCCGTCCGTGCGTCCGTCCATGCGTCCATCCGTCCATTCATTCGTGCGTCCGTCCGGGCATCTGTCTGTCGGCCTATCCGTCCACCCGTCCGTCCATCTAGCGAAGTACCGTCATCTCGCATCTTTTCATCAAATATTCAGCATATAGAAGTCCCGCCATCCAGCGGACATTCCAAGGACTAAACGAGAGGTAGCACCCGTGAACTTTTTTATGGCCTGCGCTTCGGCTCTACTTCTTACCTTTCACCGCCTCTAGTACATGGGTATATACTAGTTCACTATATTCATGGCACTGCGGACCAATCCTCGCCAAACCTTGCTAAAACCAAGTAGGTTACGGCCAACGAGTTTAACGTGGCAACCCTCCCTTCTCAGAGTGTGCTCAAAGTGCGTCCTTCTGACACTAGTTTTTTTAGTAAGCATCAAATTCAAGGCAAATTTTATTGCAGATTAAGTCACCAATACTCGTCTCAAAGTTATTTCATCAGAAGCAACCATCTTTTTATTTATGAATAACGTGTGTGGGTTTTCTTCTCAATTAAAAAAATTGGCCCTGTATTTGCATGTTAATCTGCAAATGTCATCGAACGACGATAGTCTTGCGTGTGGAGAGAGTGTACGACACATTTATTTGATGTTCTGCACAAGAAAAGATGTTCTGCGCAAGAAAGATGGTGAATGGTATTCTAGAGACGCTCCGTTAGAGGGCCTAGAGCGTGCAGCGGAGGCGAACGAGCGCATCAAGTCACGTCACACGTGAGACATGAGTGCCATCTGGCAGTGTTCTTGGAAAACGAAGCGCGTGGCTCTGAGACGGGTGTGCGCGCCTGTCTCAGAGGTGATAAGGTGTAAAACGCAAGGCGACCGGTAGCTGCCACCACCATCTCGTCTTAGCAAAGCGTTGGAAACACTCGCCTTTTCTTGCAAGCCTTGAATGGTCAGCGCAGTGTGGTAAGCGCTACGGCCCTTAAAATTACTTATGTATGCCTTTCTTAGTAAAAGACGCACATTCAGAATATATACATGTTGTTATGGTGCGCCAGACATGCCAAATATTTGCTCTTTAATTGACAATTGCACAAGTATGAACGCTAATTCTTGAGCAACATTGGTGGGCGCTGCGAATGGGGTTGGCCGTTTCAGGTATCCAGTGCTGTTAAGAGTGGACAAACAGACAAAAGTACAGACAGACAGACAGACAGACAGACAGACAGACAGACCAAAATTTTTGCGTCGAAGGTCCCCAAGAAAGACTATCGTCTTTAAAAGGGTGCGCTAGTCCGGCCGTGTAGGTGGCTACCTTCTACTACTACATACATCGCGGACGCATGACCCACAGCATAGGGAGCTTCGCCCCCAATATCAACACGTAGTTATGGCATGTAGGCAGTAAATACCACATTCACATTTACAGTGAAGGCTGTTATGATGATCACAAGGGTCGTTTTTGGCACCGTAGTAGTCCACCGGTGCCGATGTCCGTAACCTCCATCGTACAAAATAGGAGTAAAATTAAGTAAATGCAATAGACGCTAAGGACACAATGGGACTCGAACCCGGGTGTCCTGCGTGCCAACCCGGTATTCTACCACTGAGCCATGCAGGTGTTGGGAACTCAATTGCAAACAGGCCTGATGTCGGGAAAGAAATCTCGTTAATATGAGTAATAAAGTGTTTTAGAATACAGCCAGGCGTCACTTAATGCGAATCTCATAATGAGTTGTTGAATGCCCCGATTCCTTGCAAGCACCTCAGGCATAATTTTTCATTGTCGTCAGTCACGTGATAAAAAAAAAACTTCACGAAATTCTTAGCAAGTGTGTTGCGGGTGCCAGCTTCTTCGAAGAATGACAAATGGCACAATGAATGCCTCCATAATACACAAAAGATATGATTATTTATGGTAGAGTAAGTACCCTGCAAGTGTGCTTGTAGTGTTTACCCAAAGAGCATTTAAATAAGGCTGCAGAAAGGCCCCTTTTGCAGCTTTCGTCGTGATTGTGCTGCGCGTGCCGCGCAGGCCTGGTGTTTTTTTTACTGCACTTTTTTAAGGTGTGCACTACAGAATTAACTCATCCTTAATTTCCTTCATATTTTGTTTTATACCTGATAGGAAGGGAGGAAAGAAAATAACTTCATTGTGGTCCTGCCGATGTCGACTAGGTCACGCACCCGGCTTAGTCCCATAGCAACCACTAACTGAAACGTATAAGCAAATGTGATACACTGGAGGATGCGTGGTTGACAAAGTGGAGTTCTTTCCTGCCATTTGCTTGGTCGTGCACAAACAACAGTTGTTCAGAAGTGCTCAGTGACCAAACTTAAAAGACTGGAGCAAATGGGTTGCTGGTTTATACCAGAGGGTTTCAACAAGCGCACACCTCGATACAATACGAATGATGGGAGGTATGGGAACATAGAAACCTTCTACGAGCTTGTTAAAAATCCATGTATTGGTGCTCATGGGTGGTTATACAAACAGTGCGTTAAAGCAAATAAAACTGAAAAGTGTTATATTTTACTTATTTTTGCGAGCTACGCATCAATCGTTGACTGCATAGGATTTCTGGCAGAACAAATAAAGTTTGGCCAATACGCTCCATCTGTCACAGTGCCCCGCTTGACAGAGGTACTCAGAGATTGGGTTCTTATAGATACGGCGCGATTCAGAAAATACAACTGAAAGTAACGACTTCAGCCGGGACCCCTCGATTCACTTTCGCATCTCGAGCAAAGCATGGGCAAAAGTGTCACAACGTGGTGCACTTCAAGAAGAGGCTGTCGCGCATTCGGATGCCATGCAAGGTGGGTTCGTGTGATCGCACAAGAAAACAGGAATGCTGTTTCGCTTACCGGTCACGTCCTCTCCACGCCTAACATTCGCAAGGTAGCACCAACCCCCTCCCCTCCCTCATATCTACACACACGCACACGTTCTTAGCGTGTGTAAAAGTAAGCGATCGTCGACTGAGCGGCGTCTTCAATCGACCGGTGCTTGGTCTCATTGAACCAGGACAGCGTTGCAGAAGATAGGGCGTTGGCATGAAGCAGCGGCTGGCATTCGTTGTGCGCTTGTGTAAACAGCTTGGTATTCATAAACTGAACCGAATGACGGGCTGCGTATCCAAGGCAGCTGCGTAATCAGAAACTGTTATGTCGGGCGGTAAGCATAGATTTGTGAGTGTTCTTCCGTAGACTTGTGAGTATGGGCACGAATGATGTCCTTTCATTTTCTCGCACGTGTATCCATCTGAAGGCAGCGTCCGACATTGTGTCACGCAAGGCGCAGCAACCAACTACATTGATAAAGACGCGTGGTGTTGTTCATCTTCTAGACCGCTGCTATCGTTTGCAGAGGACATGCGTGACATGTTCGTCACTTCGTCATTCCTGTAAGGCACGCGCCTCAGAGGAGGAAGGGTCATCGTGGGTGTTCCCGGCGAGTAGTCGCACAATACGTCGAATGTGTATGAAATTATGAGACTGTGCGAACACTGAAGATTGAGTGCCCTCGACTCACTCGGTGCATTTTGATGCCGAAGCTTGGATGACGCTCTTTGAAAGAGAAAGCGATTTGAAGGAGGGCTATAGGATGCTGGTGCCAGACGGATATTATGGGTTCATTTTAATGCTTTTCATGTCCAGTTCATTTTTTTGGGGAAATTGTGGAGCTATCTTTTAGACTACAAGGTAGAAAGAAAAACTACCTGTACAGGACCCACCGCGGTGGACGTGGCACTAGGCTGCTGACTCGCAGGTCGCGGGATCGAATCACGGCCGCGGTGGCTGCATTTTTGATGCTGGAAAAATTGCTTGAGACGCATGTGCTTAGATTTAAGCGCACGTTAAAAAACACAGGTGGTCAAAATTTACGAAATCCTTCACTAAGCGTCTCATAACCATATCGTGGTTTTGGAATGTTAAACCCCAACATTTATTAATAAATAAATCACCTGTAAGAGACGCTTCGCAGTGTTGTGCGTGCATGTGAGTGTGCAAAGCTTTAAGCCAAATTGGTTGAGTATATAGCTCGATCGAATCGTGTACCTACCTATTCTGTAAACCAAGAGTGAAAATTTTGTAAATGAAAAAGACAAAAATATATTCTCGGCATATTGTGTAGAAAGCGAAATTCATGGTGTAGTATAACTAGGAGAAAACTGCTATGGCAGGGTTTGGAAAGATCCCACCAAAACTACACGCCAAACAAAAAGAGATACCGTGAATATTGGTGGTAATGTGCTGTGACGTGTCTCGTTTTCTGTTTACGTTTTCCAGAGAGGAACTGGCCAGGCCAGAGCACGGCGACGTTGAATGTCATGGTGCGTATACAGAAAGTGACACGTAAGTTGTGCGAGCACCACTTGAGAACCATGCGAAATCCAATAACTTGCGAAGCACGCTTAGTTGGTTTCATGGTTTATGCACGGGTACGAAGAGAGGCACGAAATTTGTAGAAGCCTGATGGATATTCGAGGGCTTCAACGTGAGATATATACGGCGTATTTATTTAGGTCACACAGTTGAATTATCAATGGCTCGTTTATTCGGCAAAAGAGAATGCGTTAATGACATTGTAAACAGGCAGAGCTCTTCCGCTTATTTTTCTTTGTTATTATGCGTTTTAAAAACAATTTTATAGACTTTTCGAAAGCATCTCTTTTTATTCCTACGAGGTCTGTCGGAAAGGTTTGCGTAGTGTACGCAAAAGAAATAAATAAAACAGCATAGTCATACACATACATAAATGTGATCACCTTCAATATTTATTAATTCATTCATTAATACTGCTAGCCCTGAAGAAGGCTGTCACAGGGCGGGAGGTACAAATAGTTTTTATGTGAGATTTGCTACAAAGTTCTGTTGATATTTTGCAGGGTCTTTACGAACAGCATAGAAAAATATACAGAAAAGAATTGACAAAAGCATACTAAAAAGTGCAAACTAGGAGCAGAGTAAAGTGCACCGTGTTCAATAGCAAAGGACAAATGTACACAGCATCGCAAGACTGTTAAAATCATTTTGCAGGGTGAAAGCTGTATGTAGCCACAGTGTCATACATAGAAAACCCGTCTTACCTTATCCTCATATGACGTTTGCGGAGAACATCTGTTTGTGGATTCGGGTAACATCTTCCATTCATCGTTAACATGCGGGAAGAAACTGAAACTAAAACAGTCCTTACGAGAAGCAAGGGGCGCGTGTTACATACTATGACGATACGTGTAGTTAGTCTTTATTCGTTGGTTCTACCACTTTTTTTATTGCGACCAGCACGGCTGGACTTCTGTCACGCACTTTAGTAAGAATGTTGTTTCCACTGTTAAGGAGTAGTTGTGTTAATGAATAGTTGTTGCATCAGCAAATCGCCACAGCCAGAGCACCAGTGTGTATCACAAGAAACAAGATAAATAAATAAATAAATAACTATCACAGGGTGATATATACAGCCACTATTGGATACGATTTCAGCAGAGCATTGCAATAGCGTGATAAAATATTCGCAATGTCATCACTCAGAGACTCGTAGCGGCGCGTTATCGTGGTCACAGAATTGGGCGCCTGTCTTTCAGAATAATTTGCTGCATGATTGGCGCACACAATCTTTTATATGAACGCTTCAGATCTTCGATGCATATAAAAAGCTGCATCCGTCTTTTAACAGTTAGCAGTGCGTAATTCTATGGCTGTCAACAAACACGATCAACATAAGTGAATCTGAATTTTTTCTGCGGACTCTTGGTGTTGCCTCATCCTCACCTTTCTTCTGGCCTATTCCGCAACACCAGCTGAACGTCGTAATTGTAAACCTAGGTTTAATCACCCGTGATGAACATTTGCAAGAGTTCACGTGTGTTTCTAATTTTCGCAATCTCTGCACAGTATACTTGAGTAACTCCTTACTACTTTTCTCTCGCACACTGCATGATCATTTGGGTCAAGTCACGTAATGGTGCTTGCAGAAGTTTCTAGCTTTCTTTTTATTCCAGGGATTGTGTCGCACTCTTGAGATTTGCAGGCGGAGCAAGCGGTGCCAAATAAACCGGCTGCCGGGGACAGGCAGGCTCTGAACAACTTCGCAGATACCGGAGCCCAGGGTGAGTGAGAATACTGGTGCGTAACAAAGCCAATATAAATACTTGTATTCCATAATAATATAAGGGTCGGAACCAGAGTGACCAGAGCCATTTTTGAGGCATGGAGCCGGTAGGAAGGGGGGATCAACTGAGGGTGAGGGGGCTATTTTAGCGGAGCTGCAGAGGATGCAGAAGCAATTTGATGAGCTACATGTGTACTTGGAGTGATATGTGTAAAATGGTTTGTGTGGCACAGAATTTGACTCAAGGTTGACAAGAAGTTCTGGCTTTTGTCTATTTTTTCCCACAGTGAATGTATAAAAGTCTGCGAAGTCTGTACAGGTATATAAAAATACATTACAATTCTACGATACATTAAACCACTTATTTAGAAGATACCCTCCCTACATGTCTAAAGGTATTCGCCCCGAGATCGGGCTATAGTGAGCAGCACCGTCACCATGCAAGTTTGTATAGGCGGCCGGCGGCGCGCATGCCAATGCACGCAGCAGGGCGTTTTCTGAGCACTGTGAGCCGATTGTCGGCAAATAAAATGCGTTGATTGCTGCCCAGTCGTAATAAATATGCCGTTCATTGCCTAATGAATGCACGAAGCTCACCGAACGGTACCTTTACTTGTGACAGATACTCAGTCTGCCATTAAAAGGAATGTTCGCGTTTGGCGACTGTGTGCACTTTCGCCCTGCAGTGTGTCACGTTTCTTGTATTTTCAATTAGGTGTGGAGCTTGTGTCCCGGTTACTGTTCACTACTGAGCATGGCTGAATTCATTTTTCATGCACGCTAGTAATGAATACCGATCCTCTCACCCCCTCCCACACCCCCATAGAAAAAGGAAGAAATTCGATATTTTTGGGCGATGAACCCAAAAATAGAGCGATTACTCATTCCACCTTTTCGTCTTAGTAATTTCGTCATAGAAAAAACGTAGGGCAGTCGATAAGTTTATTCAGGAAAGCTACGTGACTTACAGCGCTTCAGCGCACTTGTTCTTACTTCTATAACAGTATAAAAAGGTAATAGTTCAGCCCACAGCTTTCTTATATTGATTACCTGCAGCCCCGCCACAGTGGTCTCGTAGCTAAGGTACTCGGCTGCTGACCCGCAGGTCACGGGATTTAATCTTGGCTGTGGTGGCTGCATTTCCGTTGGAGGCGGAAATGTTGTAGGTTCGTGTGCTCAGTTTTGGGTGCACGTTAAAGAACCCCAGATGGCCGAAATTTCCGGAGCCCTCCAGTATGGCGTCTCTCATAATCATATGGTGGTTTTGGGACGTTAAACCCCGCATATCATTGATTATCTGCATCAAAGTGATGAAAAGGTTCGATTATTTGATGGAATGAAGTTTTTTTTTTCAAGCGAATGTGTATTCACTCCTTACGTGTGTCTAGCACACACCACAAAAGTGCTCAAGATAATGTGAAAGAAAAAAAGGTGATGTTCTTCTAGAAATTTACTATAATTGTGAGGCATGCCGTCTTGACTAATTTTCAAAATCTGGCTTCTCTTAAGCGAACCCAAATCAAAGAACAAGAGTAAGGCAATTAGGAAACTCCAACCGAAAATTGTATTACAGCGCTTGAGTCAGCGCTTGGTCTGGCTTCGAAACGTTGGTTTTCTGAATACAAGTTTTGGTTGGAGTTTTCTAATTGCCTAATTTCTATTCCAACCAGGCAGACTTCTGCCAAGTGTTCACCTTTGATAAGAATATGGGTGTGTCTGCATAAATATATCACCCAATGCTGAAATTGCGCGTGGCAACTTTTCAGCTCCTTGTCATTCAATTGAAGTATCGAAATGTCAGAATTTACTATACAGCAGTGTCATGGTACTACGACCGTACAATAAAAGGTTATCTCAGGCAAACTTAAGACTCGTCGCATAACCGGTAAGCAAGAACGAAACAATTGTTTTAAGTAGACACCTGACAACAATGCAAAACTTTAGTTCATCTCTGAGTCGTCAAGACGCTGAATTCACACAATATTTATTATTCCTCATGTTTGGGGTGACGCAAAGTGCACTTTACGATGGGCTTCAGCTAAAAAGCGTCACCGACATGATCCTGGCGAAGAGAGGCTATCACATATCACGCATATCACTCTCACCAAGTGCTCGACCTCATCTTGTTGCGGTACATATACAGGCGAGTAAGGCCAAATCTTTCTGTAGACAGTACTAGACAAACGTACAAGCAGTTAATCTTGCGCTAACAGAGTGGGACAAACCATCCTGTAAGCACGAGCATATGACGTACGCGCAAGTGCTAGCCTATTTGGATAGCAGACGACGCCGGGAGCAATACACACTAGATGAGCTTCAGTCTGGGGACTCCGCTCAATCTCGGGGTGAATAGGCGCAGGCTTCTTTTTATGAGGGCATCGCACTACAGACAGGCGCCGAAAACTCAGCGCTAGTTTCGGTTTCAGGGAACGTGTGCGCTCGTAGCAGTCACCGGGCATCCTAAGATCTGGTTGAACGAAGTGCGATCTAGTGTATATGCGCATTTCTTGCCTTTCGCCAGTTTTTAAGCATAAAACAGTTCCAATCAACTGTAAACAAGTCATAATTTGTTCATGTGCTTTTATTATTTCTTATATTATGTATCTTGAATCGGGCGAAGTGCGGGAAGACTCGCGTTAGCAATTGCCTCTGCACCTCCTTGCCACTTGCTCAGTGCCGGATATCACATGCATGCCGCATCGCGCTTGCGTGTCTCGCTCACTTAGCGTGCAAAGCATGAATACGGCAAAGATAAGGCATTTGATGTGGCGTACAGTCAACGGAACCTGCAGTAGGCCGGGTTAATCAGGCGAACTATCCATTAGACGAATATGGCTAAATAGGGGCATCGCATGATTTGTGTGGCTCTACAATGTGATAACCCCGGGATTTCCAGGTCCGCGAAGGTTTTTGTGGCTTGCTATTGGCACCGGGTGAACACATTTGGACCAATTATTTGAGCAGGTATTGATTTTGCATGAATATATGAGTGAACCCAGCTCTCTGCAAGCCTGACCTTATTGACAAAAGTATAGTGTCGCTAAACTAATCGGTCAAGACGGCGGCTATGTTGCTGTCGACAAAATGGGTTTGAAAAAATGGCTTCAATTGGTGTTGGCTTGGCTGAATAGTTTTTGCTTCTTTTGGTTTTCGCATGTAGCTCAAATGATGCCAAGTAATTATAAGCTCCTTCCTGTTGATGAAATTCATGAAGCCGGGGTTTGAGTTTTTAGCTCAAAAGTGTCAGTCAAATACATGTGATTGACTAAATGCTTCCAAAAATCATTACAGCGAATGTAGCTGGAGTCAACGTTTTGACAAGGACCTTTTCTTCGTCAAGGCGACGCCGTGGCCCTGACGAGGAATGATGAACTTGCCGAAACTCTGTTTCCAGCGATGTTCTCTCTTGAAAAAGTTCTGGTCGCTTAAAGTCTCTTCGTGCTTCCGAGCTTCACCCTCGTTTGGTACTGAAGTTCCGTGAGAAAACTATGTGCGCCTTCATAACAAACGTGACTGGGTCAACTATTATGTGTACTACTCGTGACCGATAATAATTTTCGCATTAGTTTGGATATTTTAGGTTGATTGTTTGCTCACTTTGTCCATGTGTCAGTCGTTAATTATAAATGCTTTATGAATTGGCACTTGCACAATAGGGGTCTGTCTGTTTTTGTTTCATGGCAAACGTGCAATTAAAAGCTTATTTTAATTGTGCTGATAGAGTTTAGTCTCATAGAGAAACCGGTCAGCTTCACTTTCACCACTTCAGAAAAGAGGAACGAAATGTTTTTTTTAAAATATGGTAAACAAGTCTTTACGAATGGCCACATCGCCCAAGCAGCCAGCGGACGTCGAAAAGGCAAGAGCGCATTCCACTTGATTGCGGAGTGGTTAAGTAAGGCTCCCTCGGCAACCTTGTTCCTCTCAATGTTTCGCCTTTTCCTTCTATTTGGTGACCTCACCAGCGACGTCATGAAAGAAATGTTCTGTTTGTGATTTACTTCTAGTAGGATGCCCGCCAGCCGCCAGTGTAAAACCAGCGCTGCCGCTGCGTATCAGGATGCGAGAGCAAATACATGGGAGGTATAGTGAGTTTCCACTCCCTGCTGCAGACACTAAGTCAAAGCGGTATTTTGCCAACATTGTGCAACCAGACAGAACATCCTATGTTACTATTAGGGACTGTTACAGAATTTGGATGAGCCTGGCGTTGTAAATTGTTCGTTGAACCTCCCGTAGTAATGACACGCCATCAAAAGACTTCAAGATCGACGAAGAACAGAATGTTCAGTGAAATAGCACATGCTCTTTGACATAGATGCGGGGCTTCACGTCTTTTTCACTTGGCACCTTTAAGCGTCGAAGTGTGCTTTTCACACACATGGGGCCAAATTATAGACTTCATGAAAGTCGTTGTGTTACATGGTTGGTGTAATACACGCATTATTCTTCCTGTCGCCATCATCACACACGCACAGCATTGCCGTGCACAGTATTGCAAACAAGAGGATACCAGCTCAAGCTGGATTCTATGTACTAAACTAATATTATATTTAAGTTCAATTTAGGTAAGAATTTTCGCTCTGCTTGCCTTTCCATCATTAGACGTAAATAATAACAACCGGAGACCACCTGACTTGCCCACGCTGGTTGAAGAATGGAAAGGCGTCCAGTTCCATCCGGCTCAGCTCGTCAATTACTCGGAGTCCGCCAGCGTCACGGCCGAAATGCCGACGAGCTCGGTAGCTACCAGAGGTCTCATCTTGCCAGTTGTGAGTATTCCGAAAATGAATGTCAGTGTCAATTTCGTGCGAAACATCGTTCGACTCACAGAGGCGACCGCACGAGAAGAGTGTACGCATCTTATCATGCTATTCCTGCAAACAACGTTTGTTCTGAAAGTCACAACACGTGCATGTGCTGTGGAATATTGATAGCAAGTAGCCAATTAAGGTTCTAAGCAGCACGACTGCTCAGAACCTTATATGGCTCAGGGCATCGGCTGCGAAAGCACGTGCATATCCGGTATTTTTGGCCCAGTTACTGAAGAAGCAAGTAATAATCATGAAGTGCCAAAGGAAAGTGGCTGACTTACTTCAACTATGTTCACCTTATTTGCAGTCCTAATTATTGCGCGTGTTTCTATGCATGTTCACTGTTACAGGTGGTATCCCTGCTGTACTACGACAATGTGAAAGGCCACTTGGGACAACCGGCACCAGCGGGATACCCCGTCGTGTGCGTCCCGGTAACATGCAGCTTGTAGTTTGCACGACGTGCGCATTGAATCATATGTTCCACACACACACACACACACACACACACACACACACACACACACACACACACACACACACACACACACACACACACACACACACACACACACACACACACACACACACACACACACACACACACACACACACACACACACACACACACACACACACACACACACACACACACACACACACACACACACACACACACACACACACACACACACACACACACACACACACACACACACACACACACACACACACACACACACACACACACACACACACACACACACACACACACACACACACACACACACACACACACACACACACACACACACACACACACACACACACACACACACACACACACACACACACACACACACACACACACACACACACACACACACACACACACACGCACACACACACAGAGAGAGAGAGAGAGAGAGAGAGAGAGAGAAGGACAGACAAACAGACAGACAGACACACAAGCGCCCAGGCATACACACACAAAACCGAGGGTCTGCTATGAATTTAACTTTGTTCACGATGAGCCAGCTGGTTCATGCAGTCACTTCTTGCAGCTGTGCGACACGCATCACCCAGGCTTTGCCACTCGGGGTGCCAGTTGCAAAGGATCCACGAGGAACGGTCCTCCGAGCAACCTCTTCTACACGTGGGAGGCAGGAGCCACAGACGACGACGGGTCGGTCTCATTTGAAACCATCTCCCAGGAGACGCCCTTTGCAGCCGTCCAGCATCGGGTGAGCAGCAGAGACACACCGTTTCATCACAGCCCTGAGGATGTTGAAGAAAAGAAATGAAAAAAAAAAAGTGCGGCAGGAACGTCTAGTCTTGCAATTATCCATAAAATGTGAAAGGAAGAAAGTAAAAAACATTGCGCTTCCGCTTATATACCAATTTTTTTTTTAGAAATCACAAACGTTGCTCGTACTTCGAGATATTGATTATCAAAATTCAAGGGCGAAAGAGAAACTAATCGCGACCGGCAAAAATCGATAGCTGATGCCAACAGGATGATCAGCTTTTACTCTTGCGGTTAATTATTCGTGGCCACGATGGATCACTGCGTGTAACTCCTCCGCACACACAGTGCGATATGCAAAGAAGCTCGTGTTTCGAGCTGGTAGAAATGAACCAGGGTTCTTCACTATGATTGAAAACCGAAGCTAGCAGTTCATAAGTTAAGAGCTATCTGAACCCCATGAAGCCTCTTTCCTCAGACAAAAAAAAAAATGTCGGTAGACCCACGTATACCTGAGAATCTAGACCCACGTATACCTGAGAATCGACGTTATGCGAAGCATGCGGAAAGGTGACCATATCGCATTTTTTTATTGAGCGACACGCGATGAAATGTTGCTAAGTATATGTACAAATGTTGCACGCACAGACGTATGTTGAAGAGTTGCAGATGTGGATATAATCAGCTGTTTGCACTTGCGCAACGACGCCAACTGGAACATGCGTATTACAAACACGAGAAGCTGATGTGAAGCGGTGATGCGCGCGAGAATGTTGGCCCTGGACATTGCTACGTAAATAAACTTCAGCGCATGGCAACTAACCACAATTGACTTTAACTCGACGTGACGGCTGTATGAAAGGAGTACATATGTAATGTGTATAAAATTGGCTGGGTAGCACTGCAACCACTACTGACGTTTCATGAATATAAGCGTTTATTTGAAAAGTATTTCCGAAACCTAGCGTAGCTCTGTGGTAGAGTGCTTCAATGCCACGCAGAATTACTTGGTTCGATTCAATCTGGAACCCTGACATTTATTCTATGCCTTCTTTGGGTCGACGCTACCGATGTCTGGTATTGCTTAACGCTCACGTGTTAAAATTGCCCATGTGTGTTCTCGTCATTCCTGGGTAGATACGAAGTGTCAATCACCTGTGGGACATACCCGCATATCAGCGGCACATACCCGCGCGTGAGTATGTGCCTATGTGTGGCGCGAATTGTTTGGCGACGTATGCGAAGGGATAGTGGCATTATTCATGTCCTGACCAGCGCGTCATATTAATCGAACCATCTTACTCTCTCATGTTAATTTTTATTCACACCAAGTTAAGGGGTTGCCCATGGGAGCACTGAAACGTAAGCGGCGAGATAGATAGATAGATAGATAGATAGATACGTTTAAAGTCGCAGTAGTTCGCTAAGAAACGCTTCGAATGAAAAAAAAAACAGACAATGCTAAACTTTACATCTTAGAAGAACTCGCGCTTTTGCGATTGCGCCTCCTGTTACAATCGAACATATCGCGGAAAATATTGTAGACAACCCTGAAAATTCCTCAGTCATTCGCGAAACATAGACCGGAGAATTTTCCCCAGACTAAAACTGATTTACCTTTTGTTCCTCGCTCTCTCGCTCTCAAGAGGTCATCCAGTAATAGACTGTCACAACTGCCGCATTGACTGTAGCAGAATCGTTGTCTTCCCGCAGGTCCTTGACAGTATGTACATCTCAAGCGGATCTACCGTGAGATGCATCGTTCAAGAAACACGAAACGCTTCAGGTCACCGACTGACTTTTAGCGAGCCTGTGGTTATCAGCGGCTCCCAAGGTGCGTGTGGTGCACTTCATATAGCGTATATTTGAGTTCACAATAAATTAATTAGCCCAACGAGATCTTCATTGCAGTTCTATTTGTATAACTTGGCCGTTTAACTAACACAAACGGGCACTAAAGCGTAGTCCCTTTCAGGGATGTTCACAGTCCAGAAGCACAGTGTTCACGACTTATGGTACATTTACCATAGCAGCGTTCCGAAAATTAGCCTACCATAGAAGCTTGCTTGACGAATCAACAAATCGAGGTATACAATTATTGGCAGACATTCAGATTTTTTAAATAATAGACAGTGCGTGTATTCAGCCTAATAATAAATATAATCTATACAAGCATTAACAAGCGATGTCCCACTGTGAAATGTGAACGTGACGTAATTATTTACGTGAGCAAAAAATAATCAAAACTCAAGTTTGTTTTCCAAACCATGCTAAGTACCCATTCTGTAGTTCATAGAGACCTATACTTTAAACTAATTTCCTCGTATTATGTAATGCAGGCATCTGTGTCGGTGACAAGCCACATGGGCAGGATGTCACTGCCTCCATGGAATACCTGAACGGCACCGGTCCAGCAGCACAAGCTGGTCGCCTGCACATTACTGTTCGCATAAGACACCGAGTGTGTACATGTGTGCTGTTTACTTTGCCAAATATAGTCACTAATTACATACGTACGTGCAAACCCTTCTGGTTCGCACGTACGTATGGTCTGGTCAAAAGTTCCCTGGTCACTTTTCCATGTATGGCTATGGAAGCGAGGCCTGGTACGTACAAACTATAATGATTTGAACGTAGGTATGTAATCAGTATCATTCCTAATGTGATGACGTTTATTCGAGCCGAGAAGTCGCAGCGAGGTCGCAACGGAAAGTGGGCGTACGGCAAGTCTGGCAGAGGCGGCACAAACTCTCGCGCAAGCAGAGCACGGGCTTTTTGTTGTCTTCCGAAGGCGCATACGCGTTGGTGCGTATGCTCCACTACAATACCCCCGGGATGAAGGGTAGCCATCCTGGCGACTCAGGGAGTAGGCACAATGATGGGGTCGTAGTAGGGCTTGAGACGGTCGACGTGTACGGTCTCGCGTCCTCGACGGCGCAAATCTGGTGATTGTGTTAACGGCTCGATGATGTAATTCACCGGAGAGGTCGCGTCAATGATACGCCAGAAGTTTGGAAGATAGGCCAGGAACGTGCGGGGGCACCCAAAGCCACACAAGGGAGCCAGCACGAAATGTAGGAGCTATGCGGTGAGCGTCGTCGTGTCGAGTCTTTTGTAGACCTTGAGCCTCACTTGTCAGAGACCGAGCCAACTGACGGCAGTCTTCAGCGTATCTAGCGACTTCCGAAAGCGGGGAGCACTCAGATGCATCAGGGCGGTACGGTAGTATAGTGTCAAGGGGGTGGGAAGGTTCGCGGCCGTACAATAGAAAGAACGGAGAAAAACCGGTAGTCGCTTGCGTCGCGGTGTTATAAGCGAAGGTAATAAAGGGCAATACAGCGTCCCAGTTAGTGTGGTCGGAGGAGGTGTACATCCTCAGCATGTCGCCAAGTGTGCGGTTGAACCGCTCAGTAAGACCATTTGTCTGTGGATGGTATGCGGTAGATTTCCGGTGGATAATGTTGCATTCAGCGAGGATAGCTTGGATGACCTCCGACAGGAACACTCGACCCCTATCACTGAGTAATTCCCGCGGAGCACCATGGCGTAGAATGAAGCTGCGGAGAATGAAGAGTGCAACTTCGTGGGCGGTCGCTGCCGGTAGAGCTGCAGTCTCAGCGTAGCGTGTCAGATGATCGACTCCGACAATAATCCACCGGTTTCCAGAGCTACTATATGGGAGTGGGCCATAGAGGTCTATACCCACGCGGTCGAATGGGCGAGCCGGGCACGGCAGCGGCTGTAACATGCCGGTAAGGTGCCGCGGAGGTGTTTTGTTCTGTTGGCAAGTGGTGCAAGACTGAATGTATTTCTGCACAAAACGATACATTCCTCGCCAGTAATAGCGTTGGCGCAGCCGTTCGTAGGTTTTCAGGACACCTGCGTGAGCACTTTGGGGATCTGCATGGAAATTCATGCAGATGTCAGAGCGCATATGAGTTGGGACAGCAAGGAGCCACTTCCGACCACCAGGCGTGTAGTTGCGGCGGTACAGAATGTTGTCACGTAAGGAAAAGTGGGCTGCTTGCCGGCGTACCGCTCTCGTGGAAGGGACAGAAGATGGATCGGTAAGGGGTAAGGTAGTCGACTAACAAGGCAAGGTATGGGTCTTTACGCTGCTCCGAAAGCATGTCAGTGCTGTCGAGTGGTGACAAGGTGGTAAAAGGGGGTGACAGAGAAGCCACATCTGGTGTTAATGGCGATCGGGAAAGTGCATCGGCGTCCGCATGCTTGCGACCGGAACGATATGCGACACGGATGTCGTATTCCTGCAATCGAAGTGCCCAACGGCCCAGACGTCCGGACGGGTCTTTCAAGGTGGACAGCCAACATAGAGCGTGGTGGTCTGTGACCACATCGAAAGGACGGCCGTAAAGGTACGGGCGAAACTTCGTAAGCGCCCAGATTATGGCCAAACACTCCTTCTCTGTCACGGAGTAATTCAATTCAGCCTTCTTAAGAGCGCGACTTGCATAAGCGACTACGTATTCGGTTTGGGTACCTTTCCGTTGTGCCAAAACTGCGCCAAGACCAACGCCGCTTGCATCAGTGTGAACTTCTGTGGCAGCAGTAGGGTCGTAGTGGCGAAGAATAGGTGGCGAGGTCAGCAGGCGGCGCAGCTGGTGAAATGCGTCGTCACATGCAGGTGACCATGCAGATATACCTTTGCTGTTGGAAAGCAGACTAGTCAGAGGTGCAATGATGGACGCGAAGTTGCGCACGAAGCGACGAAAGTAAGAGCAAAGACCAACGAAACTTCTTAGGGCTTTCAGTGATGTGGGCATACGCACCAATCGTAGTGGAGCATACGCACCAACGCGTATGCTCCACTACACTGTGTTTACTCTATGAACCTACCGATGTTCATTATCGTTTTTTTAGGGGCGAAGCTCCTTAGGGCGTGGGCTGTGCGTCCCCTGTATGTAGCCACCTCTAGTTTAGTTCTTGCAGTGTTCACTAGATGGCGGTACCGTCCCCTGTATGTAGCCACCTCTAGTTTAGTTCTTGCAGTGTTCACTAGATGGCGGTACCGTCTCCTGTATGTAGCCACCTCTCGTTTAGTTCTTGAAGTGTTTACTAGATGGTGGTACTTGTAGCTGATGATGAAAAGATGCAAGATGTTATAAACTAGAAAGCGGTACTTGTAGTTGATGGAAGACGCGAGATCTTATAAAATAGGAATGATGTCACATATGGCGCGTGTCATTGGTTGAAGGCAATCGTTCGATTTAGTGCGGCGACGTACGCTAGGGGGAGCGATGTAATAAAATCGAGTGGGCAAAATGTACACAGGATTCATGGTTTACCAGGTTTACCTCCGGAGCTTCGCCCACTCATCATCATTCACTTCGTGGATATGGCGGCACTTTTTTTTTATTTTAGCGGCGCAGCTGCGTAAGTTTAGAGAAGCTTTGTTGGTCGTGAACACAAATTATCATCATGAACAACCGTGAGCTATCTTCGCCCTCTTCGGGCTCGCCCCCAAGACACGTGCGCCGATTTGTCCCTTTGCGGGCTGATGGAATAACTCTGATAGATGAGATAACGAGCACACAAGGAAAAATAGAGTGGGGGAGAAAGAAAAAGACGATAGAAATAAAATTTTTTTGGCGAGAGCGATTAGAACCTGCGTATACCTACGATCCTAAGACGCTCGTTGTACCCACTCGGCTACCCAGGCACATATAGTAAAGCATAGCATAGCCTTTGTAGTATATTATAGCAAGGCTGTGAGGAAGAGGATGGAGAATAAAGGAATGTATATTCCTGGATAGTGATAGATAAGTCAGGTTGACAAAGAGGAAAAAGAGGAGGGAAGGGAGGAAATCATAGTATAGCCCTAATGGTATATTGTAGTGTAGCGGTGGGATTGGATAAAGAATAAGGACGACAAAGCGAGAGGGTGAAGCGTAGCATAGCCCAGTATAGTATAATGGTTGGAAAGGAAAATGAGCGTGAGGACGAAGAGGGAAACGGGAAGGGGAACGCCACCAGCTCTTGTTTTCTCTGTTTTAGCGCCATACTATAGTGCCACCACTAGTAACTGCCCCATTTCCCTTCCCTCTTCTTTTTGGGATACTGCGTGAGCAACAATGTTGACGCAGCATCATTGGGTGAAATAATTTTTGTATGCGGAGGAATATATAGTTACCCGCGGAAGCAGGGGTTTCAGAGGCCCCGGGGCTTCTTGAAGCTGCAGCCGCGAGTCAGCTATAATTGTTAGCTTGCAGTGCTGCTGGTGTTGTGCCCATATTTATATTTACTTGCTGTACTTTTAATCGACAGAAAGTCTTCACCTTTTGTCATCAGTACCTTTCGCTTCAAAAGCTACCCGCGATGCATGCCACAATCCTTTTCAGTTGTTTAATACATGTAGCTGTATTCGTTCCCGTGACACCAAGCAATCGTCAGTCGTCGCGCCAGTGCGTGACTATACTAGATGGAGTAGTGCACATCCCGTGGATTCATAAATGAATATATTGGCGATTTATTTTTTCGTTTCTTTATTGAAAGGACTCCATGCTGCCACTGATTTCGACGCATCCGCTACCCAGTGCGGAGCAACTCTTCGGAAACGTTGTCTCGCAAAAGCAGCACATCTGCTCCAATGTAGCCGGCCCCGGAGACCATGGCTTGGCGTTTGCTGCCTTCATGAAATCTACAATTGGTATGTGCGTGCTTATTGTTCTTTGTAGTGACGTTACGTGTCATGACCTGGATGAGTTTGTTTTTCTTTGTCCGATGAAGTGTTCTGCTGGTTCTCTGAAAAACGAACACAAAGCACAGTTCGTGCAACACGCAGCGTCCATTCATGAAGGCCGTGCTTAAATACGATGTACCGTGGTTTCAGGTGCTCCTAGAATAGGAGAGGTGAGGCCTTATCAAAGTGACTCAGCGATCCGCGGCTCCTCTGCTGTGTCGCTGTACCACCACCTCGATTTGAACCAATGCCTATGGACGTTCGAGGCCATCATTTCTCTGAAGGATGCAGTTGGACTTTGTGGCGGTGTCCTGCTAGAAGACTTCAAGGTGCGCAAATTCACGAAGGATGTTCACATAAACGACTGAGAATTTGAAACCGAAGCGCAACACTTCAGCTTCAAAAGATGTGTGCTTGAATAGCAAAAGTTTCGGAACAGAGTGAAGCGTTGGTTAGAGGTGCCTGGTAACTCTTGACTATCAGCATTCTGGCGCAGAATTTGCATCACACCCAAAAGGAGGGAGCATATGAAACTACACTAATGCTAGTGTTTCTTAGCAGTCTCTCTTGACAAATGCTGTAAATGTCTGCCTGTGCAAGCCACTGCAGACGTTTCAAAATTTCAAAGGAGGATAGCGAACCATCGAACTGAAGGTACATTCAGAAATTGTTATGCTCGTTTAGCGAAAATAACTTAATGCTAGTGAGCTTGCTACCTTTGGGATGTGTTGCGCGCTGGAAATAGCTTGCTGTTAATGCTGCGGCGTCATTTTCTAAAATAGCAAGCGACATCCAACAAAGAAATATTTTCGTTGTTGCTTGACCACAAAGACCAGGTTATAGTAATGTGCGCACCGAAGGATGTTTTTGCCATTGAGGTATTTTGAGAGTTGGGTGTTCATCGGCCAGTCTAACAATTGTCACGAGAAAACAACTGCTGAGAGTTGAAACCAAGCACGCTTCATGGTACCATTTTATACATTTCTCCATATAAAAATTTATACAAACTCTAAGTTTTATTGCTACATTTGACTTCCCCAGCATCCAAGCTTATGTGATAAGTAGAGGCCGGATTTTTAGGCACTAAAAAGCTTGTTTCAGGCACCAAAAGTAGACAAATAAAGCACCACTTTAGGCCTCCAGAATGAAATATGTATTTGAAATATGTATGGCACATGTATTTCAAACTAATTCAAATAATTCCAAACAAAAACGAGCGCAACGTTTATCTACGACAGGAAGCGAGAAATGTTATTGTTTATGATAGCACAAAGGTTCCAATGGTTGAACATATACGATACATTTCTGGCGTAGTTAGCAGAACACGGTCTTTACTTTTATTGTCTAGCATGAGCTGGGTCTCTTTTCAACGTGGCAGAGAGGGGCAGCAAAGAGGCAGATAGCTAAACCACTAAACGAGCAGAAGGGAGGGTTTCCTTGTATTAGCAGGTTCCAATCGCATCGGGTCAGTTGATTTCCTGCAGGTGGACACCTTAAATGGCTCCTCACTTGGCATTTCGAGCTGACAAGTGTAATGCATGCACTGAGCTCTCGAGATCAGGTCTGCCAAATTTTATAACGCTACGTATTGCTGAAAGACGTAAAATTCCAGACTTTATGCTGCTTATTCTTCTTCTAGTGAGCGCGCGCCTCATCAAGGAGGGGCTGACGTACAAAGGAATGATCCTGCACTTACGTCGCCCCTGTACGTAGACATTCGAGCCCTGGCTTCACTAACTGTAGGCTCTTAATCAGGTTTTAGTTGAATACTGACTATGTCCAGCAAACCAGACAAAAAATGTCCCCTCTCCATCTGAGCATGCGCTGACGCCATAGAGAAGACTTCTTGCTCTACTTCTTGGAGCTCTTTTACGGTGATATCAACGACGGCAAAGCCACATCTAGCATAGCCATTTGTTTGTTCCTCAAAAATAAGGCACCTATATACGCACTCAGGAAGATTGGCCAAGAATGAGTAGTTGAAAATTTGAAAGGCGCTTGCTTGCGCCGTGAGAGGTCTTCTTCCTCTTGTTCTTTGTGCGGCTTAATGATGATAGAAATCAATAGAAATGAAATGAAAAAAAAAACACTTGAAAAACTAGAAAAGAGAGAAGGCAAGAAAGAGAGGAGCAAAAAGCCGCCAGATCAGCACAGTCACAGCGATAGGTGGAAGAGCGGGCTTTCGGAGCCTTTGTTAAACCCTGTCTGAGTAACTGCTACAAGCACGCTTGCAGGAACTCCCTAGGCCATAAATCATCATAATTTTTGCGTAGTAGAGAGGCATTCACTAGGCAGTACGTCATCATTTTCCGCAGAAGCGTGGTACCCATTACGTCTTCTTGCAAAGAATTCGTTCATGCTGTGTCTGAAGAACACGAAGAGTCATGCCTGAAACTTTATACTATATAACCTCAATTATTCTAAAATTTTATACTAATTCATTAAACCACTAATTATTCCCCCACAGTAGGTATACGTCACAGTTAGTAGATGATCAAGAACAAGCTTCTGTGATGGAAGTCGATGACTCGCTCATTACGCAATTTGCATTGTGCGACGCCTCGTTGTTTCTTTGCTGTTCTAAAACGCCTTATTACTATAAGGCGGTTCCTTTCCCGACTTGAAGGCTTCCTAAGGCTAGTTCGCAACAGAGTTCTAATGGTGTAGCTCTGTGGTAGAATACTGGGCTGGCACGCATGGGACCTATAGGTTCCAATCCCATTGTGTCCTTGGTGTTTCACTTATGGCAGTGGCTATGGTGACGGGGCCCGTCAGCGCAGTATACTATCGTTAAAGTGAGGGGGCCCATCACCGTATTAGAATAGTAACAGTAACGGTGCCCGTCATAATAAGGATGCAGCTAAAGTGACGGCCCCGTCGTCGTAATGGAACGACTGCGGTGACGGGGCCCGTCACCGTAGTGGAATGATAAAAATGAAGGGGCCCGTTGCCGTAAATTTGTGGTCGTTTTTGACACCACCGTATAGCTGTTCTGGTGGCGTAAAGGCTTGACGCGCAGTTGGGGAAGGGGTTGTCACGCAGGTCGTCAGTTTGAATACCCGTATTCGAATCTTTTACCCCCGCCGCGGTGGTCTAGTGGCTAAGGTACTCGGCTGCTGATCTGAAGTTGGAATCCCGGCTGTGGCGGCTGCATTTCCGATGGAGGCGGAAATGTTGTAGGCCCGTGTGCTCAGATTTGCGTGCACGTTAAAGAAACCTAGGTGGTCGAAATTTTCGGAGCCTTCCGCTATGGCGTCTCTTATAATCATATGGTGGTTTTGCGACGTTGAAACCCACATAGCAATCAATCAAATCGAATGTTTAACTTTTTTGCATTCGGTTTTTCAAGATAATGCTGCGAGAAAATCATGTCGCTGTCTGCGGCGGTTATTAGACAGCCCTACCGTGTGGATATCGTGACGCAGTGTCGTTGGTGTGTGACTTCAGGGCGAATCGAGTTTTTTTTATTTTCTTTTCTGAGTGCTTTTTCAAAGTATTGTTACTTGTTTTTAAATTATAATAGTGTTCATTTGTTGGGAATATAAATATCAACTTTCTTTTACGTTCAACGTGGAATGAAGACCTTTCTCGATGATTTACGATTGATACTGCGCTGGGTGAGCAGATTCCGTTGTATGCGAGCAAATTAGCCTTATTATCGCACTTGACAACCACCCTTGGCCGGATTTGCGTTCCTTTGCATTGATACCATAGCTCCAACTAATAATTTCTTACACAGTGATATTTCTAAATCAATCCGTTTCGCGTATTGTCCGCGTCGCTGTATGAAGGTGACTTGTGGGCTGATTCCAAATGACGTGCAGGTCAACATAGAATATGTTCCGACCCTCAGGAGTGTGTGGCTGCACAGTGTGTTTCAATTAGTCCGAAAACCACATTACATATGACTACAATACATGTAGCTCCGACTCGGGGCCTACTTTGACTGAAATCTCACACAAAGACTTATCCATGTGATCAAATCGGCTCCTGCAAACGAGGGGATATGCACGTTGCTCTTTTTTCATGATTGTGTGCCATGTAAACGTATATAGACATTCGAGCTCTCTGAGGTGCAGTAGATACTCGCACGGTGGTCTGGTCTCTTGGGCTGTCTTCCCATCCTGAGACGACGCTTGTCTTGCGAGAGCGAAATGTATTTCATATCGTTCTCGGCGATTAAAATGCGACCGTGCCGATGTCAGGGACTTGACTGGTCGTCTGGATGCTTTAATTTGCAAATTAAAAGCGCTGGCATGATGTGGCTTCGGGCTTGCTAAACCACAACGTGTGACCTAGTCGATGAAACGAGTATGCAAGAATGAACGTGCATCTAGCAGCGTCGATGTATCCTACAACGAGGAAAGGTAGCCGTAGGGAGCTTGAACGCGCAGCAGTAAAGAAAAAAATAAACAAATCTTCTCCTGTCCCATCAGCAAGAGCCCAAACAGCAGCACTATGTCAAGGCCCGTCACTATAGGCAGCTTTGTTCAAAGCGGCCACCTCATAATTGCTTCATTACGGAGCTGCCTCGATGTGGTATGTGTCTGTGCACGCGCTTTTAATGGTGATAGTGAAAACTCGTTTACACTTGCAGTATTTCAGGGGATGTCGCGGTGGGGGCAGTTCAGATCAGAATTCTGCGGTATGAGCTACCAATCAGCGAGCCGGGTCCAACAGCGCAAACCTCGACTCAGCTGATCGCCCAGGTTCTCGCTCATCGCTCCACTGTAGGATGCTGCCTTTAAAATAGACAACCTTACTCGAAACAATATTGAAAGCAGAAAAGAAAGAGAGAAGTTCAGATGCTCAGCACGACTCGAACTGAAATTGCACAGATACAAGGTATACCCACTGCACCTGGAAAAATCAACGTGGCGAGATAACAAGCGGCACAAACAGTGACGCGGTTTTCTTGCAAGAAAGCAAAAACAAAAACAAAATTACAACTCCTTCAAAGCAGTAACGTCAATATTGTCATATCACAATTAACACAATAAAAATAAAAATAACAAAAAAAGTTTTGAACTGAAGACCTGAGCATGACTGCATCCTCAACTGCGCGTCAAACCACAGCGCCAACAGAACAGCTAGCGGTGGCGACTAAAAAGGCTACAAATTCACAGCAACGGGCCCCCTCGCCATAGTCATTGCTTCACGGTGACGTGGCCCGTCGCTATAGATACATCGCTATTATGACGGGCCCGTCACCGTAATCACGAATACACTACGCTGACGGGCCCTCTCACTTTAACGACAATGCTGCGCTGATGGGCCCCGTCACTGTAGTCACAAATACACTACCCTATTTTCGCGCGATCGTGGTTACGGACACCGGCGGCAGACAACTATGGCGCACGCGACCATTGTGATCTCATGACAGCTTTCGCTTCAATAAAAAGAAAACCAAAGTTAAACAAACAAGGCGGTCCACTTCGACCCTTTTTTCCCAGACTTGGCACTACTGGTGGAAGCTGCCTTATACGGACACTCTAAACTGAGTTTTGCCGTCGCCGTCATGGCCCGGATATGTATAAGTATGTATACAATTTGAAAAGGAACAAAGAAAAATATGAAAAAGTTTTGAGGCCCCCACTGGAGATTCGAACATGATGATTTCTTTCTCCTCAGCGCGCTATATTAATCAAATAGATCGCGCCGCTCATACTGTCCATCACACTAACAGTGATTATTTGTTTACACCATTCGCCACTGGCCTACTGTCAATGAGTTTATAGGAAACATTGTTGAACAAAGCATGTACTTCGCTTCTCTAAAGAGTGACGCATCCGATGGCTTAATTAATGGAGAGGTGGGTTCACTGAAGCACTTGCAAATAGATATAAGGGGCATTTCAAAATGTCTCTGGCTTCACTTTCACGCTACAGCAACAGGAAAAATTGCTCGAATAAAGCCCACGACGGGTCTGAAAGTCGCTAGAAAGTGTCCTGCCTGTGAATGCGCACCGCCGCTCTAACTTTAGACAAACTCACCTCGCTGCACTAGGTGATGTGCGGTGACGCTTGTGCCGTTAAAACATCGCACGGCTTCGTCGTCACAACAGTGTACATGTCAGCAGGAACCTTGTGGAGTGACGTCCCGAACTTCTTGCTACAAAACGTCCGTGCCACGTGCCTCCAGGATGTGCCTCTTATAGTCACAGGAGACTTCAACGTTAGTGTACTTCAACATGAAAACCAGCGGCTTGTCACGTTTCTCAATGCCGAACTTGGGCTTCGTCTCCCTTTAAACGTCACGTAGTCAACAATTAACATGATCACCTGTTTAAATACTGTGGTTACTGCATTACTGTCAATTCAAGTACAATTAACCATGTTCACAACATTTCGCACGGTTCCGAAATCTTCTAATTCATATAACAGCCCGATGTAATGCTATCACATTCCTTGCTTTAGCCTTGGGTCGAAACTTTGACTTTTTTTTTGCCTCGCAAATTATTTATTCAAGCCTTCGTTCTTGTCTGATCTTTGTAGGCTTAGTTTTATCTGTCTAAAGCGTACTGCCGTTTTTCTGACCTTCGGCAGCCCCATTCCTCGCAGTCTAGTTCTATTTACAAATCTTGATTTTTCGGCTCTCGCCTACTCCTCTTCCAGAGTTAGCCTCCGTAGGAAATAGCTCTGATTATATCTACTGTAAACCAAGAAGTTTTTTGAGAATTTAGTTGTCATGGTGCACGACGTAAACACTCAAACTTTCTTAGCTGCTCACAAAAATACAAAATTATTAACCCCAAATAACTTGATCCCAGAGTCACCTGGGCCGGTCAAATTCTGCGACCAACTTGTGAAATACTTTGCTAATAAAATCTGTGTTTCCAGCTTATTACTACTTCTTTTTTTTCTGTGTTGTCCTGTCTGGTCAAAGGCAATCGCCCACATAGGCGACATGCCTCCAAATGGTGGTCAGCTAACTTATGGCTGATTCCGCAATAAGCTAATGAATCATTTCTTGTTCTTTTTCCTTTTCAGTATGGGCAGGAGGATACTGGGTTGTTCTGCAAGTGCTCTTATCTAGTAGGGTAATTTATGATCTATTGTAAAATGTGTGGCGATAAAATTGAAGTGTATGAGATACATTAACCATTTCTGTGTACTGGTGTTTAGATTCCTGTCCCGCACATCTGATCCACTGCTGCTAAGCGTTCCAAAGCTTCATCGAGTTCCCGCAGGAGGACCATAAACGGTTGGCAGAATGACATCTGTGTTAGGCTGCGTAATTTTCACTGGTAGCCATTCGACATTGGCGAAAGAAATGTCCACTGCTAAAGTGTTATCTTAATCAACAACGCTAAACTATCGCCTCGTCTTTTCAGTTGTGGCTATACAACGAGCCCTCATCATTCAAACATGTCAGTGCCATTATCGTGTACAGTGTATTCGATTATAAAAATATTTTAAGAAAGTGGTTGACCCATTCAGCCATCATTCCGATTTCGTCGAAGTATTTTTGCAGGCTCCCGCTGATGCTGAATGAATGATGAGTGAATTTGTGCTCACTGTCAACATCGAAAATATCTTTAGGCTCAGAGAAAGTTCGGACAGCGCAACAGCCAATTGCCGTGGGCGCATTTTTGGCTTTCTTCAGCAAAATCTTTCCAAGTTTCACTATAAAAATTCATAATCGTTGTTTTTTTTCTTGCTGGTGTTCTCGCTCACCACACCACATTGCGTTCCCCGCCGCGGTTGTCTAGTGGTTATGGTACTCTACTGCTAACGCTAACGTTGCGGGATTGAATCCCGGCTGCGGCGGCTGCATTTAAGATGGAGGCGATCTTGTTTGGTGCCCCTGTGCTTAGATGTAGGGGCACGTTAAAGAACCCCATGTAAATTTCCGGAGCCCTCCACTACGGCATCTCTCATACTCAAATCGTTCTTTGGAGACGTGAAACCTCTGATATTATTAAATGAGAACGCATTGTGATTCAATCTTTCCAGATTACCATGAAATAAATATTCTCGGAGACTGTCCGTCTTGGTTTATCCTCTTATCAAACAAATCTCTTTCTAGGAAGAAAAACTATGAACACGCGCAATACGCCGGCAACACAAAACTTGGAAAGTAACGTGCATGTCAATACAAATGCATTGTAGGCGCGATGCGAAACAAATGTAGATATAAAGCACTTTCTATAAAGTTTCAATAAATTTTGTAAAAGACAATAAAATCCCTTTGCAGGACTTAAAGCGAAACCATCTTAGAGCATTAGACATACCACAGAAATAAAAAAAAACGAAATTTTGAAAACAAACGCGTGTCGTAGTTGTGTCGCTTTGAGGGCTGTTAGATAAGCTGTCGAAAGCTAGACAGACAATTCGCGCCTTTTTGATGTCTTCACAGAACAAGGTTCTCTGAGGATTCTCCCAGTATGGGGACATTTCAGGTGCCGCGCTAAACCTCTCTAAATCCCGGTATTTTTTCATCGGCTATCCCAACTCCACACTTAGGTCCACATCTCTTCTTCAGCCGGCTGCGTCTCTTCGCATTTTAGGAATTCTATACAACCACTACGGCATTTGTAACTCCATTTGGTCAAACGCCCTCGATGAAGTAAAACAAGAAATTGAGAACGCCCGGCAATTCGACTTCCAGCTTCTTGAGCGGAGGTATCTTGCGCAGACTGTGTTCTGCGGTCGCATTTGGTACCTTTCTCACGTGGAACAGCCGCCTTTATGCATCGTGAGGTCATTGCAGCCTGCCTTGTGTTTCTTCTTTTGGTCTGGCGGCACTGAGTTGGTTTCTCGTGCGGCGTTAGGACAGCAACGTTCCCAGGGAGGTTTTGTTTTCCCTTCGGTATCAATACGCTGCCGGCTATTGGCCCTGCGCTTCCTGTTGCGCCTCGTACAAGGAGAGGAATCCCCCGCGCGAACTCTGGCATATTATTTTCTAGGCACTCACCTTCGGTATTTATTGCCTAATGTGCGCCTTAATCAGGGCCCACAATCATTAGTACTTCCTTAATTTTATGCAACAGCTGTCGCATTTTTTCGTCATATCCAGTCGACTTGCCCTGATTTAGATGTGTTAGACAATTCTGTCGTTGACACAACAGCCGCGTTGTTGCTCCCGTTAGTTCCTCCAGCACGCCGCACCCGCTCTAGTCGTGTGTCTTGGAGCACGCTGACGGCATCATTTCTACCTGGCCACCTCCGGGATTTCATGTGGCGGCTTGGGTGGGGCGTTCTTCCTACCCTTGACCGCCTAGAAAGGTGGAGAATGGTCCAGTCATCAACATGTCCGAACTGCTCCCTACGGGAAACAAATCAGCATTTGTTAAGGCAATGTGTCGTTGCTCGTGTTTTCTGGAGGGCTGTGCTTGCAGGATTTCGTGGCCTCGGAGTAAACCGCTTTGTTTCTTCTGGACGTTGTTCTCGAGGCCGCTTTGCCTGCCTTCTTATTGTTGCTGGTGCCTACTGTCTTTGGCGTAACCGTTGTGAAGCTGTTGCAGCAGGTCGTCGCCGCCGTGCTCTCTTCCCGATTTTGGAGTGACTGTATAAAGAAATAATATCTGTGTTGTCGGAGGAACTCTTCATTCTGGGTGAGGAGGAATTCCTTCGACACTGATCCTGCCGTTTTGTGTTCATCTGTGAGAGACGTGTAAGACTTGTTTTCAGGCCTGCCTGGTATTGGTAGGTTAATCTTTGTTTAGTACTCATACAAATACCTTGTAAATACTATGTAAATATCTGACATATTGATCTCTACATTTCATTTGTGTGTTCTTCGTTTACCATGTATTGTGCATATGTAGATATTGTTTTTGTAACAATTCCTGTTTAGTTGGGTAAGTTGTGTATGTTGGGTTCCGTTTACATATGTACACATATCTTTTTGTAACAACTTTTGGTGTGTCTGTGGATATTGTGTTCTGTCGCAATGTTCTGTTGGATTGTAATTGATGTTCACTGTCTGTGAGAATAAATTTCTCTAAACAAACCAAAGTGGACATATTCCAAAACAAAAATCAGCTTAGAGATGGACAAAACTACTCCATTGATGAGTGGCTTGGCACGGCTCAGCTACCGATGCGGTCCCCTCGCACCGTTGGATTAGAGTGTACTAGAAGTACACTGTAGTTTGGTGTCGGCAGATGTCGAAGCTCGAGCCTTCCCTTTACCAGCAATGTCGGGCCAGGTAAAGTAGATTTCATGGGGGGCGCAGGCCTGAACTTTCGTGCTAGTGGCTGTGCCTGGGTCTGAGGTGGTGCTCGCTCTTTGCTGAGTTCTTGAGATCATTCTAGATGCGTTGTGCCGCGGCAGCACTATAGACAACGGCCGGACTCTGCATTCCGGCCGTAGTTGAGTATACCATCTGTATGTTCCACGTATTGTAACTAAAAACAAGTGCCTATTGTATGAGCAAGCTATTTGGGAACGTTTTATCACAGACAAGTACTGAGCCCTTCTTGTTTAGCATATGCAGCTACCTGATGAACTAGGTGCTTATATAGTTATTCTCAATATAATTGTCTTCATTGCTTGCATTTGCTACTATTTTAAATCAGGAATGTAATTTTCTAATCGCAGTGATAATTGTAACAATAAATTTATATAATAAGTATATGCCCATTACTTATCATCGGAAGAACGATCACAGAGCTCAGAGGCAGGGCAAAGTTGTTGAAAGTTCCCAAAGTCAACTAGACGAAAGGTCGGAGTGTATAGTCTCGTGAAGAATCGCTATGTAGACACGTTCTTTTTCCATGGCTCTCAGTGGGCATGTGACGTTACTTGGACATCCGCAGCCCAAATTTTTAACGTCTCAGCTCTCGTCGTGTCTCTCTGTATAATGCGAGAGCTACATGATATTGTCGCAGCAGCATAGCATTGGTTCATTCGGCAAGGAGTCGGGTCTAAGTATACTTGCTTGACGGCATATCTCGCTTGAAAAAACAGTGTTACGAATTCCCTACCGGGTGATGTCCCCTTACCTCGAACTGTATGCACGCAATGAGTAAGCGCCGAGAAGCTTATTCGCATCTTTACTTTAAAGAATGGAACAAAACCAGAAAGCAGATCGAAATATCTCCATCCAGACCCGGCTAGTAAAACCAACATATTCAAATAATAAGAATATCCGGGGTTTTACGTCCCGAAACTAAGATATCATTAGGAGAGACGCCGTACAGGGGGACTTCGGAAATTTCGACTATCTGGTGTTCTTTGAATGTACTGAGATCGCACACTACATGGGCCTCTACCATTTCGCCTCCACCTAAATGCGACCGTCGCAGCCTGGATCGAATGCGCGCGACCTTCGAAGTTAGCAGGCGATGACGTTAACCACTGCTCCATCGCGGCGGACTACTCGCGTATTCCGATCGCCACCCCTTCAATAGGTGGAACATCGCTAGCAAGGCGTGCACCATTAGAACACGAAAAAAAAAAACAAGTCATACAAACGGCTCATAATAAGTTTGTTCAAACATTCGTAAAAATTGATGTGTTCATCTCTTATATGGCGTCATCTTTCAACGCTCCAATTGCCTGTAGGAGCCCGACTCGCACCGGCGGTTTGTCACGGTGCGGCTCCCGCTGTACGTGACGCTGGCTTTCCCGGCATTTGTCGCAGCCGTGGGAGATGCGGCCCCTCGATGGACGAGCGTGGAGCGGCGCTCGCAGCTGGAGCTGAGCTTCGCGTACGGGCCGGCTATGTGGTCCGAACGGCCTCTTGGCACGCGAGCCCCACCGAAGGCGAAGGTTTCAGTGACTAGGGTGTCCCTAGCTCGCGATGGCAGGCTCAGTGTCCACTTGCTCACCAAAGCGCTCTTCCACGGTAAGTGTCGACATGACCAAGAAATGTATTTTTTTTTATCTGAGAGTTTGTGCCGGATCGCTACAGTCATTTCCGTGCTGTGGTGCGTGTGGCTTTAAATTTGAACTTGTTGTGAAAAACACTTGGCGCTATTTTATAGAAACTTGCAAGTGCCAGGCACTGCGGCATAGGCGTGCTTACGGGGGCTTACGGGGGTGGGGGGTAGGAGGCGACCGCCTCCCTCAAACCGCCTTAGTAGTTACTAAGGCGCCGCGGACTTGGCGCCCTTAAATTGATACTCGTACTTCATGCTGTCCAAAGCCGACCAGCCTGCATTGAAGCAGCACTCTTCGTTAAAAGTATTATTACACTGTAAATAAAAGATGCAAGGCGCCATACCCCGAAGTCTCGGCAAGTCTTGTTGCTTGCGTGATATTCCCGGAAAAGGTCGCGCGTTGAGCCGACACTACTACTATCTTCAAAACTTGGCTTGCCACGGCTGACTGCGTGATGTCATGCTCCCGAAGAGGCCCCTAAAATCGTAACTGCAGAGTGAAAGGGGCAGCAGCAGTCACGTGCTTTTGCAGGGGCGGTGGGGTTTTTCGGTGACGCCGTCGTCTGAATCGCCACTCATGTGACCGCGTTGTTGAGAGCGAGCTAGAGTTCTTAATGTGCATTTTTATGCAGCTGTTGCACTTTAAAGATGATGCAGTGTGTTAGAAGCCTACAGTGAGCGTTGGTCTTGACGCGAGTTCAGTTCATCGTTAGAACATAGCTCATTCGCGACGGCATGGTTCGAACTGATTTTCGTTTCAAAAAGGAGGGCATGCGGAAGTTTCGGGTTACCTTGCGCATTCCCGAAACAGTTGTAAAAGCTCAAAGAATGCAAATCTCCGGAGAAGAAGCGCTTTGCATTACCCTTCAGCGGCTGGCATATCCAAACCGACCGAAAGATATTAAGGACTTTTTCCGACATAGCTTGACGATGTCGTCCTTGACGACAGAGGTCTTGAGACATATCAAGAGAAGTTATTCCACCTCTTGGACGATGTAAATAACCACAGCTGGCTCGTCATCGACCAGCTGGAGAACTTTTCGAAGGTAAGAAGCAATAAGAGCCAAATGAAAGCTGCGTTTTGGAGATTTTGGTGTACCTGTTTCCAATAATGTTATTTTTCCAGGCCATTTACGCTAAAGGAGCCCGACTTACTAACTGTTGGGGCTTCACTGACGGCACTGCGCCTGCTAAATGCCAACGCACAAGACAGCAGCCGCTATACTTTAGTGGGCACAAAAAGTTCCATGCCCTGAAATACCAGCCAATAATCTGCCCTAATGGCATCATTTGCCATCTGGATGGATGTTATCCAGGCAGCAAGCATGATGCTGGTAAGATAAAAACATGTCGCATGCCTGAAAGTCACATTTTTTTTCCACGTTCGCGTGGGAAGATCACGTCGAAAAGTACAAAATAAACTAAAATTCCTAGACGAAAGACTTCACACTGTGTATCGAAATAACGTGTTTTAAGTTTACCTATGTGTACACGTTGCTTTTTATCCTAGTCTTTGGTGTTTTATTTGTGGGCCTTTCTGTTTTCAATTCTATTAATATGGTTAACGCTGATCCCTGATAAACATCTATATTGTAAGATGGAAAAATAAAGTACGTTAAATGAGCAGGTACACTGAAATCCTGCGATGGCATCTTGCTTACTCTGTTGCTGCTCTTCTATTTTCTAACACACGTGTAAGAAATGTTTGATCAGGAGGCGTAGTAGTGCTAACGCACTATTTAATTTCACTTTTCTCTCAGGCTACTTTGGCAATAGCCTGGCTTACACGAAGCTCGAAAAGCTCGTGCACTTCTACTGCATTTACGGGGATCCTGATACCCACTGCGTGTACTACAGCTGAAAACTTACGGTGGCGCATCACTGACACCAGAACAATGCACCTTTAAGAAGGCAGTGAGCAGCGTGAGGCTGACCGTAAAATGGGAATGACGATAGTTATAGCGCGAGAACAAAACGACGACACAGAGACAAGAAGGACACGAAAACACTTCTTGTCTCTGTGTCGTCGTTTTGTTCTCTTGCCCCGCCGCAGTGCTCTAAGGTACTCGGCTGCTGACCCGCAGGGTGACGGTTCGAATCCCAGCTGCGGCGGCTGCGTTTCCGATGGAGGCGGAAATGTTGTAGGCCCGTGTGCTCAGATTTGGGTGCACGTTAAAGAACCCCAGGTGGTCTAAATTTCCGGAGCCCTCCACTACGGCGTCTCTCATAATCAGATCGTGGTTTTGGGACGTTAAACCCCACATATCATCATCATCATCGTTTTGTTCTCGCGCTATAACTATCGTCATGCCATACCACCTAGCCCAAGCTGCCACACTTCGTAGAATGGGGTTTTGGTAAGGTTGCTGTGCTTCGTTTTCTTTGAAAAAACAAACAAACAAAACAAAACAAAATATTTTTCGTCAGGATGTGTAGAGTGACTGACTTGCTGGCAAACTGTCACACCTGCCTATGGCCACACTTGCACAGGTCTCGCACTATTTTGACCAAGAACCACCGTGCTTGGAAGTGCACTAAACCACCCGTTACATTTTGTACTTGCTTATGGAAACAATGAAGTCTGTAACACACCAACACTGTTTTTATTCATGTGCCTCCCAGTCATTCTTCTTGCTAGGTCACCTATTTCGTTGCTGAATTTTTCGATTGCATACAACACTCTTAACCAAGTGCAGGTGTTCCTGTTGCCGATTGATCACCTGAAATTCGTGTTGTCTTTCAGCAAGCGCCAGCTTGCGCTCCTCCAGGTGAAGATGCCTCTGTTCATTGGCAATTTTTTTTCAGTCTCGAGGTTATTGTGCTACAGCTCAAGTTCACGCGTTTGACGCATGGTCAACGACTGTAAGTCCATGATTTGAAGGCCTCTGATTCCTGCAAATTTAGAGAAATGAGGTGATTCAATTAGGCTGTGCACATACACATATCACGTATCATAGAAAGCCTAATCGATGAACTCGTAACACAAACACAAGCCTTTCGTTCTATGCTGTCGAACATGAATTAGTGATGGTGATCACGATGATTAGAACTTTATTTTGGTCTAGAAAAGGGGCACTTACTTTTTTACATTTCTGGTGTCTTCTCGCCTGCCGTAACCAGTCATGAGGTAGACTAGATCTTTCAGGCCTCTGAGTTTGAGCTGCTGGCCTACTACGCGTGTCAAGTTGTCTAATACTTCAATCCGCTGTATGTCGTCCCCAAAGGATTCGCCACTTTAACTTCTATTAAAATTACTAGGTCCTCCTCTGTCGTGAAATATCGTCGGGGCTCTTTTTTCTTGTAGCCGAAGTTCCGCCACACTTGGGGGTGTCCCCGGGAAAGTATCGCCACCACTTGTGAAGGGGGCTGCCAATTGGTTCTTCATTCTGTGGATTGCGCTCCTGAATACGCTCGCAAGCTCGTCCGCTGCGCACGCTTCGCTGAAGAGAAGAAATCAGCGGGTCAGCGGCTCGCTCCGTAAACCGACCGGATTTTGCAGCAGAGTGCACATGCGCAGTTCACCTCTTTTGTCACCCGCTGATCCGCTGCGCCGATATGAGCGGGGGCGTGGCTCGTGCCGCGCATGTGCTGTTGGTGTCTCCCCTCACTCGCTGGGCTCGCTAGCCCGCTGAGCCGCTCAGCTATTACCGTAATAGCTGAGCAGCTCTAGTAAAACACTCACTGGACGCATCAACGCGCTCAATTGATTGATTGATATGTGGGGTTTAACGTCCCAAAGCCACCATATGATTATGAGAGACGCCGTAATGGAGAGCTCCGGAAATTTCGACCACCTGGGGTTCTTTAACGTGCACCTAAATCTGAGCACACGGGCCTACAACACTTCCGCCTCCATCGAAAATGCAACGGCCACAGCCGGGATTCGAACCCGCGACCTGCGGGCCGAGTACCTTAGCCACTAGACCACCACGGCGGGGCTCGAGGCGCTCAAGTGTCTTCCTTTTGGGCACCTCTTTCAACGAACGCTTCCTACATGCGTTCGTAATCTATTCAGGGATGTCGCCACCGCCTTCGTGCCTTCAATGCAGCACAAACGTGTTGATAACACGTTGTTTTCAGGATGTGCAGCACAAACGCTACAAATGCGTCTCAAACACACTGCATTAAGGCGGTATCAGGTTACGTTCAAGTCAACGAGGTGAGGGTTCCGGTTGCTAGGGGCGAGGATAAGCGCGCACCAGCAGCTGTGGCCGTGGGAGAGGGCAGTGTATAGTTCCCGACCGACGCAGTGACTAGAAAATGCATTCACATTTAAAAGTTTCGCTTTTCCAGCTCATCTCTCAGATGGCGCCGGCCGCTCGGTGCGTCGAAAATCGGCGTGGGCGCCCCGTGTGGTGGTCTGGTGAGACTGTTTTCACAACAAATCCGTGGAGGGCAGAGCTACAGCAGAGCAGCACCTTGAGACCGTAGGCATCATTTCTTTTTTTTTTTTCGTTACGGCGCGGTGCTCACCCTTCTCGTTTTTTTCTTCCCTCTCTCTTTCGCTTTGGTGGGGCTAGCGTGGCACAAGCGCCATTCGTTTGCGGCCTGCGTGCGGTGATTGCGGCTTGTTCTGCTCTGTTCTGTCGGTCTGCTTTGTTCGCGGCATGCGGGTTTGTATTTCGCTTGTGGCTGGAGGTGTGATGCAACATTGCACGAGCCTTCAGACCGAGAGAATGGAATATAAAGGTATCTTCAAGACAGACAGACAGACAAAGAACTTTATTGGGTCCTGAGAAACGCTGCTCCTTTAGAGCGACGTCGCGGGCCGCTCCCACGTAGCCGCGTCGTGGGCTCTCTGGACAGCCCGTAGTTGTGGTAGCAACTCTGAACTTCGTAAGGCAGAGTCCTTATATCGTCTTGAGGATGGGTTTATTGGATGGTGAGGAACCGGTTTATTCGGCCAGGCTCGAGCTAAATCACGCTGTTGATGATATTTACGACGGCGAGACGAGTCGTAGTGAGATTTTCAAGTGTCTTGAGAGAGGCCGGTGTTAACACGGGCCTGGTGACGGCAGTGTGCGAGACGAGATAGAAATTCTTCAAAGAAAGGAGCCGTCGAGGGTGCAGAAGCCGAAAGGAAAGAGACATCCATAGAGAAACTCGGCGAGCGACTATGGACGAGAAAAAATGGAGAAAAGCCGGTAGTGCGTTGAGCAGCCGTATTATAGGCGAATGTCACGAAGGGTAGAATTGCATCCCAGTTCGTGTGGTTGGGGTGAATGTACATGGCGATCATGTCCGATAGGGTCCGATGAAACCGTTCAGTCAATCCGTTGGTCTGCGGGTGGTAGCTAGAAGTGGTCTTGTGAACAGTGTTCGAGGCACGCAAAACTTGCTCGACAATGGAAGAGAGAAAGACTTTGCCACGATCACTCAGGAGAATGCGTGGAGCTCCATGACGCAAAAAGATGTGGCGAAGAAAGAAATGGGCGATCTCAGTGGCAGTCCCAGATGGTATAGAAGCTGTTTCTGCGTAGCGGGTAAGGTGGTCGACGGCCGTGGCAATCCAGCGATTCCCATTGGATGATATAGGAAGAGGGCCATACAAGTCGACTCCAACGACTTCAAAAGGCGAGGCGGGACAAGGAAGAGGTTGCATTAAACCAGCTGGAGCAGTTGTCGGTCGTTTTTGTCGTTGGCATTGGACACAGGAGACGACGTACTTAGCGACGGCTGAAGAGAGGCCAGGCCAAAAACAACGAATTCGTATTTTGTCGTAAGTCTTGTGATAGCCTAGATGAGTGGCGGTTGGATCATCATGAAAGGCTTCCAGAACTTCACGTTGCAGAGAACGTGGGATGACGGGTACCCACTTGTTGCCATCGATGTGGTAATTTTAGCGACATAAAGCATCACCGACAAGCTTAAATTAATTAAGTTGTCGACGGAGTCTGGCGTTTGAAGAAGTAGTAGAGCCGGTCAAGCGGTCAACAATGATGCGGCAGTATGGGTCGACACGTTGTTGTGAAACAAGCACGGATAGGGTGGCAGGTGATGAACTTAGCGCTGCGATTGGAGAGGTGCTGTCGTTTTAGAGTATCGATGGTGAGTGGCTACCGTTGGGCAAAGGACAACGCGATAGAGCATCAGCATCTTGATACTTCTTCCCAGATCTGTAGGCGACATCGAAATCATACTCCTGCAAGCGAAGCGCTCAGCGACCAAGGCGACCCGATAAGTTTTTCAGCGATGAAACCCAGCATAGGGCGTTATGGTCGGTCACGACGGTAAAATGACGGCCGTAAAGATATGGTCAGAATCTTTGCACTGCCCAAACAACAGCAAGGCACTCCTGCTCAGTGATAGTGTAGTTCTTTTCTGAAGCGGTAAGAGCACGACTTGCGTAAGCAACGACGCGTTCGCGTGAGTTTTTGTCACGCTGCAACAGTACCGCATTAAGACTATGACTACTTGCGTCGGTGTGAAGGATGGTGGGTGCGGTGGAATCGAAGTGGCACAGTACCGGATCCGACGTGAGGGCTTGCTTCAATGCCGTGAAAGGGCTTTCGCAGTCTTCGGACCAAATGAAGGGGACGTTCCTTGCAAGGAGTTGATGGAGCGGAGACGCAAGTTCCGCGAAGTCACGTATGAAGCGCTGGAAGTAAGAAGATAACCCAAGAAAGCTGCGCAGGTCCGTTTGACGTAGTGGACGAGGAAAATCGAGGACGGCGGCAAGCTTCTCGGGGTCGGGCTTTATTTCTCCTTTGCTGACAAGGTGGCAAAGAACCTTGGTTGTCTTGCTAGCAAAGGTACATTTCTTGGTGTTAAGCTGTAGACCAGCTTTTGCAAGGCATGTGAGGACTTCGTCAAGACGTTGTAGATGCTGCGAGAATGTGGATGAAAACACTACTATGTTATCGAGATAGCACAGACATGTTTTCCATTTCAAACAACGCAATACGCCATCTATCATGCGTTTGAAGGTGGCGGGCGCATTACAGAGTCCGAAAGGCATCGCATTAAACTCGTACAACCCATCTGGCGTTGAAAAGGCGGTCTTCTCTTTATCAGACTCCGACATTGGTATCTGCCAGTAGCCTGACCTAAGGTCGAGGCTAGAAAAATACTCTGCGCCCTGTAATGAATCCAATGCATCGTTGATCCGAGGGAGGGGATAAACATCCTTGCGCTTTATTTTGTTTAGCGCACGGTAATCAACGCAGAAACGCACTGTCCCATCTTTCTTTTCAACGAGAACAACTGGGGATGACCAGGGACTCGAGGAAGGACGTATGATGTTGCGTCTTAGCATGTCTGAGACATTTTCCTCGATGATCTTGCGTTCTGCTTGAGACACGTGAAATGGACGCCGATGTACAATACGAGAGCCGTCAGTCTAGATGCTGTGAGTAGCGGTGGTAGTCATGCTGAGGGTGGGCGAGTTCACGTCAAATAGAGAACGGTGTCTATTTAACAGGGTGAGCAAATCTTCAGTTTGATCAGGTGTTAGGTCAGTGCTTATTGTTGCCGACACAGGTGTGGCAGAGGCATTGAATGGCAGTGATTGTGACTTTGGGACATCGTTGTAGTGGTTGTTCGGAAGATTGATTGATATGTGGGGTTGAACGTCCCAAAACCACTATATGATTATGAGAGACGCCGTAGTGAAGGGCTCCGGAAATTTAGACCACCTGGGGTTCTTTAACGTGCACCCAAATCTGAGCACACGGGCCTCCAACATTTCCACCTCCATCGGAAATGCAGCCGCCGCAGCCGGGATTCGAACCCGCGCCCTGCGGGTCAGCAGCCGAGTACCATAGCCACTAGACCACCACGGCGGGGCGTTGTTCGGAAGAGTAACAATCGCAACAGGCTCACTGTCGACCGCGCAAGATACTGTTGAGCCACAGGCGAGCAGTACACACTCGGGCGTATGATTTGTGGCGGTTAGGTACGTAGACCCATCGAAGACGGGAATAAGCTCTGGTGTGATCACAATGCCCCTACGTAGGATATGGCCGTAAGGGAAAATTAGTACGTCACCATACACAATTTCGGTGCAATTAACACTTATAATTTCTTCGATGTATGGCCGAAGTACATAATCTGACGTGGTGACAAGGCCGATGCGTCCATTGTGTTCAAGCGGAGAAGAGTCAGTTGCATTTAGATGCAGGAGGTGCTGATGACATGATATGAAAGCGGACGCAGAAGACAAAAAATCCAACCGCAGAATGAGAGCGTGGGTGCACTCACGAAATACCGCGAAAACAATGTGATGACGAATGCCTTCTATGCAGACACGAACGGTACACTGTGCAAGTGGACGAATGAGAGCGTTGGTCGCCGCACGTAGAGGTGGGCCACCATAAGGCGTGGTGACTTTTCGAAGGCAGGAACAAAAATCAGCACGAATAATCGAAACGGCAGCGCCAGTGTCTACAAGAGCCTCAACGCGTACACCTTCTACAAACACTACTATCAAATTCGATGGCCGCTCTGGAGGAATTGTTAGCTGTCCGGTGGATGCAGTTTACCCTCCTAAAATTGCATTGGGGAGTTTTTCGCGTGGTCATTCGTGGAATGGGAGGCGGTCCGCAGAGGCGACGCTGAACGGCGACCTGGCGAAGGCGACCTGCGGCGAGATGTACGGGGATTCCCAGGCATGTTCATATGGTAGGTAGGAGACGGTGAACGGTAATAGGACGATCGAGAGGGTGGTCGTAGGTGGTTCTTGGTCGGACGGAAGCTTCGATGTTCTTCGAGAACGTAGCCGCATTGCTCGTCTTGTTGGCGCCTTCGACAAAACCGAGCGCTATGTCCTCGATAGCCGCAGTAGTAACAGATTGGTCGAGAAGGGCGCTGAGGTGCGTAGTAAGGTGGTGCACGCACTGGCGGTGATAACGAAGCCACAGGCATATGGTCTGCTGTTGTAGGCACAGAAACAGTGGGTGCGGCAGAGAGCGGGGCAACTTCGGCGTACGTGTGCGTCTGGCGGACGCAGGGACCGTTGGAACACGTCGGACGTGATGCGGAGGCGATCTTTTGTTTAATCAGGTCTCGCAAGCTAACTTTTTCAGAAGGGAAAGTAACTTCCGCAGCACAGGAAGAGCAGCGCCCGTGAAGCTCTTCACGAATAATGTCGCGAATAAGCGCACACAAATCGAGGGGTGCAGGCAAACGAATGTCGGTGGCATCGTAGCAAAGGCGAAGAGACTGAAGCTCGTCAAGTCGCTGACAGATGGTTATCACGTCCTGGGTGGTGGCAGGATTTTGCGTGGCGAGGGCGTGAAAGGCGACGGTGTTAATGCCTTTAATAATGTGGCGTACTTCGTCGTTTTGAGACATGCCGGTGTTAACGCGCTTGCACAGTGCAAGACACCCTCAATATAAGAGGTGTAAGATTCACCCGGCAGCTGCGTGCGTTCAGTGAGCTTCTTCTTTGCTGCCTCAGTGCGAACTGCAGGGACACCAAATATCTGACGAATTTGCTGCTGGAAAGTCTCCCAGTCGGGAAGATCCGGGTGGTGGTTCCAAAACCAAGTTTTCGCAACATCGGACAAGTAAAATGGGACGCTGCGCAACCTCTGTGGATTGTCCCACCTGTTCAAATCGCTGACGAGGTCGTAGTTCTTGATCCAGTCTTCGACATCATCGCCTCGGAGACCGGAAAACACAGGTGGATCACGCAGGCGAATGTTGTTGGGTGGAGCGAGTGGCGGTGGCTTCAGTAGGACGGCAACGTTGGATGGACCAAGGTTTTCTTGGGCCGCCATGGCAGGGGGTCGTATGCGGCAACCCGAGCGAAGCTTCAGCGAGAACGAGCGAGAGAACTTGAGGGAACGAAAAGCACCGTCCACCACTTGTGAGGAACCGGTTTATTCAGCCACGCTCGAGCTAAATCACGCTGGTGATGATATTTACAGATGAAGAAGATGTACAGGTGATGATGATATCAAAGAGAATAAAGAGCCATTTGCTTGTCGCGCTCACAGTATCTCCAAAACAGACAGACAGACAGACAAAGTACTTTATTGGGTCCTGAGAAATGCTGCTCCTTTAGAGCAGCGTCGCGGGCCGCTTCTACGTAGGAACGGGGAGGCCTAGCCTCAGCGCCGCATCGTGGGCTTTCTGGACAGCCCGTAGTTGTGGTAGGAACTCTGAACTTCGTAAGGCAGAGTCCCAGGGGATATATCGTCTTGACGATGGGTACTGGCGCGGCTGCTTTAAGTAAGACGACCCTGTGCGGGCATAACGAGACCTGAAGAAGTCTAAATATAATAATGTATAAATGGCTTCATTATGTGTCACCATGTGCCTTGATTTAGTATCCAAAAACGCAGAACTTATTTCAACCAGGGACTGCACTGTAATGGGACAAAAAGCTTGGCGGTGACACATCAGCCTTTGATATACAGAATTCAACATCAGGCCTGTGCCTTGCTTTAAATGTCTAATTCACACTTTTAGCAGGACGACCGATATCACACGGCCATGTCCTAACATGGTGTGCAGCCCAGCTGCACATATGCTGTCTCACTTCGCGCACGATTTCTTTTTCGATGTTCACAGAAAAAAATGCACAGATTTATACAAAACAAACAACCAAATGGACCTATTCCGAAAATTTAAAGCATTTATGTAAAGAGCCCAGGGGCAGTCTCTCTTTTTATAGTCTCGATTAACTTGCATCCAACGGCAGTAGTGTCGGCGGCAACATAAACAGCAAGTCCGGTCGATGGTGGCGGCACCTGCTTTTTCTATGGTGGTCCTGGATAGAACGGAAAAGGTTCGAGTCACGGCATCGGCACGGCTGCCATCAGACGAAGCTGCAGAAGAGATAACCATATCGTTAGCGGTACTCTACAGTGGTGCGGACGACACCCTTAATATTAGCGATTCTAAATCAGCGATTAGGAGCTATAATAAAGACTGGGTGTCCGAGGAGGTGGCTCGCATGCTTAACACCAGGGCCGGACGTCCCGTCAGGCAAGATTACTGAAGAGGCCTTGAAGTGGTTTCCTGCTCACATGGGGGACATTGCAACTATCAACACCCGCGGCCGTAGAACCAGCAACCGCAATGCCAACAGGCAAAGACTCATCAGCATCCCACCTAACCATAGCACGCCCACTTCGTCACGAGGCAACTTACCCTCCACGACGCAGTCACAAGGGTGCAGGCGCCACCATGGTTGTGAGGAGCACCGGCGGAGGAATGGCGTTGGCCATAGCCACCGACACCACCGCCAATACCACCCCCACCACTTTCGTTGCTGCGGCAACTAAAGTTGGTCCAGAATAGGCAAGGCAACAGAGGTGCGTTGACTGCTATCCAGAAGAGTTTCCTGCGACGTACCAGGACGTGCTTGGCTACTATATAAAATATCGGAAGAAATTTTTGCCACCCCTCTTGTGCCTGGACAGGTCGCAGGCGGTGGACCTAAGAAGGCTGCAGGTGGGCACGTTCACAAACCCCTACCATCTGCACCGCCTGTTCCACGCTGCACACGTCACCTGGCTGCCCTTGGTGCATGCAACAGGCCAATATGGCACATATACTTTGGTAATGCGCAAGAAAGGAAGATAGATCATGAAGAAAGGATGATGCCAACTGAGGGACCCTCCTAAATGGGGCGCCCTGCTGAGTGATGGCAAGCCGCCCTTGTCAGCGAGGCCCTAGAAGGCCGCTCAGTGGTCCAGGGCCGTCACCGAGGACCTCGAAAGATGTTCCTCAAACGATGTGTCCTGGGCAGCCTAGCCCTGGGCACAGCAACAACTGTTGGACAAATTAAGTTCATTCAACTCAACTCAACTTGCATGCACGCATCTAATCAAGACTAAAACCGAAAAATAAATGTTAAGTTACCCGTTGAATTATTGTTGACGTATTACATTGGATTATTGCCGAGTGCGCAAGCTTGCGTGCTGTTTGCTATGCCGTGTTTTAGAATATATTTTTGTTTGTTATAAACTCTCGGTTTGGACTAGTTCTTTGGATCACCGCCGGTGCTCGCTGGCGCGCCAAATAAGACCACATCTAAATTGACCATGCTCTCACGGTGCAGCTCGGGGGGCCGACACTTCAGCAGTTTGAATTAGCCCAGCGATTGCTTTTCTAATTATCTGGACAAGTGACAATATATGCGTATTTTTATTTGCGTTGAGTTATTTTTCGCTTCTATAGGTAGCGTAGATATTTTTAATTATCTCCAAATTGACCTAAAAATGTTTTCTTGCCTACTTTGCGGGTATTTATTTTGAAATTGGCGTACGACAGAACGGCTGAAATTCCGCATGACGTTCTCAGCATACTTATTTATAAAACTGCTAAATCCTTTTTTATAACAATTTTCAATGAAAAGATACAGTTGGCCTAACTTAAAAAACCCACCATGCAATGTAAAGTTGTGACGACGAATAAAAAACTTTTTTGATGTTTCTTGAACTTTTTTGATTTATTATCTTGTACATCAGCTTTCACAATAATTAAAAACATGTTGCTTAAGGTGGTTTTACTTGCAGTCACGGCCCATAGAATATAGAGCCCCTGAGCAATTGTAGATCAGACTTCCTGCCAGCTAAGTGTATGGAATGCAGGCCTATACTTCAGTATCTTAGAAGGCAATCAGCACTGAAATAGCGTCTGCTGCCTGTGGGTGATGTTTAATAAATATCCAAAACGATTTCCTTTTAATAACTTTGCGAACTTTATGTTGTATTGTTTTTTCTTAGTTAACGTGATTGGATCATTTTATTGAGAACTCCTATAGATAGAAGCTTTAGCAGTTCTATAAACGAGCATGCTGAGACCGTAGTGTGGAATTTGGGCTGACTTGTCGTACTCCATTTTCGAAATAAAAGCCTGCAAAGTATGCAAGAAAACATTTTTGGGCCGATTTTTGTTTTTTTTAAATATTTACGCTACCCAAAGGAGCAATGTATAATGTGGTCCAAGCGAAGACATGCATACACGTAGCGAAAAAGTTTCAGGTGCGTAGCTTTAGTAGATTTTGTGTAATTCATCGTCAAAGATGTACATTAGACTCACTGACAGCCAAGTGTACGGAATGCAGGCCTATACTTAAGTTTCTTAAAAGGCAATCAGCACTGAAATAGCGTCGGCTGCACTGTGGGCGATGTTTAAGAAATATCCGAAATGATTTACTTTTATTTGTATATTTTGTGTATTTCATCGCCAAAGTCGGAAAAAACAGCAAAGCATTATTAGTTTTGCTTTTGGGTGGAGTGCTTTGTGTGGAACTTCACCTCTTCGTCATTACTGACTTACTGTGCTTCGAAAAATGTTTTTTTTTTCTGTGGAACCAATTGTGGATCTCTTTTTACCACTCATCAGGCAATTATATATAAAGATTTGAAGTGAATTAAGGAGGTTGAGTGGCCATGCTTTGTTCGAACTTACGTGGAATTTCTCTGTTCAATTATTTTTAAGATCGTTTGAATCCGGTTGCTCGTTCCTAACAAAGGTAGATGGCATAGGGTTAAATTTGACTCATTTCTAGATATTTGCAGTTTTACTCGTTAGTACTTGCAAAACGGCCCATCACACACTGATTTTCATAGAAAATTTACCGCAAGTTACCACTCCCGACGAAAAAAAAATCCTGGGTACGTGGTAGCCGAGGATCATCAAGCGTTCCGAATTTTCTGTCCAGAAATCAATGCGATGGCACTGAACAAGCCTTCTGGAGCTGAGTTTCGGCACTCCCGACGAGATAAGCAGGCTGAAGGGGGAGCGCAAAGTAACAAGATGCGATTTTGGCTCCTTCTTACAGGTAAGGTGTTCATTTTCATGCATGCGTTTAGATTTACAGAAATTGCTCGTTAACATTCAACTTAGTAATATTCGTAGCGTGAGCTAAAGACCGAAATTTCTTTCAGAGCCTTATGATTCTGAGACAAACGATGAACCGTCCATCCACGTGAACGGAAATCAGCACCTCTTCGGGTTTCACCTTTTTGTCAAGGAGGCGACAACAGCCCGACTGAACTCAACAGCGATGAGAATAGGGCCCTACTATGAAGATCTTAAGCTGCACACCGAGTGAAGATGATCCTTCGCGGTCATTGCCGTCCGATTACCATCACACTGACAGGCGCACCAGGCTTATACATGGCCATATTTAGCCTCGGTTGAATTACTACACGCAAAAAGAGCCAGCAGACGATACGCGAAGGTTTTGCGCGCGCTGGTAGGACGAGTTTAACTGGCTTGAGTATAGCATCGAGAAAGACGCTGCATTTCGCTTTTACTCCCACCCTCTTCCGCAGCACAATTAACGTGGAAGGGCCGTTAAGTTCCATCATTCGTCGCCGTAGGCTTCAACAGACTGAAGAAATCAGTAGAGAAGGTCAGGCTTCATGAAAATTCTGAAAGTCGCTTAAAAAGCATCCTGTGAGTGATATTTCAGGAAATGTAAACCTGTTATAGTGAATTGATGCGTGTCGTTTTGAGAAAAGAAAAACGAAAAAGAAACCTAGAATTTGATGATTGATATGTGGGGTTTAACGTCCCGAAACCACTATATGATTATGAGAGACGCCGTAGTGGAGGGCTCTGGAAATTTCGACCACCTGGGGTTCTTTAACGTGCACCCAAATCTGAGTACACGGGCCTACAACATTTCCGCCTCCATCGGAAATGCAGCCGCCGCAGCCGGGATTTGAACCCGCGACCTGCGGGTCAGCAGCCGAGTACCTTAGCCACTAGACCACCACGGCGGGGCAGAAACCTAGACTTTTCACAGAGTATTGTTGACGTTGTGAGTCTAGTTGCGAAGGATAGCAGACTCTTTAGAGGACGTAAAGAAAGTGAGAAAAGCACCGAAATAAGTTTGTTCTTGGAGATCGTTAATATCGTGAATCAATGCTATCCTGTCTTGCAAACTCATCATGATTTTGGACCCAAAAACGCTTTGTACACTTGCAATATAACACATAACTATTTCATTAGAGTCTCGGCATGCTGTGATGATGCAATCAGTAGGGAAGACAGGCTCACGTTTGTGGAGCGGCGTTCGCTACCCTAGCGGAGAGAGGGCAAAGCCCCGGTCGCTCAGACGGCCCACGCTTGGTGAGTTTTCCCGTTGCGCGCGGGAAAAGCGTGTTCATTGGAGCGCTTATCTCGCATTTGCACGCTATGGGAAGTGCTCCTTCGTATTCTGGAAAGCACACACACTACTGCTGCATTGTGAGCTGCTACAAACGTTTAAACATGATGAAGACCTGAAAACTGCCCGTCAAGTTTTACCGTTTCCAATGCGAGCAGTGCGAGAAGCAAATGCGTTAAGAGTGGATTATGGCAGTTCGCCCATACTCCACGGTCTCGTTACTTTGAAAATTTTTTGTCTTGTTGAGTACTGCAAACTATTATTTAACTGAAACAACCGTGATTGCCGGACTCATGATAAAAGAAAGCGTGTTTGTAAACTGAAACTACGGCAAATAGACAACCGCTGTACATTTCGTGATTGGGCTCTAGCTTTCCGAGACAACCATTGGTAGTGCGAAAGCAGTGGAGCTTGCTAGCTTAATACACTTAAAATACCGTATTGTGATTTGAAAAAGTGTTTTATTCAGGTTATGGCTGTAGACTTCTCGACGCCGCTCAGTGTAGGCAGATTTGTGCCTACACTGAGCGTTTATGCGTACAGGTCTTGCAAACAACACCCACGAACAAGTTAGCATGATGAGGTGTTGGGAGGCTAGGACCGGACTCATGAGCTCGATTCCCACAAACGTCAGCTGCATTTCCACGGGAGTGAAACGCAGTAACAGTGCGCTTAGATTTTGGTGCAAGAATGATAGACAGGACTCGTTGGAGTTGCATATTTTAAGTGTACGGTTTTATGATGCTCAGTGCAAACAGTTCCGATGGAGGCGGAAATGTTGTAGGCCCGTGTGCTCAGATTTGGGTGCACGTTAAAGAACCCCAGGTGGTCGAAATTTCCGGAGCCCTCCACTACGGCGTCTCTCATAATCATATGGTGGTTTTGGGACGTTAAACCCCACAAATCAATCAATCAATGCTCAGTGCAAACAGAAGTGACGCTTGGTGTGTGTCCCCCGTTTTTCAGTTGTCGTTCTGCCGTATACACTTCAAATTGATTTATTTGTGGGGTTTAAGGTCCCAAAACCACCGTTTGATTATGAGAGACGCCGTAGTGGAGGGCTCCAGAAATTTTGACCACCTGGGGTTCTTTAACGTGCACCCAAATCTGAGTACACGGGCCTACAACATTTCCGCCTCCATCGGAAATGCAGCCGCCGCAGCCGGGAATCGAACCCGCGACCTGCGGGTCAGCAGCCGAGTACTTTAGCCACTAGACCACCACGGCGGGGCATACACTTCAAATAAATTTAGGCGCACGTTAAAAAAAAAAACCTCAGGTGGCCGGAATCAATCTGGGGTCTTAGACCATGGCATGCCTCCTAATGATATGTTGGTTTTGGCACGTAAATTATTACGTCCTTGCATGCGCCCGAGCCGTGGGTGATATACAGCGGCTGCTACACTCCAAAAAATATCGTGTAAAAAGGGTGTTTTTTTTTGTTACACAACAATAGTCGTCATCAGGCTTGCGCGCGCTTCTTTTCTTGAAAACTCGGCGCTGGCCGCTTTCCTATTGAGAATGCAATGTAACCCTGATAATGGCCATGTCGATCGTGACCGGAATGTACCGGGAACGGGGCGATAGCGCAAGGACTGAACGCAATATAGATGACGATTATTGTTGTGGGACAAAAACCCTTTTTTTACTCGCTCTTTTTTTAGAGTGTGTGAAAATGAGCTGAAAAAAAAAGAACCAAGGCGTATGCAAAATTTTCGATGGCTTCGCGATATTTGACGCGGTTATCAGGGGTAAATCTTGGCTTAATTAAAAACATGCTTGATTGTCACAGGTTTCGTTGATTAGGGAGGCGATCGCCGGGCTAATTTGAAGGGCTGAAGTATCGGCCCCCCGAACTGCTTCACGAAAGCGCGGACAATATAAAAGTGGTCCTATTTGGCGCGCCAGCGGACGCCAGCTGTGGTCCGAAGAACGAGTAAGAGCCGAGAGTTGATAAATAAAACAAAATTATATTCTCAAATATGGCAGATCAAACGATACACAATAATGCACACTCGACAATAGTTGAATAAGATATGTCACCAATCAAACAACGTACTACACAGTACAATCAGCTACACTCGAAACAGCGAACACAAACAACAATACGCGCTACAATGCAATCACACGCATCGAACAAGCAAGTCACTTAAAGTCTAAAGAGTTCGAAAACTTATTAAGTCCAAAGTCCTTAGAACAAAGTCTGAATGGTACTCTTCCAAGAATCACTCACTCAAAGTCCAGCACTGTTGTCGTTCCGCTGGCCCCGAAGTTTCTCTTCCAGAAAACCTCGCGTCTTCAATTGGCCACTCTCCACACTCTAAAGTGCCAACCACTGGCACGCGTATGCACGCGCCTACGCGTCAAAAGCGTCTAGTCGCGCGTGTGAAGGAAAAGGGTGCGCAACTACTGTCACGCGTCGACCGCGTTGACGCCCACGCGTCCAAGGCCGATGCAAAATGTTGCTTGATCTTTTGGCTTAGAACTGTCCTAGTTGAGCACAGAACGGCACGTTCTCAACTGAAGCGGGTTTGTATGTTTTAGAGGATATAAGAACACGTTGAAAAGTTGATAGGGCTTCACGCACCACAGTTTGAACTATTTTAGAAGTAATTTACATCCCAGTGCCCAAAGTAACCACAGCGGTATGCACCAGAAATCAACATCGGTGCGTGTGCCGCTCCCACGAATGAAAATTCGCGTCTAGGATACTGTACGTCTATCATAGGCGTGTGCAAGGTTCTCCTTAAGGGGGGGAGGGCAAAAGTTTCTCGCAGTGCCCCCTCCCTCTTCCCATAACAGGGAAGGGCTGACTTTGCGCCCCCTCGATATGAAAGTGACATTAAGCCCCCCCCCCCCGTCCTCTCTCGGTGAATGAGGCGGCGGCTGCCCCCCTAATCAGATTTATAAAATACCGGGTTCCTATACCTGCACTACCAAATTTACAAATAATATCGTGAATATGCTGGTGCCTTCAGTACATTTACACTTCATATTTTATAGCCTTCAGCCTAATAATCACGCCTGAAACTTCATGATCTGACAGATTTAAGTCATCAGACTACATTTGAAGCCAGAGTAGCAGGCTTTCAGCTGATGTGTGTGTTAGAAATATCCTCTAATGCAATAAAGCACACCTGGTTCTTATTGTTACAACAGATATTGGTCATAAGATAGGAACCAAATACTGTATACCCTTCCTTTGGGCATTTTCGATAGTCGAAATGTGCTCTAATGCAACTAACTGTGCCTGACACTTCATGATGTGACAGATATCGATCATAACATTGCAACTGAACCCTGTATAGAAGACTTCTGGACGTTGTCTTTAGTCAAAGTATTCTCTAAAGCGACAAATCACACACAACTGTTCATGAAGTCACAGATATTGGTCATCATATTGGCACTTAACCCGTATGGTAGACTTCTGGACGTTGTTTTTAGTCACAGTATTCTCTAAAGTGACAAACCGCACTCAACTGTTGATGAAGTCACAGATATTGGTCATAATATTGGAACTGATCCCTGTATGGAATACCTCTCGACGTTGTCTTTAAACAAAGTATTCTCTAAAGTAACAAACCACACACAACTATTCATGAAGTCAAAGATATTGGTCATAATATGGGAAATGAACAGCTAGGGAATGGAACAGAATAGAAGACTTCTGAATGTTGTCTTTAGACAAATTATTCTCTAAAGCGACAAATCGAACTCAACTGTTCATGAAGTCACAGATATCGGTCATAATATTGGAACTGAATCCTGTATGGAAGACTTCTGGACGTTGTCTTTAAACAAAATGTTCTCTAAAGTGACAAACCGCACTCAGCTGTTTATAAAGTCACATATATCAGTCATAATATTGGAACTGAACCCTGTATGGAAGACTTCTGGTCGTTGTTTTTAGTCACAGTATTCTCTAAAGTGACAAACCACACTCAACTGTTCATGAAGTCACAGATATCGGTCATAATATTGGAACTGAACCCTGTATAGAAGACTTCTGTACGTTGTTTTTAGTCACAGTATTCTCTAAAGTGACAAACTGCACTCAACTGTTCATGAAGTCACAGATATCGGTCATAATATTGGAACTGAACCCTGTAAAGAAGACTTCTGAACATTGTCTTTAAACAAAGTGTTCTCTAAATTGACAAACCGCACTCAACTGTTCATGAAGTCATAGATATCAGTCATAATTTTGGAACTGAACCCTGTATGGAAGACTTCTGGACGTTGTCTGCAGTCGAAATGTTCTCCAATGCAACAACCCACACCTTACTCTTCATGATGTGACGAATTTAGGTCATGAGGCTGTAAGTTTGTCCTGTGTGGAGGGCTTTCGAATGATAAGCGTATTGGAAATATCCTCTAATGCAAGAGACCGCACCTGGCTCTTAATGATACAACTGATACTGGTGATAAGAATGGAACGAAACACTACGTAGAATGCCTTTGGGCATTTTTTGTAGTCAAAGTACGCTCTAACTGTACCTGAAACTTTCACGATAAGACAGATATTGGTCATAGGACTGCAACCGAACCCTGTTTGGAAGACTTCTGGATGGTGTCTGTAGTTATAGTATTCTCTAAAATGACAAACCGCACCCAACTCTTCATGAAGTCACAGATATCGGTCGTTATACTGGAACTGAACCCTGTATGGAAGGCAGCGAAAATGTTGTTCAATGCAATGAAACACACCCGACACTTGATGATGCAACAGATATTAGTGATAAGACTGGAAGCGAGCGCAGCATAGAACACTTTTGGATGGTATATTTATTTATTTTCAAATATGGCAGCCCAATGTGAGACTACTGCAGGAGTGATGTACATGTGTACAAAATGAAACCATTTAAACAATAATATCACATTAAGTGTGCCTACATAAATAAATATCACTACCCCCTGAGTGCACCCCAGTAAAAAATTAGAGAAATAGAACATTATTATGATACAAGTGCCTCCAAAAAGTCAGACACACTGGTATCATGAACCAAACCATGTAGATCATTTCAGTGTTTGATAACTTTATTTGAACGTGTTAGAGAGCGCTACAAATGGCTTCTAAGCTGCATTGTGAATGCAGATCAGTGCTGTGTTGAAAGTTTCTGCATATTGCTGGTAGTTTAAATATTTTTTAAGATCTACGAATTGCATCTGACACTTCTTGATGAGACAGATATTGGTTTCGAGATTGCAGCCAAGCACTGTGTAGAAGGCTTTCACACGTCATCAATAGTCAAAATACCCTATATTGCAATGAAGCATGCCCAGAGCTTTTGATGGGACAGATACCGGTCATAGGATTGTACCAGAGCACCGAACAGAAGTTTTGGCAAGTTTTCCAACATAGCTATATTGAATATTTTGATGTTTTGAATATGCTTAAGTGCATGCATATATTGTCCAAGTTAATGCGTATACTAAAAAAACTGAACAGAAATGAAGCAGTGCTTCGAAATGCATACAAAGATTCAATGTTTGAAACCATGTAATAATATCTTCAGCTCATTAAAGTCTGGAGGAACAAATATATACATGCACAGTTCTGAAAGGTCTCATAAGTCACTTGAGGTACTTTTTGCACTTCTACACAAAGTGCAGTACAGTAATAGTTCACCTTCATTCATTCTGTGCATACATGTGGTGACCTTATGTTCCTAGTATCGTGTCATTGTGCAGCTGATTTGAAATCATGCGCTTCTCACAAGATTTTCAGATATCTCTCCAGCTGTAAACAAAACGCGTGTTATAATATAGTAAACTGTAAAACGACGGAGAAGCGCCATTGTATGCTTATAGCTATGAGTATAAGAATGAACTATAAATTAAGAGTGTGTGTGTTAGAATGCCTCCAAACAACGTATGTGCTATTAAGCGTGACAGAGAAGCAGAACAAACGAGAAGTGAAATAGCAGGCAATACCAGCAAAACGTAATCATGCAATATCTTTTTTCGATAACCACAGCAACACACGTTCGAGTTTCTGTCTTGTACATGAATGGACATGAGCTCGCTGACAGCTGAATGTGTCAGCGTCGCTGGTAGCCGATACGAAATCACATCACACGGCTACCAACCCGCGCACGCTTGTCATTAGCTTGGCAACACACGAAAACAGTGTGCACCGAAGCCAACGAATGTTTCAGCGTCATACAATTCGCGAATACACTTGTATAAGTACGTACGATTTCACATCACCGAAATGTGCTGGCTAGTGCGAGGTTCGCTTTCAGCGATGATGAATACCGATGTTGAAAACAAACACAGTGCCGATAAAAACTCCTCCGTATACACTACGCGATGTTTCGGGCGTCGTATATGTTCAGTCGATGTTTTTCGCATGTTCTGGTTCATACGAACTCGACGGTAGAGGCCTACGCTGGATGCAGATGACACCGCTCTGAATTGCCTCCGCGGTAGGCGGGTGCTCACTCTGAAAGCTTCAAAACTCCGAAGTGTGTTTACACTCGTTTTCAGCACAGAAAATCACAGATCAAAAAGCACAGGAACACCGATATCCTCCAGTGGTCTGTACGATGTTTTCGCTCGGCCGACGATCGCCCTCAGGACCAGCGCAAGCCAGCCGGCCGGAATTCGCTGGATTTGTCGGCGTCACTCAAACTCGGCATGAAACCACGTCACGCTGGTAGCACTCGAAGTCGTTCGTCGTGTCGTTGTCGTTCTAAATTACGAAGCACTCATTCAGGAAAGTTTGGAGTAGTTTCCGTGCTTGCTTCCAGCACTCGGCCGTGCCTTCGAAGCGGCTGCCTTTACGCACAGCATTCAGGGTCATCGCGGCCTCTGGTTGGTTGGCGCCGCTGTACGCGTGGCAAAAATATCAAGCCCGGCTTGATCCCTCGCGCCTCCTCGCGTATGCCCCTCCGACGACGACGTCGAGAGGCACATTTGACGCTTTTGACGCGTAGACGCGAGCATACGCGTGCCAGTGGTTGGCACTTAAGGCAAAATTACCCGAAAAAGGAGTAACGGAGCCCAGTAGGCGAGCGCGATGAACGGATAGACCGTTGAGGAGCAACCACAGAGGGAAGCGTGCCACGTGCAAACCACTTGGACTCCAAACACGCTCCAAAGGGATGAACCGTGCACTCGGGGATTGGTGGTGGTGGTAGTGGTTAGAAGATGAGAAAAGGCACCTAATTTCTGCAAACCGGTCGGGAGCACGGTGCAGTGTCTACCCCCCCCCCCCCCCCCCCCGGAGGATTGCAGGCAGTGTTCAAAGCGTTGCCAAGGTCACTAGCCGTCCTCCTCCTCTACTGGCTCAGCCTTTCCCCGTATTTCGCTGGTGGCGGTTCGCGTTGCGTCACGCTCGGAGTGCTCGACCACGGCCGCCTGAATTCGACGATCTGGGAGTTACGACGTGGTGCTTGTGTCTACGCTTGGATGAGCGTGGGCTGCTGCTTTTACGTTTCGCTGCACCCATGAAGTCTGGAGCAAGTCTCGACACGTCACCACGCCGCGCTGTATATCTCTGGCTTCGAGATAGTCACGACCAACACACGACAGAAGTAGTTGGGAAGGCCAACACGGTGGCCGAGAAGAAAACAGGCCTATCGGATATATACTTCAGTCCGACTCAGGGCAGAAATCAGCGCTGGATTTTTTCGCAAGTAGGTTATCATTCATCATTCTACTCTTCGCGTGTGCGATACGGATCGTGCTTGCCGGCAACGGACTCGGTCGTGTTGTATATCGCACGCACGAAATGCACCACGAAGGTCAGATTGGGCGTCTGCCATTCGCCTGTGCTTTGCAACCGCCTGGAAATTGACCGCCATTGCCGTCGGCCTCCCGTGCGCTCACTCATCGAGTGCTCGCCTGTCTGACAATATTGGACTGACGATATTGGGCTGAGACCTCGTCGCTGTGTTGGGAGTCGTCGAAAACACGTTACGGGCTCTCGTAACGAACTTGGTTGTAGTATGTCGCACGCTGTAAGTGCACCAGAACACGCTGGCGGGGCTTTCGCTGGCGTCGGAACTCAGTGAAAATTGGTCGTCATTGCAGTTGGCTTTCCCGTCAGTCGGTCGCAAGCAGCTCGGCGCCGTCCGTCGGCCGTGGTGGCGGACTCGCGTTTGCGTTTCACTGGCTCGAGTTTGTGGAAAACAGCCGCATTACCGTCGATTTCTTTGGCGCTAGCTCCAAATCAGCTCAGCGATGTTCGTGGCGGCGGCCAAGCGTACGCTCCCTGTCCTTTTCGAAGTTCGCTGGTGGCAGACACTCCACGTGCAGCACCATGTTTGGTCTCGCGTTCACTTGCTCGAGCTGAACGACGTCGCTCGCTTAGGACTCGCCGAATTGTTGGCGGCACGGTGGTTCGCGGAGTTGTGGCTGTGGCCGCCGCTCCTAAGCTGTTGTGCTAAGGGGATCGAAATGAGTCTGACGATGTGTGACATCACGGTGAAATTATTAGCATGTCATACCTCACGTATGTTTTTATTTCACCTTGCAGGTACTTCTCATATGCATTCCTATTCATCCTCTGTCACGTGTGACTCACTATTTTGCATACTTATTGTGCAGCCGAGTTCACACACCGTGCTGAAGGCTGTGTGCGCTGGCGTCGGCGATGCCTGTCATTAATCTCTTTCGTCAGAGAAGGTTCAGAAAGACCTTGCGAGATGTGAAGGTAAAGTGATTTGTGTGTCATATTTTACACGCATGTTTCATATTAACTTGCACGTACTTGTCATATGCGTGCACCTTCATATTCTGTCACGTGTGTCTAACTATTTCTACTATCTTATTTAGGCACAGCCATGGGAACACAACAGGCAGAAGGCTGCGTACGCTGGCGTCTGCAATGCCTGTCATTTATCGCTTCCGTCGAAAGAGCTCCACAAGGAGTAAAGACAACGAGACTGGACTTGTACACTTCACCATGAATTCCCTTAAAAGAATGGAGAAACTTGATGTGTATATAAAAAATGAAAGATTTCGATGTCTCACTTTTGTCTTTCGTTGTTGCCGTGACTGCGAAAGCAGTTACACATAGGTGGCTAACCACTTTTTCGCGTGTTCTTTTCTGCGCTATACGCGGTTTTCTAGCATTGATGCCTGAGCTGCACGGGAACTTTCTTTCTTTGCTTTCCTGATGTTATACAGGAAAGCAGAACTGCTCAATAATATTTTGTATATCTTACAATTCAATATAGTTGAAGTAAACGTCTTATAACCATAGCTAGTCTTCACACTGCATTATGGGACATTGAGTGATATAGGACATTGAGTGATCGTGCGTCGGCAGAATGACGGGGGGGGGGGGGTGCTGCGGTGTGATGCGAAAAAAAAAACGAACACTATATAAGAAGGACACAACCTATATAAGCCATCAAAGAACTAAATGCTTGCTTTGGTCAGTATTTTTGATTGCCCTTCCAAAGCTGGGAAGATGTATACGCTGCAGCGCAAAAACCTTGCAAGGCAGTGTGTGCCCAAAAGTATCTCTTGGTCTTGGCTTCTCCGTCGGTCCTGTGCAGGCATGTTGGCGCTGAACCACTCAATGAAGAAGCACGTCCGCGGCCGCTTCTTAAAGAAGTCGTCCGGGGACTTGGGCCTCTACTCGCTCACCCGGCTGTGGGCGGAGCCATCGTTCGACGCACCGTCCCAGCTTTGGAAAGCCGTGTCTCAGCAGAGTTTCAAGGTATTTGTCTTACTAGATCAACCCATAAAGCATCATCACCACCAGTATAAATACGCTCACTGCAGGACTAAAGCCTCTCTCATGTTCCGCCAGTAAACTCGGTCATATGCTTGCTGCTGCTAATTTATGCCCGCAGACTCCCTAATCTCATCTGCTCTCCTAACTTTCTGGCTCCCCTCCCCCTTGGAATCCAGTCTGTGATCCTTAAGGACCGTAAATCATATTTAGTTGTAATATCACTCTGCACCATTGAGTTATGCAAGGCCTTGTCGATCAACCCCAACATAATCGGACATAACTTTTGATATATTTGATTTGGTGTTTTGTAACACGCACGGTATGCTTATCAAACACTGTTACAGAAGGCGATGAAATGGATGGCTTGATAATTTTGTGCATTCGACTATTTGGTGCGCACGTGCGCCCATTAACCTTATTACTCTTCCCGGCTCTATGAACTTTCTATTTCTCTTTCCTTCACTCCAAAATAGGTATAGCCAACCAAGCGTTTTTCGCATCATACTAATCCTGCCTTATATATCTTTCACATATTTTTCTCTCTATCTCTGCGCTCTGTGATAGGTCAAGCCCGTGGCGCAGCATGTAACATGCTTCGCCCTAATTATGCATTCCATCGTTATTCTCCCGTTATACACAGTTTTCGCGCTCACTCGCAGGATGCCCTTCGCTTTTGTGAACTACATGCTGGGTACAACGTCTTGTGAAAGATAATGAATGTCTTAATTTGGTTCACATATTCGAAGCTGATGTGCCTACTCAGTTTTATTCAAGTTGCGGTGTTTCGGTGCGTTTCCTTATATTTCGAGGAAGGCCAGGCAGTCGTCATCATTATCATCATCATCATCATCATCATCATCATTGTCGTCGTCGTCGTCATCATCATATTCATGGTCGTCGTCATCATCATCATCACCATTCACTTGACCTTTAAGGGCTCCTTAGGGGCATTACATAAAGGGGTAGAACATTTTACTGAATACAGAAAAAACAAAAAAAAAATAAGAAAGTAGTACTAATACATGAGCAATACTTTTGCAGGGTCTGAGAACAGACGTAAATAAATATGCTTATACAGATATAAAAACATGTGCGCACCAATTTACACACACAAGAGCACGAAATACAGTGACGGTGGTTAGTGGGCCTCCAAGTTTTAAGTGAGCAGTTAGTAGCGGTGTGAATGCGCACTAGTCATGCTCCGTGACTATGGCTTCCGGTTACATTCCTTGATGGCGACAGGAAGAAACGAATTGTTAAATACAGCGGTCCTACGGAAAGGATGCTGCAGGCTTCGAGAATTAAATAGCCGCCGAGAGTAGCGGGTGGGAGAAAGTAAAAAAGAGCCGTGCAATTCACGAAAAAAATAATATAATTTATAAAATAAACAAAGCCTAGAAAACATATATCTGTCAGCTAGATTCTGCAAGTCTATCGAATCCATAATCAAAGTGATGCCTGATGAGTGATTGTAATTGGACGTGATAAACCGGGCAGCTATATTCTGAACGGATTCCAACATATTAATTAGATAGGTTTGGTGAGGGATCCAAATGGAAGACGCTTATTCGAGCTTCGTACGAACTAAGGTTATGTACGCAATTTTACAAACTGTAGGAGGTGATAGGAATAAAGTTCTTCGGACGTAACCAAGCTTTTTCGATGCGTCAGCAAGTAAGTGTGTCACGAGATTCGACCATGTGACAGTGTGAGAAATGAGCACGCCAAGGTATCTGTAATTGTCGACATATGCCAGCTTCATTGAATTTAAATTGTAGACGTATTCCGATTTAGACTGCTTGCAAGATACGCGCATGACTTTGCATTTGGAAACATTGGTCTGCATCAACCACATTGATCACCAGCTATCAAGCATAGGTCATTTTGTAGAATTTCGTGATCTTGAGGGGTGGTTATTCGGAGATAAAGGACACAGTCGTCCGCAAATAATCAAATTGATGATAAAATTCCTGATGGTAGATCGTTCACATATATAAGGAAGATTAAGAGGCCGAGCACAGACCCCTGAGGTACACCGGATTTAACAGAAGCAGGAGTGGAATGAAGACCGGCAATGTCAGTGGGCAGAGATCAATGCCTTAGGAAGCATAGGGTACACGACAGGGTTAAAGGATCCAAGTTCACACTACAGAATTTCTTTGTTAGTCGTTGATGAGCAACACGATCGAAGGTTTTAGAGAAGTCAATGTATATGGTGTTGGTTTGAAATAGAGAATCTAAGTTATGTTGGAGGTCTGTAGTGAATTCGAAACGCTGAGTTTCGCAGGACAAACCAGGTCGGAAGCCGTCCTGATTTTTTAAGAAGAATTGGTTATTATTGAGATAATGGGCAACCTGCAAATAAATAATGTGCTCGAGGATTTTGCAGGCAATGCGTGTAAGTGAAACAGGGTGATAATTAGATAGGTTTAACGGTCATCTGATTGGAACACTGCAGAGTTGTCTTGGCTACCCTCCAGTCCGCAGTTATGGTATACCTTCGGAAAGAGACTGAGAAAAGATGATTTGCCGAATGTGGCTAGTAATAGCTCCAGTAGATTTTAGTATCTTTGCCGGAACGTTATCAGGACTAGGGGCACTCGATGTTTTGAGTTGGTTTATAATTTTAGGATACCATGAGCATTTATGGTGACGGGTGCCATCTGGGGAAAAGCATACCCGGAGGCTTACGGAATATTGCCTGGGGGCCCATTATTAGAGACAGAGGAAAAGTGAGAATTCATCAAGTCACAGCGCTGCTGGGTTGGCACCGGTGAGCCATCAGGCTTGCATAGTGGAATGTTATGCGATAAATTGTTCGGGTTGATAATATTTCAATACTTATTTGGTTTGTCGCAGATGATTTTTAGGATATATTCTTGGTAATACTTTTCTTAGCTTTTTTCAGCGTGCTACCATATTTCCGAAGGCAAGTGAAATATTTGCCCATTTTGATAGATAAGTGCTACATTTTGTATCGCGGAAAAGGCGTTTCTTTTTTTTGTGAGGGTTCTTTCACGGATATTGTATACCAACGACTATCATCGTCACAGCGAACAGACACAAGCGGAACGTATTCTTCTGTTAGTGTCAAGACCTTTTGCTAATACAGAAGCCAGTTCTGTTGTAAACTTCCGATGACGGCCATTTCAGATAAGAAACCGTAAAAGCTTTCAAATTTGGTAATGATTGCGTGGGCGTTGGCTTTGTTGTAGTCGCGTATGAGCTTCTTCTGCGGATTATGTCGAGGTACTGGAATAGAAAGGTTGAATAATATGGTGCGGCGATCACTCAGACCTTCTATACACGTAATCGAGGGAAACAGGTCGAGGGGAGGAGCGAAGACAAGATAGCGTATGTTGTCGCCACGAGTTGAAGTATTATTTACCTTCGCGGGGTTGAATAGGAGAGAGAGTTGAATGAACTCATTTGATAGCAGTGAAGGGGCCATAAGGATGACCCAGTCTATATCAAGACGAATAAAGTCCCCTCACAGAAAGAATTTCGCACGAGGAAATCGAGAGTTCAACTCAGCCAACGCCAAGAGCAGGTTATTGATAAGATGATCGCCACAGTCGGGAGGTCGATAACAGGTGACCAGTATAGGTTATTACCCGAGGCAACAGGCATATTAATGCAGAGCATTTCATAGCTGCTGGTAACATTTACCTTATAAAAGAGAATTCCTACTTCGGTATTGTTGTCATCACTTCTATATTAAGTTACTTCTATATTAAAAATAAACAAAAACTGGCAGATACCACGTACAGTGGGAATAAATGATTTGTGAGCCATGACTGATGGATAGATGGTAAAACTATTTCGTCAGAAAGCAACTGCGGATGATTCCATGTTAGATGGCCATCAACCCAAGGTTGGCGGCGACCTGTGTGGCCCACTCCACGACCCTTAACTGGACGACTGGGTCTGAGCTGGTCAGCACAGCCTCCCAGTGCTCAATAGAGGGATCACGCATAATATCCACCGGTGGCGGCACTATGCTACATTCCCAAAGTATGTGATCATATGTTGCCACAGCCTGACACCGTTTGCTTTGCGGCTTTCTCTCCTCCGGGTATATTTTGTTCAACACGTAAGGATTGGGAAAAGATCGCGTCTGCAGTTTTCTCCAGACGCATTCCTGCGCCTTAGTCAACCTCTTGTGCGGATGCGGATAAAACCTCCGCTCTAGTTTATAATGACTCGTTATGTCGCGAAAGGACACCAGCCCATCTCTCGCGGACTTCCCCAGAGCTGGCGGCTCACCTACCCGGCTGACGAAACCTCGAGCATTCATAGCTCAGGCCGACCTCTCTACCTTTCTGTAAATAAATTCTCTCTCTCTCTCTCTCGAGCAGTCAGGTTAGCCGCCTCGTTCCCAGGGTTCCCAGAGTGTGCTGGTACCAAGACAATTTTCATTTCTCGAATTTCTCGTCCCGTGGCCCCATGCAGAAATCGTGCGGCGGTCGCCGATAATTTTGCCCCTCGCCAGATTTTGGATGGCTGTCTTTGAATCACTGAGAATCAAGTCCGACTGCGAATTAGTTATAGCTAGCGCTATTGACGCTTCTTCTGCAGTTTCTGAGGATCGGGTTTTGACCAATATAGAGGCGACCAAGCGTCCCCGCCTGTCCACCACCACAATCACAAAAGCGTCTTTGTCCTTATATTCCGCAACATCTGTATAGACTGCCGCTTTGTACTCGCCGTAATCAACGTGTAAAGCTCTAGCTCTTGCCTGCCTGCGCTGCGTATGGTGAATCAGATGCATATTTTTGGGCAATGGTTTTACGTACAGGGCCTTGAATTTTAGTGTCCCCAGTGGGAGCCTCTGTTCCAATGCCAATTCTTTCCATTATGATCCTGCCCGCTTTGGTTGTCGAAAGCCTAGCGTGCTGCATCACCAGATGCGCCTCCCATAATTCATCCAGGGTGTTGTGCACCCCTAATTTTCAAAGCCTTTTTGTAGGTGCGTTGTTAAGCAACCCAAGCCCTGCCTTGTAAGCTTGCCGGATCATAGCCTCAACCTTGCCTTTTTCTGCGGCATCCAACTTCATATAAGGTGTCGCGTAAGTAATCCTGCTGAGCACAAACGCCTGTACCAGCTTACAGAGTTCTTTTTCTTTAACCCCGCTCTTATGGTTAGTGATTCTTCTGATTAGCCTGATAGTAGCATTGACCGTGGTCTTAAGTTTTTCAATGGCCACCCAACTATGACTGAGGAAAATGTATGTCACTTTAAAATCACTAACCTGTTACGAGGCGGACAATTATCATGTTTGGGATGAAGGCGAAAATGTTGTAGGCCCGTGTGCCCAGATTTGGGCGCGCGTTAAAGAACCCCAGATGGTCAAAATTACCGGAGTGGTCCACTACGGCGACTCTCATATTCATGCGGTGCATGTGGTAGTTTTGAGACGTGAAACCTCAGATATAAATCAATTATCATGTTTGGACATGTCATTTAACTTCCTCGTCTATTCAAGTCACGTGATATCAAATTTGTACATGTGGAGCTGGAGAAACGGCCGCGAGCGTGCTATAAGCGTAGCATGTTGACATGTTCTACATGACATTCATGTCATAATTATCATTTTTAGACATGTCGTTTACGTTCGTCGTTTACCTACATCACGTGATACCAAATTTGGTATATGTGGAGCTAGAGAAATGGCCGCGAGCGCGCTAATAGCGTAGCATGTTGACATGTTTTACATGACATGCATGTCATGATTGTCATGTTTGGGCGTGCCATTTACATTGGTGGTCTATTCACTTCATGTGATCACGTAATACGAAATTTTGTATATGTGAAGCTAGCGAAACGGCCACGAGTGCATCATGAGCGTGGCGTGTAGTCATGACTTACATTACATGCATGTCATGAATTCTTCGTTAGTGTCTCTCGCTAACGTTCGCCATGCAGTCGTGTAAATCAATCCAGTTTTGCAATATGTCATGGGAACGAAACCACCGCAAGAGCAGCAAGATCAGTAATTGTAAATCATAATATTCATGACATACATATCATGATTTTCATGTTATGACTAGTCACTTATGCTCGTAATACAGTGATGTTATGCCATACTAATTTTGGTATCGATACCATTATCAAAACGGCCAGGAGAGCCAAAAGTCGTAGGTGGAGATAGATAAATAGATAGATAGATAGATAGATAGATAGATAGATAGATAGATAGATAGATAGAAAGATAGATAGATAGATAGATAGATAGATAGATAGATACGCTGGAAGTCGCCGAAGTTCGCTAAGAAATGTTTCGCATTTATTAATTCCTGGAGTTTAACGTACCGAAATTGCAACAAGATTTCAAGGGACGCTGTAGCGGGAGACTCCAGAAATACTGACCATGTGCAGTGCACGTAAATCGAAATGCACGAGCTTTTTGCGCTTTGTCTCCACTGAAGGGTGGTCGCTATGACCCGAATACGATCCCGAGACCTTTTGGTCAGTAATTGAGAACAATAATCACTAGATTATGGTGGCTGGTAACAAAAAAGAATAGGAAGAAAAAGCGTGTGTACAGTAAACGCTCTGCATTGTTTGGCTTTCTGTTAAAGCGCATTTCGATCCCAGTATTCCACTAAACTCGCCAGATTGAAACTGCCTACTTAAGTCAAAAGAAGCAGCCATCGCGAGCACCCGGTGACAGCTCCATTGGTGATTTGTATTTAAATAAGTGATTTGTCACGTGAGTTATGATTCATATGGCGTAGCGCATCGCGACAGGGACCGAGAAGGTCGGCGCCGCATGTGTTTGCCCTTCTTTGTCCCTGTCGTGATGCGCTACGCCATAACTTTTATGAACACCAAACAACTAGCCCGGGCATGTCCCTTAGTGGGTTGTAAAATATTTAACACTAAACTGGCAAAGAATGAGGATGGATGAACGCGAATGTCTTGTAGTGATTTCTTCTTATGACTTGTCAATACTGAAGAGGTTTTGAATTCGCCAATTTATCGCGAATTCAGTATACACGACCTTTTACAGCGTGTTTATGGAGGCTTTTTTTTTCGCGATGTTCGAATAAACAACGGCGCAGCAAACTTTGACCAAGGAAACGCCCTCTCGGCACGCACGCGTGCAAGGGCGAAGCTTATGAGAGATGGACAAGTGGGGAGGTGATGTCACCATCAGGGTGAAGCCACCGCCTGGCGCAAAACCGGGCCGCCTGCATCGCCTGTCATCTCAGCTTGTTTACTTCGCCGTTGTGCCTTGTTTCTGCGGCGATCTGCTGCCTGGCGAAGCTTCAGTTCTGCCAGTTCGTAGGGATTTCTGTCCATTTGACCGTTCTCTTTTTCTGAATAAAAAATTTCGCCATCCGACATTCACTAGTTGTGTTTGTGCAAGGTTGCAGTAGACTCGTGTTGCCGACTTACTGCACGGCATATGGCTGCCGCAGCACTTACCGGGTCGTGATGAGGTCCCTTTTCACAAGTTTCATCGGGATTAGAAGATGGCTGCAAAATAGGCCGTGCAGTTAAAGAAATGATACTTCAAATCATAATCCACGGAGAGTGGGAAGGAACAGGGTTTAATCCCCTCGTCCCCCACCCCGCCCGGTGAAAACTGGTGGACTTTAAATAAAGCTCATTAATTCATTCATTCATTCATTCATTCAAACCTACGAGATGAAGCGCGCTGTGGCGGTCGCGAATCTGCCGAATCTCGAGGCAGCAGCAGCACTCCTCCTCTTTCCCCATTTGTACTCAGTGCGTGCATGAGCACCTATGGCAAAAACACGTGTACAAAGATATCAGTACACATAATCGAAATCAGTTACTGTACCCAACAGTCGCGTGTTTTTTTCTAGCGCAGCTAATTTATTGTTTGCATTATAACTGTATTATTACTGTAGCACTGGACAAAATTCAGTAAAAGCGATGGTGTTATAGAACAACAGAACTGCGATATATGAGCCGAAGTATTCCTGCGCAATTTTCAGCGCACTTCAGAGCACATATCCCCACTGCGGCAAGAGCGGAACCCGTCTGGCTTTTTTTTCTCGCGGTAGCATACTGACTCATCGCGTGCGCTGCAAACTACGACACTGACTGCATTAACGACAATGCACTCTGAGCTGCGAGATTCACGAACAGCTGATGTTCCTGCACGCTTCCCGCACCTAGCGTGGACCGTGCCAATATGCGGCTAAAAGCAAGTGCCGATGCTGCTCTGTGCTGTTTGTTAACGAATTTGATATCCACTAATACGCATATAATTAGTAACAGTTTATTACAGTGAAATTAAGCAGTGGCATGGATATTATACCTACCAGTATTTCTCCGACGCAAGTGAAGGTGGCCACTTTGGACTCGCTTTTTTTGTGCTACTTCAGTCGTCGCCCTTAAAGTGGCGACCAGCTCGAACATGTACGAATGTATACAGCGAACTCGGACCGACTTTCACATTTCGCCATACTTACAGCAACTACCTGATTCAAACAGATAAACACGGTATTGACTGCTAGCGAGCACAGGCAGCTGACCTCACATTCCTGACCATGAGGTCATGAAGCTTCGACCAATCACAGCGATGACGACAGCGGCACCCTTCTCTTGTTTTCGGCAAAATAAAGTGACTTGTGTCAGTTTCTGCAAATTTTTTACTTGATTTTTGAGTTTGCCGCACAAAATTTAGTATCATGGCACCATAATCTGGTTTTCTTTTTAAGTATATCAGTGTCCCTTTAGGAATTATCTATTGAACCTGCTTCTACGTTAAAGCAATGACAAAGCTGCCAAGCTGCTGACCCAAAGGTCGCGGGTTCTATCCCAGCCGTGGTGGTCGCAATACCATGGAGGCGAAGTGGTATGATGGAGGCCAACATTACTAGAACTTAGAGGCGAAGTGATATACCCGCGTACTGTCTGGTGTAAGTGCAGACGTTAGAAATTTCTGGAGCCTTACACTGCGACGTCACTCATAATCATATGTTATTTTTGGACGCGTCATCCAGGATAATATTATTATGTACACCAGGTGGCCTTTTTTTTTTTCACTCATATTGAGTGCAGACTGTCTGTGGCTATTGAAAAATCCGGTTCAAGCTATCCGAAAGGAAATGTTTTGTTTACAGTGTTTCCGCAAAACTCACTATCGGAATCACAAGAAGTTTAAATATTTCGCAATTGATAAGGCATGCACTATAAACTGGCTTTCAATGCTTTCGCTGTTCGCTAACTCTAGTTGAACAGCTAATGACGTACGCTCTTCAGAACGCTCAGGTTTAGGCAGGGAGCATGAGGGCAGCCAGATTTCTTTTATTCTTTGTGTGTGTGGGGGGGTGGGGAGGGAGGAGGGAGGTTCAACCATACTTCGTGCATGTTCACGTCGTGCGTTTGTATGTGTGCGTGTATGTATACGAAACCAAAATAAAAAATTGTCATGGGGGTCAATGCCCTGACACCCACCTCCCCTTGACTACGCCAATGTCGTTAGAATATTATTAGTAAAGCCTTCTATAGAATTTCACCATGATCTGAAACATATATCGTGCATGAACTTTAAGAAGAAAGTGTCCTTTTTTAAACATATGAGAGTCAGATGTGTAGCACTCTCTTCAAACTAAAGTCGCATTGACTCTCTTTTTCATAGTCGTACGTGTCACGACTGTTCAATAGAGAGTCAACATGGCTCTCTAAACAGAGTGCTTCACATGTGACTCCAGCATGTATAAAAAAAAAGAGTCAAACTTTATCTTGCAGTGCAATGTGCCTGTTTTGTTCGCTTTCTCGAAGGACTACTCGGGCCTCCACGAGCTGGAACTCGTGCCATGCGTTGCCGCGCCAGCACAGGACTACAGAATCCCTCCAGAGGACTTCTGCACGCCCCTCGAACCACTGAGGTATAAATTCAACTTCGCTTAAAATTCATATTTGAGGTCCTGATTTCGAGGCTGTTTCGATGCACCGATGTCCGTGTCCAGGTTGCTTTCTGTACTTTCCAACTTTTACCATCGCTGTAGGGCTGTAGAATATCGCTTTTCCTAGCAACTCCTAGTGTAGGAGCAACTTTTTGAAGGCTAAAGCCTTATATTCCTCATCAAACGCGAAAATGAATCGTCGGCATCCACGGCATCACCACGAATGATGCATTATATAGTTACACATGTTGGCGCCACCGTATGATGCCATCACGATGCCACATATTGCAAAATTTGTGACGTAACCAGGGCGTCATCACAACGTCGTTCTGACGTCACTATAGGTTGCGTTACATGACGACGTCATCACACGATATTGTCACTTTGCCAAAGATGGGCTGATCATAGAGGCATAGGGAAACTCCAAGCCACATCACAAAGTTTGCAATGACTCCAACCCTCGAGGAAGCGCTAAACCACTTAAAACCTTGTGGAGGGGGGCAGGGGAGTATGCATAGACCGACTTAGACAAAAAAATGAAAGCATGATAACTTTAGTCTTCGAGTAGTCTAATTTTCATGATAAGAGACCCTGTTAGCCGCTTTGTTAAAACTTGATTCTAATTTTTATATAACATTATTCAAAGGATGCTTTCGCCTGCAACAATACGTTTGGTAAAACTGACACCTATGCCGTATATGAATGCAGTCTTTACGTCGGACCACATCGACACCCTTTGGCCTTCAATTTAGTCGACGTGGCTGGTAAGCCCACGATAAATCCCGTAGTCGGGGGAGGGAAACATCACGGTGATAGGTTGGTAGGCTAAATTTTATCGCGCCATGGAAAGCTTGCAGAGGCGAAAGTTGGGGACGAAGGAAGAAAACTCAGCACTACGTCTTATGTGTTCTTCCTTCGTCTCCGACGCTGTGGTCACTGTCTCTATCGTTGGGGATGGGAAGGGGAGGGGCCTAGTATCACCCATCCTCAATGATCTTGCTCCTTCAAATAATTACGCACACCTCAGAATAGGTTCTTTCCAAAGTTATCAAGGCCTTCAGCAAGTGTTTCCCAAGGAAAAAAAAAAACATTTCGCTACATGTCTGCCCGCGAGAAGTTCATAATACTAAAAATGCACAAAGTTGGTCGAACTCACGAGGTTTGACTTGAATTAATTGTTTAAAAATGGGCCAGAGGTCACAACTCACCTACGGATTTGCATGATATTGATTCCCACAAAGAGTTCAACTTTTTCGTTCAACTTTTCTAATCGTGACATATCGGTGCAAAAGCTCACGCAAGTTCTCAGCTTTTGGAAGCAACGTGCATGTCCCCAAAGTTCACGTGCACGTGTACTGACGCGCGTCGCAGGTTCGAAATACCAGTGTCGGCTCCTCTGCCCATCAACGCCCTCAATGGAGCAGTCTATAACTTGGGTACAGAGTTCCAGTTGCTCAGTAGCAAAGAAGACTTCCTCTCCGACCCCAGGGACTTGCGCCAAGGATTCGAAGACGTCGACGAGAGGCGCATCTTCTTCAGAGGTACACGTGTGTACTCGATGTTAAAAGCTTACAGTATTCGGGAAGTGTTGAAATGTCGAGAGTTTTTTACCGTAGCAGTACAGCATTACAATACTACGTTGCTAGCGTGTATTCATGTGCCGCAGACAATTAAATTTTTATTTATTTCACCATCATACTGCTACTACATGCTGCACATAATCATGCGATAATTTGAGAAAGTTAAAAAGGACAGACATTGTACTTGATATCAAGAGCTGAAATGTTGTTCCTCTGGTCATTCCGTCGCTTTGTTTTTGGGAGTGAATTAAGCCTCGTTTGGTTCATTGTGTTGCTTAAACGGTATGCATTTGTTATACGAGGCATGAATAGAGCTATGCAGAGCTTTCAAGATAGCCTCAACACGGAGCTTTCCCAATCCTTCAATGTCATCCGATGCCCCACATGATCCTATTACACAAATGCTCCTCTGCTGCATTACATTCACTTCAAGTTGTAAACGCCACTTCGGACGCTTCGAAGACGCGAAAGGTTCGGGAGAACGATGTAGTTTGACGAGTTCTACACTCTAAAAACTGTGGAGGCTATCGCACTAGTAAAAAGGCCAAGTTATTTTTCAGAGTGTTCTTCTACTCTCCAAAACATCAAATTGAGTGAAATTCATTTTCGCTCTCTATGAAACGAGTGAGTGAAACAGCTTTTTACTCTGCCTCTATTTGAGAGAGTAGAATGCACATATACTTTTTAGGCATGAGAGAGTAAAAACGCTGTTATACTCCTGCTCTTGATTACTTTTAGATGCGTTGGCCCACCGCGAGTGATTAGCACTACTTATTAACTATATATATAAGCAGTAAAACGTACTGCGTTTGTTCTTGGAGGCGTTGGAAATGATTAACAAAAGGAACTGCATTTTCAGCGCGTGCCAATGAATTTCAGTGCACTGGAAGACACTTTAAACGCTTAATATCGAAGTTTTTAGCTTCAGATCTGACTAGTGAAATACGGGAATACTATTTCATTCAATCGGTCACGATCAAAACTCAATGCAAAAGTCTGTGACAGTCTTCTGGTATTAATGTTCATGTTTTCCGCTACGACCATCGCACACGCGTGATGGTGCCGAAAGCCTAACGCACGGTATGGCTACAATGAAGTATTATGGCTTTAGTCATAAAACGGGAAGAAGAATGACCAAAAGTATTCCTAAGGTGGTGAAAAAACAACAACAAAATTGTTTAGTGTACAGTTCAGAAGCGCGATGTTTCGCACACAGAAATGACTAAGCACTTAGCGATTCCGCGCAAAGGACGTTCATATAATCGGTTGCGCTCATATTCTTTGCTCTACTGTGAAAGACGTGTCGGATAGAGGTTCTCATCTCACGAAGCACAAAACAAACACAGTGAACACGTTAGCTACAGTCCAGCTGGTTTCTAGAAGCGCGGAGACACTCAAATCTACACTTCTAAACAAGAAAATGCAGACATATCACCAACATGACTTGCGACATACTAAAGTAAACGGCCACTTAGCGTCATTAAATGTGGTGTGGTGGTTAGCGTGTGTCGCCCACCACCTTTAGTGCCTCTAGAGATCAAAGGTTCGAGTCCCAGTTAGTAATAATTTTTTTTAAATGCGAAGATTCGCTTAGCGCACTTAGGTGACTTTGAGCGTATTTTTCTATCTTGCCACCTACGACTTCTAGCTCTCCTGGCCGTTACGTTAATAGTATCGACACCAAATTCGGTATGGCATAACACGACGGCATAAAGAGCGTAATTGACTAGTCATAACATGACTATTATGAGATCTATGTCATGAATGTAATGACTTGCATTTCATAATATTGCTGCTCTTCACATGTTGCAAAACTGATATCTAGTGTGACATGACTGCATGGCGAACACAAGTAACACACCCTAACATGAAAATTATGATATGCATGTCATGTAAGTCATGAGTCATGACTACACGTCACGCTAATAGTGAGCTCGCGGTCGTTTCGCTAGCTTCACATATACCATATTTGGTATTACGGGACGTGCATGCATGACGAATGTATATGACTGGTGAAAACATATTCATGAGATGCGTGCCATGTTAGAACATTACCACTTGCTACGTTCATAGCGCGCTCATGGCCATTTCGCTAGTTTCACATGTACAGAATTTGTTATTACGGGACGTGAATGGATGACGAAGGCATGTGACTAGTGCAAACATGATAATCATAAGATGCATGTCATGCAACAACTTGACTACGTGCCACGATCATGAATGATGCGCTAGCGGTCATTTCACTAGCTTCACATATACCGATTTTGGTGTTACGTTACGTCAACGGTTGACGAAGGTCAATGACACGTCCAAACATGATAATCATGACATGCATTTAATGTATACATAACATGACTAAATGCTACACTCATAGTGCACTCACGGTCCTATACCAATTTTGGTGTTTGGTGACGTCAATGGATGCCGAAGGTACATGACTGGCGCAAACATGATAATCATGACATGCATGTGATGTAAGAACGTGACAACATACCACTCTCATGATGCGCTTGCGGCCGTTTCGCTAGCTTCACATATACCAAATTTCGTATTACGTGACGTGTATAAATGACGAAGGTAAATAACACGTCCAAAATGATAGTCATGAGTCACGACGTCTGTGTAATCTAACAACATGACTACATTACCCACTCATAATGCTCTCGCGGCCGTTTCGATAGCTTCACATATACCTAATTTGGTATTACGGGATGTGAACCGATAACGAAGGTATGTGACTGGTGCAAACATGATAATCATGAGATGCGTGTCATGTAACAACATGACTACTTGCCAAGCTCATGATGTGCTCATGACCGTTTCACTGGCTTCACATATACGATATTAGGTATCACGTGATGCGAACGGACGACGAAGGTAAATGATGCGTCCATACATGATAATCATCACATGGAAGTTATGTACGGCATTATTTACGTCCGCCTTGTAACGTTGTGCTGATCATATATGAACCGTCCTCATTTGTGCTTCGAATATCATCGATTACCACTGTGCGTGGGTTATACCAATTTTTTCACATTTAAACTTTTTGTCGTAGTGCTCGAATTTATCAATCCTTACCTTCTGCGGGCGCTGAGATCCATCAAAAACAATTAAAAAGCCGAATTTTCGCTGAAGTTTTGCTGTTTTTTTTCGTAGGATGTACTATATATTCTTCGGGGGGGGGGGGTGTATACTACTCTGATTTGGGCAGCGTTATGTTACTCCGTTGAGGAGGAGTGCTTTGACCCGTTTTGACCCGTTTTGGGGGAATCACTGTACTCTGCCTCAGAAAGAAGGTATTTACTCTGGAAAAAAAAGTGAAATATGGTACAAGAAAGTACTCTCCCAAAAAGAGTGCCGAGCACTCTCTTACGTTTAAGAGTGTAAAGTGCGTGAACGATGTCGCAGAATTCAAGTGATGTTATCGTCTATAAGAATATTGTTATCTCTATGTGTTTTGCTGCTTGCTATAAACAATATGGTTCATTTTTGTTTGAGTGCTTATTTCTCTGTCCTTTTTTTGTGTGTGACGGCAGGGGAAACGTTGTTTGGTCGCGTATTGTGGAATCCATTAGAAGAACTGAGTGCCAGTCTGCGCATCGACCAAGTGTACCTGTGCACAGGAAAGGCAGGCTTCACACCCAGTTTCGACCCAACGGGCCACGAGCTTGCCCGAACACCCAGTTTTGGCTGCGTGCAGCCCAGTCCGAACCTCGAGCACCGTTTTCTCATTCTAGTAAGTCTGAGTGCAACGAAAGGCCGGAGGCGAACGATACTCGCCATGGTACAGCTTATACCAGGGGTTTCAAACTCACCTCAACTAGCGGGCCGCAGTCGACATAAGTTATTCCTTCAAGGGCCGCGATAGCCAAACAGCAAAGGGGGAGGGGAAGGGGTGGAACCTGGTGTTTTTTGAAAAAGTTTTAGCTAACGTTGCCCTTTGACAGGCCCATCACATGCGTCATACGATCGTATATTAGTCATTTCCTAAGAAGACTTGGCGACGCTATATGAACATATCGATACTGATCTCGATCTTGAAAATTACATCAATCTGGACGCAGATTCTGAATTTGTGTCATTGGTAATGTATCAACACATGGCAACTTCAAGACAAACATAGTTACTAGAATTGAAAAGCTTTCGGGCGAAGAGAGTAAGTAGCGGGCCCCAGGCCGCCAGCGAGGGTTCGGCAAGCCGCAAGCGGTCCGCGTGTTTGAGACCCCTGGTTTATACAATTACTAAGCTATGTCGTATTGATAGCTGGGCCGTTCACCGACACACTCTCACCCATGTCATCTTACCTACTGGGATACCCGTTAAAGGAATTGCATATATATGTACATGGATTCGCACAAGCGTTTGTGGTCCGCCTCGATCATCCCGCCTTTTTCGTTGGTGCTTGTTTATATGTATTTGTTTTGGCTACTTCTATTATTAGCACGGACGATTTATACACACCAAACCAAGAAGTCGTCTTAATAAGGAGGAAATGACAAACGGGTTGACAAGTAGCGAACGGCTGTTTATTGATGACGATGATGATGTTTTTTATAATTTCAGCACCTACCCAATCAAGAGGATCGGCCAAGAGTCGATGGCTGTTTTTCTTGTTGTTCTTCAATACCTTCTCTTGTGGATCGTGCCAACAGTAGGGTATTTACCAACAAATGAGCTATATTTAAAAATGTCATTCCATTTTAAAGCCATGGAGGTTATAAAATGGAAATGTTACGAAATTTCTGAACGAAATTTTGATGCTCATTGCAATGAACCAACTATGAATCTTTTTTATTAGTAATTGATCAAAACTTAGAAAAACCTGAGCTTAAAAAATAAAACTAAATAAATAAAAAAACGTTATGTGCCGACACAGGGGGATAATAATATAAACAAATTTGTTAGTTTTTTGGTCTCAGTCAGATAATTCCACACAGCCACGCAAACTTTTGCACAGGAAAACCCAAAAATAGAGGCTCCAAAAGACAGAATGCTTTCAGAAACAGCAGCCACCAACTTGTTTCTTCTCCAGCTGCCTATACTGCAACTAGCATGTGGCAATATGTAAGTGAGCCATTTGCTATTGCGATAGCAATTATATATATGCACACCCCATGCACATTTCTGCCATCGCCATTAGATGCCGTGTAAAGTCCCGATCGATAACATCGCCCCGGGCGTCGTATGCTCCAGAAGCGAGTGCCTCTACCCTGAGCTACAGTCACAGGGATGTTTTCCTCGCTATTGAGGGAAATATCAATCAACTTAAAAGAATATCTAGCTATATAGTCCATTTTTTAAGTATCTCAGCAATAAAAATTCATATTTAAATGCATTATATAAGTTATTTTTTGCTTATATGAGTAGTATACTAAAGAAAATACTGAAAAAGTTGCAGCGAATTCATGAATTGAAGGATGCTGAGTGGGGCGAAGCATCCATTCATGCGTTCCTTCGGTCGTCAATCCGTGCGTCAGTCCATGCATGCGTCCCTGCTTCCGTTCGTCAGTTTTCCTTTGGTTCGTCCGTTCATCCGTTGATCCTTCGGTTCGTCCGCCCGGCCGCGAATCGTCCGTCCATACGTGCATCCATCCGTGCTTCCGTCCATGCGTCCGTCCACTCATCTGACCATCCGTTGGTTCGTCCACCCGTCCGTGCATCAGTCCATCTATGCGTCAATCTGTGCGTCCGTCCATGCTTCCGTGCATCCATCCGTCCATTCGTCCGTCCAATCGTCCGTCCAATTGTCCGTCCATGCGCACATCCTTCCTCTTGCACACACTTCTATTGAAATAACGTCATCTAGGAAATGAGACGAGAAATGGTAATGAGATAGCGCCATCATTGTACTGTTTGGAAGATATTGCCGGTCACGCCTGATGCAGGACAAGGTTAGACTAAGAGGAGCTTCGTCCCTGAAAATTCACCTATACTACTCGGTGAATCCCCTGCATGGGTATGAGCCATCATAACAGGACAAAAAGAACCGTGCACGGGAATGAGGAGGGGGGGGGGGAGGTGGTTCTGCATCGTCAAGAACTGCGCACTGTGATCGGCCTGGCGCGGTCGTGCGCTCCCTGTCTTGAAATGAATGAGCAGGTGCCTCATCCACTTGTAAGTGCTGTTTTCAACGCTTGGTTGGCGATCAGGCAATAGACAGCATGAAGCTTGCTTCCCTCAGTGCAGCGGCCACGTTCCTTTAAGCTAAGGTTTCGCCGAGTTACGTCACCTCAAATACTGATGTAGTTAGCTGCTAGCCTTAATTAACTCGTATAACATTCCATCTTTCTGCATTGCTTCGCCCTTGCAGCGAAACTGGTAATTTTTCAATGGAACGAAAAATTGCTTGGAATACTTCTTCCCAGGATTTTCTTTCCTCTACTAATTTTATTACGTAATAAGCCTCGCATTGTGTTGCTCTTTTCGAATGGTGCTAAGACGAACGCTATTTTATTGCCACGTATAAATGGTAAGATGCCTATTTAAGTTTAGTAAGCAACAATTGAAATCTAGAAAAACGACGTATGGTTTGTGACTAGAGCTTTTGGAATTCACTCTAAGAAAACAAAACAAAATACTACATGTTATTTTTATTGGTGATTCCTGACCTTCCGCCTACATAGCTCCCATTTAGGATGCTCGTTAACTATTTGTGTCGTTTGTTGGCAGATTCGGAGCACTTCCGGTAATACTTTCTTCTGCTTCATGCGGAGCAAGCCTATTCCATTATCAGATTAGGAGTGCTCCACGTATGTTCCATTGGCAGATCTGGAGCAAGTCCGTCGCGTGAGCCACTCCGTGGAGCATTTTTTTCTACTCTGCGAAAATATGCGGAACCAACCGGAAGTGCCAACTTCCGGTTGGTTCAGTGCCAACTTCCGAAAGTTGGCACTGAAACGGTGCCAACTTTCGACGCGCCAACGTACGCTGGTCACCTTAGTTGCGCCTCGCGCCGGAGCTCACGTTTTGCTAGCGTAGCGTCGCTGTGCCCAGCGTGCCAACTCATGCAAGAAGAAAGACGCGCGCATCGCGCTCCATTCTGACCCTGCCGTTCACTCAAGAGGGAGTTTGTGTGTTCCATTTGTAGACATGGAGAAAGGAAAAATATAGGAGAGGCCATGACGTCATATTCGTGAAGCCGCCACATCGCAAAACACCCGCACTACCTCCTAGCGGTAAAGTAGATAAACACTTCGCGATTTCCGGTGAGCAGCCGCCGCGGCGGCCTTGGAAGCGGCGCCAGCGGAGTGGTAGGTGTTCTCTGCCAGCAGCGTGTCAATTCAAAAGTACTGCTTCTTTTGCGCGTTTTTAGGAAAGCTGTGTGATTCCCAGCTGTAGTGTATACTGTTTTGATCGGCCTGTTTGGCTTGACGCAGCTTTGTTGCATGAGACATGGTGGCTCATCCCACCCTGATTTCTTCCGACTCAGCGCTCCTAGAGATGCAGCAAGAGTGGCGACAACAGAGAAATCGTTCTTCTAGTTATCCCAGGTCATCGGTGCCCCTCGTAGAACCCAATGGACACGCCTGACCAACTGACGGATTAGGAAGAGTTGTTGGCCGTCGAGGCGGCGTGCTTTGTCGTCAAGATGCCCCGATCAAAAGGCCCAGCGTCTGACAACCGTCTGCAGATGCATTCCCCACGTTCTCCGTGGTGCCTTGATGCCGCTGTTTCCACAATTTGTGGTCTGCCTGGCGCCACTAAGCCATCACTCCAACAGACTGCGAAATTGACTTCCACGTATGACTCAACCTCTTCGTGCTGTGCTGTGTCGTGCGTGATGTGCAGTGTTTTCTCCCTCGCCATGGGCTGAACTGGGGGTGCCTCTTCCCCCTCTCGTGGGTTAGGAAGGAGGTGGCGTTTCACCTTCTCCTTTCGGGGGCGAAGGTGAATATGGCAATTTTCATTGGACTGTTTGGGCCTCCATTGTTTTCTTGCAGGGAATCCTGGGAAGGACAGGACATAAAATGCGAGCGCCGAGGCGCTCCCGACAAACTCTCACAAGCTCGCAGAAGCTCCCATCATGCTTCCGTCGAGAGCTTCCATGCTGCTGCTCTCATCATCTAATAATACGCTACCTGCATATAATGTAATAAAAGTTACTGTTAGCAGCTCCCGGCTCCTCTCCTCGACAACTCCCCGAGACTCTGGCTGGCTCTGGTCCTCAGGCCAGACACCCGAACATATCAATACTCGGTGCGAATCGCGTGCACCGCCGGATGTACCTGGTGGCACTTTTCACGTATGTTCGCTTCACTGTTGATCAATAATGCGCATGCGGAGCTCTCAGCTGTACGCTCCGTTGGTTCTTACTCAATGTGTCAACTGAGAACACACGCGAGCTTTCGTTTTTAGTGTTGTAGGCATGGTGTCGCGTTTGTAGAAGCTCTGTCCTTCATACGGAAGGACAATAAACTTTTCGGACTAAATGTGTATGTATTGTAAGGTGTGCTTTCGCCGCGTGTTAGTTGTGTGTGCACTGGAATTACGCACTTTACGGGCACGATCGCGTATACAATACAACCTTCTTACTGACGTGAAGTACGTCAAGCACTAGGCTGGCGTTGCACGGAATAGCTACGAAGCAAGCTCTAAAAATCATGCATTGCCACTCTGACACTATATACGAGCAAAGAACTGCTAATCGACACGTTGATCGGGAATTCTGGCAAAGAAAAAAAAGGACTTACGGTGAGCAGTACGCGTAAGTCAGTCTTGGGTGAGTTCGAATATGATGACGCAGGCGCTGAATGATTTTGATTAAAAACTTGCCGGTGCTTTCTGTGCTGTTGCACAAAAACACTCCACGAAGTACTTCAGCACGCCGTGCTCGGGACTGCGCCGCACGAACAGTCTCGGAAGGGTGTTCTTGGAACATTTTACAGCGTGCAAACCATAAAATACGCGTTAAGTTTACGGCGGGGCTATAAGTCCGCGCAGAAGCAAATTAGCACTGAGAGCACGTCGCGGAGCGTCGGCTATTTTGTTTGCCTCATACCGGTTTGTTTGTCACATAAACTTGCCGTCACTTCCGCCGCACTTCCCGCAATGCATTGGGATAGGATAGGGCCTCTCCTCAGTTTTTGCTTCCTCCTTGTTGGTAGATTTCCTTTTGTTGCCCTCCGCCAGTGTGGAGTTCTCCAGCGCAGAGTTTGTCGTCTACCCCGAATATGCCAATCGATGACACCATATGTCGTGGAGATCGTTATACTACTCTCTGAGAGTCGTGGGTTTGATGCACTTCATTGACGCGTGCAATAAAAGAGAATATTATATGCGAATCATCAGGACTCATCAAAATGAATAACAACTAAAGTTTTTCTGTAACTACGAGTGGATTAAACCAAGCACCTACATCTGAAAAAACTTAGTGCCGAAAGCATGCATGTTGGTTTGTACATTTCCGCTTAGATGAAGTGTTATAGGTTTTGTTACTTATGATTGAATAAAATAATGACGTACTGATAACAATAGGCATGCGCATGGGGGGGGGGGGGGCGAGTCCCCACTTTTAGTTACATATCAGAGGACAGAAAGGTGCGACATGTACCTCATACACACACTGACTCAGTAGTGTGAAGGGAGGCGCTGTGACGACACCCCCTCTTCCTCTATGGAGTACCCTGCACACGCGTATGTTGATAAGATCTGGCAGCTGTATTTTCACAGATGTGTGTAGATGCTTCATGAGGAGAACTGATAACATAATCAGTTATACATTATATTTGAAACTAAGACAACTATACGGCGTTATGTCGAGGTAGGTTATCACAGAAAGCTCTTGCGCTAAAATTTCTAGCACAATGATATACCGCCATCAATACTGATGCCGAATATAATGTCAGCGAAAGAAACCAGCGAGTATATATAAACAGAAACTCACAATGAGGGGTCGAATTCACCGAAGTTTCCCGTTCGTCTTTTTCATTGGTCCGTCGCTTTCTGCAATTATGCGTCCACCATCAGGCCCTATTATTTCTTGCTTGCGATGAAGTTTAGGTGGCTAGAACTGTGCGAATGTCGGCGCAGTTTTATATGTTGTGTGTGTGTGTGTGTGTGTGTGTGTGTGTGTGTGTGTGTGTGCGTGCGAACTTTCTACAATGCACGAACTGGGCACATTGAGAAACGCTGGTTCTAACCTACATTTCTGGATGTGCCTCCGTCTAATAGGACCGCAGCAATCCAGACCACGTTGATGACTCAGTGGCAGGAGTGTCTTTCAAGGCTAAACTTGCCGAAGAGGATTCACTCACCAGGCGGTTAAGAGACTACCCTGGAGTTGACGGATTCTTCATGCTGGTCGACCCTCTCTATGAGGTGAGCCTGCATTTTATGCAAATGTGCGCTAACCCTCTGTTTCCAGGTGACTTGCTCGCATCCGATACGTGTTGGCGTCACGGTAACTACATTGACCCATGTGTTTAGATTTAGAACATCAGGGAAACGAAATTTCAAGAGCCATTCACTATGGCGTGTCTCATTATCATATCATTGTTCTATAATGTAAAATCCCAACCATATAGTCGCTATTATAGCCTCTTTACACCTCCAAAAATAATGGCAGACTGCAGGCGCTATGGTACGCACACGCATACTTATACTTCTCCACAACCTATTAAAAAAAAAGCGGGGGGGGGTTTACAGCATCACTGACTTGACGGTGCGAAGGTTGATGAATAAGCAGAGCAAGTGGCTTTTGCTTAGCTTTAGGGTCTCTAATAACAATCGTTGTTAAGCTAGTTGGTGTATTGCTCCAGCAAAAAATTCCAGCCAATAAAATAACGAACACTGCAAACGAAAAAGGAGACAGGAATGCGGCTAGGGTCTTTTTTACCAAGTGCAAAGCTGTACTTGGTACAGTGATGACAATGTGACGCCAATAAAGCGCACGTCGGCTTCAGCAGTGGCACTCTTTCTTTGCTACGGAAGTTTTCCAGGGACTCGCAAGCTAGGATCGAATTCTGCTCGGTGTTCGGCGATGAAGCGATTTTTCTCCCGATTAGACTTGTCATAGCGTTGTCGTGACGACACCTCAGATTGAAACTCGGGATCTGCACGTCGTCGTTGGGGCCATGCTCGAGGAGCGTAGCACCGTTTCTCTAGCCGCGCCCCTTCTTCCGAGGCAACTGATCCGCGCCACACTCGTCTTCGATCGTTGCCCGTCGCTGGAGTTACTTTATATGATCAGTTAACATATACGGTAACTCTACCCACCACTATCTATCTCCGGACGCGATGGACCGCCACCAGCCGTCGCTACGAAGTGACTTTGAAACGGGGAAAAGGAAGAAATAAGCGCAGTCCCGTTAGTGCCTCTCTCTAGGAGTGGGGGTAATGAGGAATTAAAAAGGATAGGGAGGAAGAAAGAAGATATGGATAGAAATAGGAACAGGGACAGAGAGACCCACATACGGAAATAAGGAGAAGATAGGAAAGGAGGACACGGTGCCATCTTCAAAAGTAACTCTAGTTTCCTTCCTTGGCTCTGCCCAGCTGTCACACGGCGTGCGCGCTCCCCTTCTCGCCTCACTGCGATCTGACAGAGCCAATCTACATTAAAGTTCCTAGATTTAGCGACTTTGGACTAGAGAATGTAATCAAGACCGCGATCTCTTTGTGTACACGTGCGCTGGCAAGGCGCCTTTACAGACCGTCTGTTGTTATCATCTGTGCCTGGCGCGCGCTTCTCATTGGCTATCCACACCACCTGCGCGTCTGCTGAGCGTCTGCTCCTTGCTACATCTCCATTCTCTCACCCTACTCACTTGGCAGCTTTATGCCTTCTCTCTCCTGTCCCTCTATTAGCCATTGCCTTTCTGTCTCGGCGTTCCTTTCCTCTTCACTTAGCCTTCACCAAACTGCGCCGAGTTTTTGCGCATGAACGGAACACTTCAGCGTATACATCTTAAGGATGAGCTGTCTAATAGGCCATTACAATATACAGCGTGGCATGTTGTATAGGACAAAGAGACTAGCATTTCTTAGCGCATGCACGCTCCAGATACTTGTTAGTTTAAACACTCTGTGGTAAAGCCTTTGAACAGTAGGTCGTCCTCTCCAGCGCTTTCTAGTGGGTATCTCTTTTATCTGTTCTTCACAAGAAGAAGAACAGCTCGTGCAGAGAGTCGGTCCCCGCATTGACTGTCGCTGTCGTGAATCATCGCGAAATGTACGCCAATAAACCTCTTAACAATTTGGTCGAGAGTGCTGTGCCCTTCAAACACCTTCGGTCCGAATTCAATGCCCTTGGAGCTTCGATCCCGTACCGTGCCTGCAACCATGCACCAAGACGCTGCCCAGCAAACGCTTCCTCCTACGCCGACGCCATGTCCCGGTGTCCCCCACATCCGCGACCCTCCTGTCTTCACCGGTGCGGATGGAACCGACGTCGAGGACTGGCTGGCCATGTACGAACGCGTCAGTGTCCCCAATCATTGGGACGAGGCAGGTAAACTCGGCAACCTGTTTTTCTACCTCGCGGGTGTGACCGGCATGTGGTACAACAACCACGCATATGATTTCCCGACTTGGTCCGCTTTTAAAACCGCAGTCGTCGACGTGTTCGGCCGTCCGGCCGTTCGTAAGCTGCAAGCTGAACAGCGTTTACGTAAATGAGCCCAGCAGACTGGTGATTCTTTGACAAGTTATATCGAGGACATCTTTGACTTGTGTAAGAAAGTCGACCTGAACATGTCAGAAGCTGACAAAATCCCGCATGTTCTAAAAGGCATCGCCGACGATGCCTTCACCATGCTTCTGGGAAAGAACCCCCACACTGTGGCAGAAGTCATTACGTTATGCCAAAGTTACAACGAGCTGCGGCGGCAGCGCTTGATAACCCGTCGACCGCCACCACGTGATGCTGATCTCTCGGCCTTGTCAGCAGTTCCTGACCACGCAACCTTGCTCGCCGAAATCAAGTCATTCGTGCGTGAGGAAGTTGCCCGCCAGGTCTCTTTACCGGCTTTTGCTTCCCCACAACATGCTCAACAGCCATCAAGTACACTTATGCCTCCGCTACGCCGATACATTCAGCAGAAAATCGCGGAGGTCGTCCCTGAATACTACCAGCCGCCTCCTGCATCTGCGCCACTCAGCTACGCCCAAGTTGTCGCCAGGCCGCCCCCACAGATTTCTGTCGCTGTTCCCCTAAGTTACACCGACACCGTCGCGAGGCCACAGACCTTCGGAGAAACTGTCTCGCCTACATACGCCGGCGTCACCCACGTGCCCCGAGTGCCGCCTACCATGTACTCATATCAGCAGCCGGCTCGCCCATCACGTTCTGCGACATGGATGGGACCCGCGAACCGATGGCGCACTGCTGACAATCGCCCCATCTGTTTTGCTTGTGGTTGCGTCGGTTATGTAGCACGCTATTGCAATAGTGTGCAGCAACCGCAGGTCGCCTCCAACTTTCCCAGCCAATCAAGCCGCTCTTATGACCAACCGCCGCCTATGTCACCGCCGTCCCGTGTCACCGTCGTCCCGCCCCGTTTCATCTACCCGCCATTCACCATCTCCACGACGTCACTCACTGTCGCCGATGCGGCCACGTCCACTCGAGGGCGACCAGGAAAACTAGTCGTCGCAGTCCACGAGGCAAGGGCTGCGACGCTGTCGAACTGCGGAAGCCCTCAGGAAAGCCAGTCGAACGTGATAGACGTGCTTGTGGATGGCGTTCGTGCATCTGCCCTTGTAGATACTGGAGCCGCCGTATCCGTGATGGACGCAAAACTTAGCCGATTACTGCGAAAAGTGACCACGCCGCTTTGCGGGCTCTCCCTCCGTACAGCCAGCGCCCAAAGCATTCACCCTACAGCGATGTGCACAGCCCGCCTTATGATTCAGGACGTGATGTATGCGGTCGAATTCATCATAATTTCTTCATGCTCTCACGACGTTATCCTAGGATGGGATTTTCTCTCCCGCCACGACGCCGTTATTCATTGCGCACCAGCAGAAATAGAACTCACGCAATTCTCTTCTTTGACGCCGGCTGACAGTCCATCTGCTGCAAGCAAGTTACTCGTCAGAGACGACACTCAAGTGCCTGCAAACTCGTCCGTGGCGGTGTCGCTCTACTGCGCAAGCCTTTCTGACACCGCTGCACTCCTCTCGCCATCTCATCGTGTATTCATAAGAAAAGGCTTGCTGGTTCCTTTCGCGACCGTGCAACTCACTCACGGCAGCATCACTATTTTTGTTGTGAACTCATCTCCATACAGCGTTACGTTGGTGCGAGGGGAATGTCTCGGTAGCGTGGAACCCATCGAAGACGCGCAAGTTATGGATCAACCCGATGACATGCACTGCTCAAGTTCCTGTACGCTTAGTGCTGTTTCGACATCTGCTTCATCATCCGATGATGTATTCGGTCCCTCCATACCCGACAACCTTACGCCGGGCCAGCGTTCCCAGCTTTTGGGCCTTTTGGAAGAATTCCGCTCTTCTTTCGATGTCGCTCAACCTTCTCTCGGCCGCACATCCACCGTTACGCATCGCATCGACACAGGCGCAGAGCCACCGCAGCGGCAACGTCCATATCGCGTATCTCCCACAGAACGCCGTGTAATCAACGAGCAAGTCGACGACATGCTTCACCGCGATGTTATTCGCCCCTCTAGCCGCCCATGGGCATCTCCTGTCGTTCTTGTCACGAAGAAGGACGGTTCTGTGCGGTTCTGTATGAACTACCAGCGCCTCAACAAGATCACTCGTAAGGACGTGTACCCACTACCGCGGGTAGATGACGCGATTGACAGCCTGCAAGGAGCAGAATTCTCTTCATCCGTAGATTTGCGCTCAGGGTGCTGGCAAGTACCTATGGCTGAGGACGCTCGATCGAAGACCGCTTTTGTCACCCCCGACGGCTTGTACGAATTCAACGTCATGCGGTTTGGGCTGTGCAATGCGCCCGCCACCTTTGAGCGCATGATGGATACTGTTCTGCGTGACCTGAAATGGCACACGTGCCTGTGCTACCTCGATGACGTCGTCGTTTTCGCTCCGGATTTCTCGACGCATCTTCAACGCCTTCGGCATGTTTTAACGCGTCTGAGCGACGCCAGTCTGCAACTGAACCTAAAGAAGTGCCGATTTGCAGCTCGGCAGCTGAAAATACTCGGCTACGTCGTCTCCAAGGACGGAATTCTCCCTGATCCAGCCAAGCTTCGGGCCGTGACCAAGTTCCCCAAGCCGACATCCGTCAAGGAACTGCGCAGTTTCGTAGGACTGTGTTCCTACTTTCGGCGCTTCATCCGAAACTTCGCGTCTATCGTATCGCCACTGACGAAGCTTCTCGGAAGTAACGGGCCTCTCCATTCGTGGTCATCACAGTGCGACGACGCTTTCACAACACTTCGTCGTTTGTTGACGTCGCCTCCCATACTCCGCCACTACGACCCTACGGCCCCTACAGAGGTACACACGGATGCCAGTGGTGTCGGCCTCGGCGCTGTCCTTGCGCAGCGCAAACCAGGGTTCCTGGAATATGTCGTGGCGTATGGAAGCCTTACGCTTACTAAAGCCGAGACTAATTACACAGTCACCGAGAAAGAATGTTTGGCAATCATCTGGGCCCTTGCAAAGTTCCGACCTTATTTGTATGGTCGCCCATTTGATGTCATCACCGACCACCACGCACTATGCTGGTTGTCGTCATTGAAAGATCCCTCAGGCCGTCTCGCCCGGTGGGCACTTCACCTGCAAGACTATGACATCCGCGTGCTGTACCGCAACGGAAGGCAACATGCTGACACCGACGCCCTGTCGCGCTCTCCCTTGCCTGACGACAATGCCAACAACTCAGCGTCTCACCTTGCCATTTCTTCTATTAGCATTCATACCATTGCTACTGAACAGCGCAAGGATCAATGAATTGCCTCACTGATAGACTTGCTGACTGATCCATCCACTCCATCCACTCGCGCGTTGCGTCGTCAAGCCCACCATTTCGCCCTTCGCGACGACCTCCTACACAGGCGCAATTACAACGGTGACGGCCGCCAGTGGCTACTAGTCCTACCTCGCAGTCTGCGCTCTGACATATGCGAATTCTTTCATTCTGATTCGCATTGTGCGCACTCCGGGGTATCGAAGACTTACCACCGTATTTGCCAACGGTACTTTTGGCGCGGCATGTACAGCTACGTGCAGAAATTCGTTCGCTCCTGCATAGATTGTCAGCGCCGCAAAGCTTCAACGCACCTGTCGCCGGTAGAACTGCAACCTCTACCTTGCCCTGCCAGGCCCTTTGGGCGCGTTGGCATCGATTTGTATGGGCCACTTCCACTAACGTCGGCTGGTAACCACTGGGTTATTGTCGCTGTGGACCACCTCACGCGATACGCCGAAACGGCCGCTCTTCCCGCGGCTACAGCGAGGGAGTTGGCCTCCTTTCTGCTCCAACGATTCATTCTGTGACACGGTCCACCCCAGGAACTGCTCAGTGACCGAGGCCGTGTATTCCTGTCTGAAGTCATTGAAGCCATTCTGAAAGAGTGCAACGTTGTTCACCGCAAAACTGCTGCTTACCACCTGCAGACAAATGGCCTCACCGAACGCTTCAACCATACGCTCGGCGACATGCTCTCCAAGTACGTCGCCGCCGATCACACAAATTGGGATTCCTTTCTACCCTTCGTCACCTACGCATATAATACCGCCCCTCAGAGCACTACTGGCTTTTCACCTTTCTTTTTAATAAATGGAAGGCACCCGTCACACAATCGACACGATACTTCCGTACAGGCCAGATCCGTCTGAGTAGGCACCTCTTTTTGCTACAGCCAAGCTTGCTGAAGAGTGTCGAGAGCTTGCAAAGACCTTCACTGCGCATGATCAAGAGCGGCAAAAAAGCATTCGCGCTGACGCCAGCACTACTGCGCCCACGTTCCTCCCTGGAGCGCTCGTCTGGCTCTCGATCCCTACCACGGCAACTGGCCTATCTTCAAAACCATTGCCCAAATACGAAGGCCCCTACCGTGTCGTCAAACGCACTTCCCCAGTCAACTACTTGATTGAACCCATCGAACCATCTTCGGACATGCGCCGTCGAGGACGCGACATTGTTAACGTGGAGCGCCTCAAGGCCTACCATGACCCGCTCATTGTAACCAGCTGTTAGGTCGCCAGACGGCTCCCTTTTCGTACCCGGGGTAGTTGTGGTAAAGCCTTTGAACAGTGGGTCGTCTTCTCCAGCGCCTTCTAGTGGGTCTCCCTTTTCATAAGAAGAACAGCTCGTGCAGAGAGTCGGTCCCCGCATTGACTGTCGCTGTCGTGAATCATCGCGAAGTGTCCGCCAATAAACCTCCTAACAACTCATATAATGTATACGGTTCTCCAATACACGTTATGACTGATGTAGCCTCTCCGTTTACTTCTACAGCTGATGTACTCCCATCGTAAGCCTTTAAATATGCCTCATAGAGGGTATGCGCCTCAGCTACAATGCTGAAAAGATGACGCTAACCGATCGTGACCGAGCACAACGTGTCTTAGGAATTTTTCGCAGACTGAGCAGCCGTCGACATCGTTTACACACAAACACAATGGTGATGATATATAAAATATATGTGAGCAATACTAGAATTTCGGTGTGTATTGTTCTCAAGTGGCCTTGCTTACAAAATAAAGCCTCGGGTTATGGTAGAACGAGAAGCCTACGTTACAAACTTCCTACGTTTGTCACAAACAATGTCGGAAGCATGACTGCCTACATTGCCTCGTCGTATCCGTATCCTAACGGTTCAGGCATTTTTGAAATTTTATAGCTATGCACTAATACGATCTGATTGTGGCTTCATAAATCATACAGAACCCTTTTTTCTTGCCCATTCTCCGCGGCTTTGAACACCTGAGATTACTTTTATCCAGCAACAACTGAATAGAATAAAATTGTAAAAATTTGAGATGTACATGCAGCGCAGGTTTAAAATCTCAATATCATGATAAAATTTGATGAGATTTTCACCTCTAAGCCTAAATTGCCGTCATATAAGATCTTAAATATCCAGCAAGATGATTATCTTGCACACCGAAATATATAGCCACAGATGCTACAGTAATGGATAAAGACAGGTGTAGGTATGTACTCCCGATCACTTGAGTGGTCTCTTTCATTAAGACTACCAAATTTCACCTCTGTTTTTGAAGCCGAACTGTTGGCAAATGTACTATCACTGCGGAAACTACGTTTCAACGCCCACAACGCGATCATAATCAGAGATTCCCTGTCAGTATGTACGTCGGTTACGCCATCAACAAAATATATGGCCTTAAAGATGTTCCTAATGCTAGTCCCTCCTTAGCAGCAGCTACTAAAATTAATATCGGTACCTGGCCATTGCGGATTAGAAGCAAATGAAAGCGCTGACTCTCTAACACGAGCGGCATTAAATCGGCCAGTACTATCGGTACTTCACGAAGTGGCCACAATAACTGCGACAAGATACAGGAAACTTTCGCTTCGTGCCGACGCTATAGAAGCAGTAACGTCATCGGCAGAATTTACTCACGTAAAATTTTCTTCGGAAATCCATTGTTGTCCTAGAAGACAGTTTGAAGACATAATAACCAGATTTTGATGTCGTGTAACCCCATAAAACTTCTATTCACGTAAGGCTGGTCTGGTGATATCACCGCTATACAACGTTTGTTCAAAATCAGAAACAATAGAGTACTATTTTCTGTCATGTCGCCGATACACATTGCTAAGAAAAACACTTTTAAACATCCCATTCGCTAGCGTGGGGCTGAACTTCACAATAGAGAATATATTTTCCTTCTGTGCTTCGAATTTCATCTTCAGCCACAAGAACGTTATAATGTAGTTTTAATTACCTTAATGAATCTAAAAAATTAAGCTTTTAATTGCGGGAGCATTATTCCTGTAGGCATAATTCAGCATAAACAGGAGTTTCGTTTAACCACGCTAATTCTTGTTAAAGAAAACGAATGCATTGCCGGGTATTAAGAAGTGACAAACAATTGTTGCACTGATTCCGTTCTACCTAGGATGTCTGTTCTTTTTTTCTGGTGGGGGGAGTATAGACATTGCATAAGAAAAAGTCTCGCTGAATTAAGTAATCAATTTTTGGCTGATCCCCCTTAGTGGGTATGAGCTATGGCTGTGGATTTATCATCATCATCATCATCAATATCATCACCATCATCATCAGCTAGAGCGGCTCCAGGTGAAAAAAAATAAACAGAAGTGATGAGAAGAAACGAACAGTAGCAAAAATAAAAGTTGCTACATCCAGTATACTTCAGTGCAGCTCCGGAAGAGAAGACCAGAAAAAGTGTCGCAGGCAGCACCACAATGTTTGACCACTTTCGCGGTTGTTATAAATTGTTCAGGAGAAGATTACACGCAGGCTATCACGATTACACGCAGAAGATGCCACAGACTATCTCTGTTTGTGAGCATAATCATTCTGTCACAAAAGTGTTATTTTTGTTTTAGTTTTCTGTCTGAATTTCTTCGCAGAGTGCAAAACTTCGCTATGTACGCTTTGCGCGGCGCCAATGAATCCGATAAGTGCTATGTCTCGCAGTATTTCATTGCACAGAGGCGCGGTTGCTTGTCTAACGGGATAAAGTTGTTTGTATCATTGCGATTTGCCTAGCAGTGTTGTGTTCATCCCGTGCCTATAACTTCTTTTCGATGCGCATAGATTGTGATTGTGGTGCACGGCGCCATATACTTTACACCTCCCATCCTCAACAGGGTGTTTTAGCTGAAACCGCCAAGTAATGAAAAAACCTATACATGAAGAATAAACGCGTCTAATTAGTGCAGTATGCTCCTCAGCCATATAGATAATTTTTCTAGTCTGTAAAGCATGGCAATTCACAAAAATCGCTAAATGAACATTGTAATTGTGACTCTAGAGAGAAATCTTCACTCCGAAATTTCTAGTGCTTAAACAGAAGCATTAATATTTTCATTCTGTGATAAGACCACTCCACTGCTTAATTTTCGCTAGCCTCGCTTTAGAGTTCGCGAAACATTATCACATCAGTGCCGCCTAACGCACTGCGTTTTTAGTGTCCGCAAATGTAGGTTCAAGAAACAACAAATACTCTTCACGAATAAAGGTCCCTTAAAAAGGCTATCGGTGGCTAAGATTGACGTTAAGCGCTGGAAGAACCGGGTACCGATATGAAGAAAAGGAAAAGAAAACATCAACGAAAAAACGGCCTCCGCGTCCGAAGGTTATACGAGACCGTTGGTAGAGTTTGACGCAGCGTCGATATTTGTTTTTTTTCTTTCCAGTGATTAGAGAGCAGCGGAAGGTTGGTTACAAACTTCAGGCAAACGAGCAATGCGCACTTGATCTGTTCTTTAGTTCATGAACCATTATTGTGTTTGGCTCACGGGCACTGTGCGAAGGGCAGTCTAGTGAGCATCGAACACTTGGCTCATTAAATCTATGGGCAGAGCACTATAGCGGAAAGCGGCTGTTGGCATCGAATTTTTTTTCATTGTTTTCATTCACTCTTATGCATAGTGCTGACACAGGTACCTGTTCAGGGTAAGTCAGCAGTAAAGACGGCATGCATGTGGAACTTAGCCTCCTATATAAAGATTACTCTTTTAGTGGCGCGAAATGGCATTGCGGCCACGAAACTAGTGTGTCATTGGTTAATATTCCCGACAAAAATATGCTGATCAGGAGATCGCCGCATTGGAGCAGTGGTTATGGAGGTCAGCTTCTGACCGAGATGTCGTGGGTTTCATCCTGGCTGGGGCGGTCGCATTTCGATGGAGGCGAAATGGTAGTGGGTCGTGAACTTAAGTGCACGTTAAAGAACACCAGATGATGAAAACTTCCGGAGCCCTCCATATGACGTCTTTCATAGTAGTCTCGTGGTTTTGGCACGTAAAACCCCAGATAATAAATAGGATGATCAGTAAAGCAGAGTATTCTAAAGAAAGAATGTGTTTAAAGGGTGTTTTTTGCCTCACAAAAAAGTCCTGAAATATTGCATGCCTCTTGATTGTATTATCGACACGCTTCCGCCACTTTCACTCAAGAATGGCAAGCATGTTACCTGCCCGAGACAACTGTTTTTTTCTCGTTGAATGGAAAAGTGACGAGCGCCGAGAATTCAAGGAATAATACCTAAGCAAGCAGCAAAGCAGCCGATGGAAGATATCTCTGTCCTTGCTGTGGCAACTACGTGCAGCCACACTTAGTCGCGTTTTCGCGTCTGCTTGCCTACCGTTTCGCCGTCTGTTCCGCGCCGCCGTCGCAGCTGACCTCCGCCTGTCAGCGAGAGAAAGTGGGAGGCTCATCATCATCATCAGCCTGACTACGTCCACTGCAGGACAAAGGCCTCTCCCATGTTCCGCCAGTTAACCCGGTCCTGTGCTTGCTGCTGCCAATTTATACCCGCAAACTTAGCTACGGAGCAGAAACCTGGAGACTTACAAAGAGGGTTCAGCTTAAATTGAGGACGACGCAGCGAGCAATGGAAAGAAAAATGGTAGATGTAACCTTAAGAGACAAGAAGAGAGCAGAGTGGATTAGAGAACAAATGGGGGTTAAGGATATCATAGCTGAAATCAAGAAGAAAAAATGGACATGGGCCGGGCATGTTGCGCGTATACAGGATAACCGCTGGTCGTTAAGGGTAACTAACTGGATTCCCAGAGAGGGCAAGCGGATTAGGGGGAGACAGAAGGTTAGGTGGGGAGATGAGATTAAGAAGTTTGTGGGTATAAAGTGGGAGGGTATTAATAAATATATTTATGCTTGTCCATTCATTTGTATATATATGTGCGTGTCTACTCATACAAAACTTCAAAAATTCGGAAGCAGTGCGAACACCCCCTTCTCCGCATACGCCAGTGTTGGCTAGTGAAGGCCGTTTCACATGACACAAAAAGTAGTGTATTTCAGGCTGCGAATTCACTCGCAGCGAAAAAAAGGGCAGTTCGCTCCCGCCGCAGCGATCCACGGCAAGCTTCCAACATGTTGGAAATGTTCGCTCTGATCGCACCAGCAGAAGCGATTTTTGGTCGGGACCCGTCGAAATAGGGCTTTTCCGGTCAAGCCGTCGAAATAGAGTCGACGTGTTTGTTTTGGTAATGGCCGATGCTGTGACGATAGTTATAGCGCGAGAACAAAACGACAACACAGAGACAAGAAGGACATGAAGGACACCTTCGTGTCGTGTCCTTCTTGTCTCTGTGTCGTCGTTTTGTTCTCGCGCTATAACTATCATCATGTCATACCAACTAGCCCAAGCTGCCACACTCCTACGATGCTGTGCATTTTAAAATGAATTCAGACTGGAAAGTGATCCTAAATGACGAAACAAGCAAGCCCTTCGTTACCGTTCACGTAACCTCATAATATCATAATGCACATATTAGGGAGCTTTAGAATACCGTTTGCAAGCGCTGCGGAGGTTGCGGGCGTAGCGGGCACAATATGAGTTTTAGAATAGCGTTTGCCCTACTGCGATCCGCAACGCACGATTGCAGCGAAACCTTAGCCTCGAAACCAGTGCTTGCGGGCCACATGCGGGCTGCCATTACCGCACGCAATTTCAGATTTTTTGCGTGCGGTCCGCGAGCGCGAACGCCGACTCGCGTTACGACGCATGCGCAGTGGCAGCGACCGCACCGCAAGGGCTCGCGGTGCGCTATTCTAAAACTCCTTATTATTACATTACATTCGGGTCTGTCACAATGAGCGCTGGCAAGAACTCACCACTCCAGTCGCGGAGCGAAAATCACGGACTGTTTGCGGTCTATGTGAAACGAAACCGCCATTGGCGACGGTTGCGAACAGAGCGATTGGAGCGAACGGAACGATTTTTTTTTCGCTGCAATCGCGGCATGTGAAACAGCCTTGAGGAGTACATCGTAGCTATGCGCCATCTCTGACACCTCAAAGCGGCAAATCTGACACCTCAAAACCTCAATGACGCCTCAAAGCGGCCGTACACCATTACTGCAACAGTTTTCTAACAGTTGAAGTCGCCATAGGTCACTCGTTTTTGCCATTAATGTTATCATGTGTTTTCTGTCCTACGTTTGGCTAATATAAACTTCTCCTTAGTTTTTCTGTGATTCTACGAAATTTGGATGATGAATCTGTTTAACTCTTTCGAATGAAGCGTCCAGTGGCATTCACAATGTCAATGAATAATTCAATCAGAAATATATAAAAAAACCGTAGAAAGGGCACAATGGAAGCTTCCTATGAACAATCCATAAATAGGGGTTGTGTCGAGACTTGTATTCCTCAAAGCTAGAACAAAATTGATTTCTTTAGTGCTAGCGTTTCTACGCGTCGTACCCTCCCCTCAATACATAATTAACTATATGAAGATTATGCGAAAGGCATTGCGTCGACAGACCCGTTTATGAAAAACTGCCCCATTTTCATCACCATCGACGAGTCACTGGAGCTTCGCGAATGGCAGGCAGTGGCAGTTTTTGCAACCATATGTGACGAGGAGCTTCCTAGGCACAGGACCGCCATAATATACTAACAAGTGGTTCAGCAGCACAGCAAAAGGTCACTTGGTATGTTGATACACGCCCTTCTTCAGAGCCCGGGAATCACCACTCGAAAAGAGTGCGCTTCGATCAGTGACAACCACCTTGTGAAATATTATTACATTGATTACAAGCATACATTTGCATATATTACCGCAAGCTTTAGGATTTCGATCCAGACAAAGTCCTGTATTCAAGTAATTCAACTTAATTGTGCTTGTGTTTGTGCGTGCCTCCCTGACATTTAAAATATACTCCATGTGTTCTTATGTTCTCGTCTTTACATACCACTGAATCTGATTTTGCAGCAAAGTGGGAAAACTGAGAAAACAGACGCCAATTTTTCACAGAATAGGGTATTAGTAATGTATAAACTGCGATAAAGTGCATATTCCCCCCCCCCCCCGCCCCCAAAAGTAATAATAAACTCCGAAAAGCACCATATTAGGAAACGAAGCACCCCGAACAGCGAGATTTGGGTAGACCTTATAAGAACTTTTCTCGTTCATGAAAAGCCGTTAGTCCATTCGGGGGTGCCTCAATGCCGGGTAGCTCGGAGTTGGAGCCGCTCTCATTAGTTCAAACCTTCACCTAGTTGTAACAATATATTTTTTTTTCTTTGACAGATGTTGAGTATCTGGCTTGTTGAGCTCCTTGCAAAGACATAGTCGCTGTCCACTATACTGTCAGCAGTCACAAAAGATATGTGGAATTATTTCTTCATTGTCACATTGGTCAAAGACTGCGGTATCGGCCATCTCAATGCAGAAAGCGTAGGGACAGCTGGCTATACTTTCAAGCACAGATATATGTATATGAGCATTTCACCAAGAAATGAAAGACGGAATGGAGCAAATGAAACATACAAAGAAGTGTAGAAGGAATCATACAATTCCACAAAATTTTGCAACATTGTAAAAGTGCATGAGCGCAAGTTTCCTTGCTGTTTCGAGCAACCAAAAAGACTTAATCGTGGTCGTAAATTAAGCTCTATCGATGACAATTTGCTGTTTCCTCCGACAGCACCAGTCTATAGAACTTTCTGAAAGCTTTGATCTACATACGTCTTATCACACAGACCTATATCCAATGCAGCGCACAGAGCTTTATGATGGTCAAGAAAGAAGGCATGCTGGTCGTTTTCTGTTCACCCAGCACTTCAGATATCATAACTCATGAAAACTTATCTCAGTTTCACCACTATGGTGATGTAATGAGTGCGCTAGCGACAAATTAAGTAAGGCTAAATTTTTACATCCAGTGTTGTGTAACTCTACAAAACACTGCTGCAACTGAACACAGCCACTCGCGTTAGAAAATGGGAATCCGCGCAGTCACTTCTCGTTGAGAGCGAAGAACGTAGAAGGGTATACAAGCCGTCCGCTGATGTTTGTCAATATAGCATTCACCACCGGGGCCTTAGAGTAAACGTTCACAGTGCTGCTCGAACGCTCCTCTCCCATCCCCACCTTCACCTACGCGTTTTTTCATGTGCCATCAAAGCGAACGGGGCATTTACGCTCTGCTTCAGGAGCATTTGACGACATGCTTTACTCGTGAAATAATCTTATCGCATGCGCCCCCTGATCGACGGAATTGGGCCGATACGTTTCATCAGCCATGTTCTTCCCCGCCGTGCACGCGCTTTTGCCCGCGCGAAGAGCATACAGTAAGCATTAAAATAACGTCGATGGGGACTTCTTACGGAACATGACGGTGGTGGCGACGTCGACGGCGAGTCTATCGATAGTGTCAATATAGTTGATATCGCAATAACACACGGTTGAGATAAAACACGAAATCATAGGTTTACTGGACTGCTATTTTTTTAGCTCCTCCGAAGAAGCCCTACAGTCTGAGATACGTTCCGATCCCATAAACAGGAAGGACTTTTGGTCAATTTAAGTAATTTTATTTGGCGGATCCCACGTAACATGGGGATCAATGTAATGCAAATCATGCGCAAAGAGTGCGCCATGACCTTGAACTTTTTATTTAGGCCAAAAATTACGACATCATGCTAAATACATGCACAAATCTCGTCACTCAGACATATGTGGAGCAGTCGCATATGCTTCACATAAACAGATGTTTACAGTTGTGCAACAAGGCCAACAGGAACATGTGTATTAGCAACAAAGAAGAGGTAAGCGGATGTGTAATGCTTGTGCTTGCGTGGATGGTAACTCTTGTTAGTGTTGCGTAGTCCAACTTCAGTGGATGTAGATGAACTGTATATCTGACGCTAAGCCGACGTGAATCCTGTGTCATAGGAGTATATATGGGGTGTTTATAAATTTGAATGACCAACAACGCAACCACAATTGCTGTTTCGAAGGCAATAGGTTGTTTTTTTTAGAGCAGTTTTGAGACCTAACGCGGCACTGTGGTACTGTACTTGATTGCCATGCAGAATGCTTGGTTTCAATTCATAATGGGGCCATAATATATTTAACTTTTGCATTAATCTGGTCAACGCTGTCGGTTCCAGTTTTTCTTGGCACTCTCGCACATTCGAATGACGTTGATGGGGACTTCTTACGGAACATGACGGTGGTGGCGACGTCGACGGCGAGTCTATCGATAGTGTCAATATAGTTGATATCGCAATAACACACGGTTGAGATAAAACACGAAATCATAGGTTTACTGGACTGCTATTTTTTTAGCTCCTCCGATGAAGCCCTACAGTCTGAGATACGTTCCGATCCCATAAACAGGAAGGACTTTTGGTCAATTTAAGTAATTTTATTTGGCGGATCCCACGTAACATGGGGATCAATGTAATGCAAATCATGCGCAAAGAGTGTGCCATGACCTTGAACTTTTTATTTAGGCCAAAAATTACGACATCATGCTAAATACATGCACAAATCTCGTCACTCAGACATATGTGGAGCAGTCGCATATGCTTCACATAAACAGATGTTTACAGTTGTGCAACAAGGCCAACAGGAACATGTGTATTAGCAACAAAGAAGAGGTAAGCGGATGTGTAATGCTTGTGCTTGCGTGGATGGTAACTCTTGTTAGTGTTGCGTAGTCCAACTTCAGTGGATGTAGATGAACTGTATATCTGACGCTAAGCCGACGTGAATCCTGTGTCATAGGAGTATATATGGGGTGTTTATAAATTTGAATGACCAACAACGCAACCACAATTGCTGTTTCGAAGGCAATAGGTTGTTTTTTTTAGAGCAGTTTTGAGACCTAACGCGGCACTGTGGTACTGTACTTGATTGCCATGCAGAATGCTTGGTTTCAATTCATAATGGGGCCATAATATATTTAACTTTTGCATTAATCTGGTCAACGCTGTCGGTTCCAGTTTTTCTTGGCACTCTCGCACATTCGAATGACGTTGATGGGGACTTCTTACGGAACATGACGGTGGTGGCGACGTCGACGGCGAGTCTATCGATAGTGTCAATATAGTTGATATCGCAATAACACACGGTTGAGATAAAACACGAAATCATAGGTTTACTGGACTGCTATTTTTTTAGCTCCTCCGAAGAAGCCCTACAGTCTGAGATACGTTCCGATCCCATAAACAGGAAGGACTTTTGGTCAATTTAAGTAATTTTATTTGGCGGATCCCACGTAACATGGGGATCAATGTAATGCAAATCATGCGCAAAGAGTGTGCCATGACCTTGAACTTTTTATTTAGGCCAAAAATTACGACATCATGCTAAATACATGCACAAATCTCGTCACTCAGACATATGTGGAGCAGTCGCATATGCTTCACATAAACAGATGTTTACAGTTGTGCAACAAGGCCAACAGGAACATGTGTATTAGCAATGCAGAAGAGCTAAGCGGATGTGTAATGCTTGTGCTTGCGAGGATGGTAACTCTTGTTAGTGTTGCGTAGTCCAACTTCAGTGGATGTCGATGAACTGTATATCTGACGCTAAGCCGACGTGAATCCTGTGTCATAGGAGTATACATGGGGTGTTTATAAATTTGAATGACCAACAACGCAACCACAATTGCTGTTTCGAAGGCAATAGGTTGTTTTTTAGAGCAGTTTTGAGACCTAACGCGGCACTGTGGTACTGTACTTGATTGCCACGCAGAATGCTTGGTTTCAATTCATAATGGGGCCATAATATATTTAACTTTTGCATTAATCTGCTCAACGCTGTCGGTTCCAGTTTTTCTTGGCACTCTCGCACATTCGAATGACGTCGATGGGGACTTCTTACGGAACATGACGGTGATGGCGACGTTGACGGCGTGTCTATTAATTGTGTCCATATAGTTCCCGCCGCTCTAGGGCCAACAAAATGTCAATCGTCTATGTCGTATACCCGCATTCCGCAACACGGGGTATGTGGGTATGTGCCACATCCCACTGACGTGTGAAGGAAAAGGTTTGACGACGTACGTACGCAACGGGATTTGCAAGTTTACCATGTCATGACCCGTCGAACCTATTCCACAAGATTTCTTAGCCCTAAATACTAATTCTGGTGTACCCCAAGATAAGGAGCCGATATACGTAGTACATAGTGCGGTTTATGATATTCGGCGATATCACGACCCAGTAAACAAAAAGTAGTATCGAACGGCAATATATAAACTCGTGCTCAGCTAGAGATAGATAGATAGATAGATAGGTAGATAGATAGATAAGATAGATAGATAGATAGATAGTTAGATAGATAGATAGATAGATGAATAGATAGATAGAGAGATTGATAGATAGATAGATAGATAGATAGACAGATAGATAGATAGGTACTATGCAAAAAAAACGCTGCGCATTCAAAAAGCTACGGCAAAACGTATGATAATGCCATATACTATGCCTTGCTTCTCTACTCCTAGTTCGTGTTCTCTACAACGGTGAATTGTAGGGACCCCAGAATAGCATAACGAAATCATGAAAACGGTAAGTACAATTACGCCACAATACGCGTACAAAAAAAAAAAAAAAAACAAGAGAGCTTTGTTCACCTAAATTTATCGAGCATTGTTTTCCTTAGCTTGTTTAGAATAATGAACTAAGAATTACAATTGTGCATCTTAAGACTGTGATATGCATGCAATGCTTGAAAATGCCTTAAAAATAATACAAACGAAAGCAAACAAAAGACTCCTCAAGGCAACAGCGAGAAATCAAAACTGAAACAGAAACTTGTTTGATTTGTTTTGGTGGCGACATCTTGTAGGATGTTCTAGAACTAATTTACGGGCTGAAAATGAGAAAATTCTCCGACGAGCTGCATTGAACCAACGACGGCACGCTGATGTTGCGCCCCACAACTTTGCGATTACCGCACTCGGGCACAAACGCCGCCGAATCACTTGCAATAATCAAAGGTTTATCAATATACCACAAGCATTTCAAGGACCGCGATGCGAAAAAACGTGTTATGAAACAATGTTATGCAGATTGCGGCACGTTCAGAATGACCTAAATTGAAAGCTCATTGTCAGGACTACATACGGTGCACTGACCAATAATATAGCCTGCTTACTTATATTGCAGTCATCGTTTTTGTCTAAAAAGCCGGCACTTTTTTGGCCGTTTTCATAGACTCCCATTGTACGACTTCTCACTTCTCTGGGAACAAAATTGAAGCTTAACACAACATGATCGCTTCAGCCGTCTGGTACGTTTCGGTTCAGACGCGCTCTACATCCTCTACAATTCTCTTTCTGTTTGTCTGTCTGTCTGCCTGTTCATCTGCCCGCATGTCTCTTTGTCCGTCCTTCCACCCATTCATCTAGGGAACACTCTAAGTACCTCCATCTCGCATCTTTTCATCATATATTTACCATATACAAGTACCGCCAAAAAGTGGACATTCCAAGAACTAAAACGAGAGGTGGCTACTGCATACAGAACAGGAGACGCACGACATATGCCTTGAGGAGCTTTGCTGCTAAAAACGACAGCACAATCGCCAAGTTTTCGCGTTGTCTACAGCTTGCTGAAGAAGGTCCCGCGTATACAGACATCAATCTCTAGCTTCGTATAGACGGTACCACCATGACCACCGGCATCAAGCATCGTAGCTTTTGTCTGTACGTCGGATCTGCGCTCCGACTACTCGCCGTTTCGATGGCTAAGCTTGACCACTCCTCGACGACCTTCGTTCTACCCAATGGCTTGTAGGAAGCCTCTGACACGCGAGTCGGTCTGTGCCACACACTTGCAAAAGTTTGACTTATGATCGATATATTCTTGACAGCTTCAAGTGGCAGACGAATATTTGCTACCTGGATGACATTGCGATCTTTTCAGACAACTTTGTGATGCATATTCATACATAAAATCGAAGCTATCGTCACTTGCCTCGGCTGCAATGGCTTCGGCGAACGAAAGCGGTTTATTCTGGGCCCTCCCTTCACCCAAAATGGCGCTCTTCCGAAGCCCACGACACTTCGTGCTGTTGCTGCATTTCCTAAACTGACAATGAGATGCGTTCGCAACTTTCTGTGCCTTTGATTTTACTTTACACGTTTCATTCACAGCTATCCAACAATTAAAGCACCTTTTACAAATCTCCGCAGCAGCCGCCTTTGAGCGTGGTCACCCCATGTGGCGACGCAACCAGAAACTACGCTGCATTATTATGTCACCTCCAATCTCACGAAATTTTGATCTGCTCGCCCCAAGTAAGAGACAGAGAAAGTGAATTTTATTTTGACAAGAAAGTGGTGAGTGCCAAAAATGAAACAAGTTCTATAGGACACTGGCGGTGTCGGCTTCGGCACTGTGCTTGCCCATCGCAAACGTGAGTTTGAAGAGTTAAGCATGTTTTACATGTGAGCGACTTTGCTCCAAGAACGGAGTGGCAGCCGCTGCCATATTCCTAAACAGGTTTCTACAGCGATGACTGGTCGCTCTAATGAAATTCGCCGTAGTTGGAAAACTTCGTTCACGGCATTAGTGGCAGAGCGACCAGTGACGCGGTTGACACGCGACGCCAGGGGCGTAGTCGACGATTGGATGCACGCGCTGTAAAGAACTGGCTCCACAGAACAACACGCTCCAACTGAGTAGCAGACGACATCAGTCCATTTCTCGGCTGGCGCTGCCTTCGACGAGTTGCCCACTGCAGAGGCAGTGAAACGTCCTTTCCTTTGATATGTCAAGATGAAGGATTTCCGCAACCAGCATAAGAACATTCTTTGGGAAGAAATCGCCGAGCTCGTCCTTAAAGACGTCGCACACTTCCATAAATGAAAAGTCGTCGCTTGAACTAACGTGTTCACTGGTGAAGTCGAAGTGCCGCTCTTTTCCTTTCGTTGCTCTCGAGAAAGTTTCCGCCGAAGTTACAATAGTGTGGACGTGCCTTTTTTAATATATATTATTATGCTTTTTTCTTTTTTTGTATTTTTATCACATGCTAACTCCCACGTGGAGGAGCCGCATGGCATGCCGTACTTCTCTGTCACAGCAAGTGTTGGTGATTTAACAAAAAAACTTTGTGACACGGTGCACAGCTCATAGGGTTAACACGTAAGAAAGAGCAAGGCTGGCTCTACGAATGTCGCCTTGAGAAGTAGCATTCCACACATGCAGGTCACTGAAAAGGAATTTTGTGGTTTGTCTCAACAAGGAGAGGGCGCGAAGCGTGCTGTCACGGTTCGGGGAAATAAGGCATTATCCAGGGGCATTTATTTCTGTTCTCTTCCCTTCAACAGCTCCATCTCTCACTAAAACCCAGGCTCACTTGTTGGAGTCCACTTTGGACAGCCTTAGGGGAAGGTTGTGTTTTCGCGCTGCGCGCCTTGTCACTGCCTCTCCTTGCGCAAGTCACTACCCAACTCCCGAAGTGAGCGGTCGCTCGCGTGCCGCGCTCGTAAAGAGTACGGCTCGCGTACTCGTCCGCGGCCCCACCGCAGCGATGCGTGCGCGTCAGCGTCTGTGACGGACTTCTCCCCGGACTTGGACTCTGTGCCCCCTGCTGTGGATTGCCCCTGAGGTTTCTTTTCCGCGATGCTGGTCGCTGAGTTCATTCTGATACCTCTCGCATGTTTACGCGGCCGACCGGCGTGTGTCGCAGCGCAGGGACGCAATTCTTCGTGGATACTATAGTAGCGTGACTACTTCACTTGTGTGAATCAGTGATCGCGCTTACTGTGCATTCCCAGTGCTGCGAACACTTGTAGTCCGACGATTTCATGCACTTTCTGGATCTTCGCTACGTTTGTGTGTTGGGTTCAACGGCTTTGTGAACGCATGATCATGAGCACCGGACACTACACCGCCTCAACTGAAACTATCCAACGAGCGGCCCTCGCCACTAAGGCGATGCGAAGAAACGACTCCTTCCCACCACTGCTCGAGACCCATGCTCGACGTTTCACTCGTTACGGGCATCGCCGCAGTGCCAGCACATCGCTGATACACTTTGTGAGTCCTTCTCCCTCCTTTCCACAGCCATCCGGGCGCAGGACCTTAATCGAAGTGTGCTGATGACCGCGCGAGACAGTGGCTTACACTTAAATCCCCCATTCCGGGATGGCCACCACAGCAGCTTTCTGCGCCAGTCGTCAATATGGCAATGCAAGAAGGCATCTCAAATGCATTGAAGGTCCCTCTCGAAGGTGAAGCTGCAGCAGAGGCCTTGAATGAGGCCTACCCAGCGCTGCCCGAGCCTTCGGACGGGGTGGATGACGCCTTAGAATTGTCCACTACACGGAAAAGCCCTTGAGCCCAGTACAGTAGTGATGACAATACACCACGTAAGCTGGTCGTGGCTTCATGCAACAGGACCCCTCAGAAGATTGCCGAATCCAGTAAGAGTAAGGACAGTGCACCCCCACACGGGAACTCTGAAGCCAACCCTGAGCAGAACCCTTATAGTTGGTGCACACCGGCGACTAGCTGTGGTCGCGCGACCATTTGCGACGCGACCAAAAAGTGACTGATGTTCACACCGGCAGAGGCTGCATGCGAGCGACCGGAAGTTTCAAAACCAGAGAGTCACGTCCGCATCTCGTTATCAGCGATAACTTTGGAGACCGGGGCCGATCAGCTGATCGCCGCCAGTTGAATGAGCGGAGTGAACCGAGCGTGCCGCATTTGTTTTCGTCCGTTCTCGCACAGTGTTCCCAGCAGCGCCAAGGAGTTCGATTCAAGCGAAGAACAAGATATTGTCGTAGCGCTGATGTGCTATGCCATGGTTATGGCCATGGTGTTAGCGCTGGCAGCACAGAGGCCTACAAAAAAAAAAGCCGGTAGTTTGTGTGACCGTCATTTCGCTCGCGAAAGTTGGCCGGTCATGCAAGCCGCCTACTCCCCGAGCTGCGCACTGTGCTTGCGTCTGACGGCGTTCGAGAATGGTGACTGCGCGCGAGTAACACCGAAGAGACCCCAGCCAAGGACGCCGAGCACAAGCGTCTTCAACGCGCCCGCCGCTCTGCTTCGTGCATGCCCCACCAATGACCCGCCACGTACGGCGACTATCCAGGAGACTGAGAGAGACACTCGTTCTCTGCGTACCCCGGCACAGCCCGCGCAGCGGCCAATCGGAAGAGTAGTGGTGCAGCACCCTCTAGAATATCCTCACTCAACTGCAGTTTGTATGTACTTCTATGAGACAGTGCCATCAATTATAATGTTTTGCAAATACGGCCTTCTTTTTGTTCTCGTCTCTTCTTCCCCCGGTTACGCGTGACGCATGGCAAACTTAGACTAAGAGGAGCGTCACCTCTAACATATGCTTCGCATTCGAACTCGCACCGCGACGTAATCATTGAGCTTGAGCTAGCAGCTCGCTCACTCAACAAGCTTGGCCATAACAACAGTCTGGCGCGCAGCTATAAGCAAGGTGTTTTCAAGACACTGTGATTCAAGACGTGAGTCGAAGATGCGACTGTGTTGTAAAAACCTACATTTTGGAACTATTTTTTGTCACGCAGAAACATGATTGTGGGCTCAAGTTAAAGCTTATAATAGTCATCGTACTGCTCAGATCTCCGAGAAATTTGCAGGATTCTGTATAGTTTTTTTTTTTCAGAAAAAGTTTTTTTGTCCCGAAAAACAAGGTTCAATTTTTGTAGCTTCCGTAGGGTCCCATTAAGTGAACATCGTGTGAACGGAATCGGAAGCTCCAATGTTTTTGGAGTTTACGCCCCTACGATCTTTTATTGTTGAAAAATGACCTCATCCCATTGAAAACATGAGAGTTTCTAGCCGTGGCCACGAGGAGCGCTAATCAGTCAGCGGCTCTGACATCGTTTGAGTGCAAGGAAGCGATCAGCAAGATAGAGTTTGAGGAGCAATAGAGAAAATGGGAGAGGAGCGTTGGGCTAGGAAATTTTTCAGCTACTTGTAAATGAAGAATGTTGATACTAAATGCAGGTAGCGAACTCGAAAACTGTCAAGCAAGTATTTAGTCAACAGCAGAATACCAAGCCAAAAAAAAAAAACATCGGTTAGAAGAAGATAAAGGTAGAGAGGGACACGTGGAAGATGGGAACGCTTACGAAATCATCTCTGGAGACCTACCCAACATTTAAGCAGGAAATTGCAAAAGAAAAGATCTACGATAATTCTCGGGGTAGTTCTCTGCTCTTCGAGGCTAGAACGGGAGTATTGTGGACCAAGACGTATCAAGCAAAACACGAAGGCACAGACACGGTACGTAGTGCGTGTGGAGAGGAGGAGGAAACAGCTGAACATTTGATAATGTTCTGTAAAGGGCTCCACTCTATGATCCAAGATAATGGCGCCAAATTTTTCAAAGCGTTGGGGTTTAGGGGCTGTGAATGCAAAATAGATTTTAAACGGTTAAAAATAACCACGAGGAGGCTAACTGATTGGTGGCTACAATCGAGGTGCGAGTGAAATTAAATCCTTAAACACACAGTGATAGTACTTTATTTTGTGGCAAGGCGGCCTGAGCCACAACCCGATCTAAAGGGCACAGCCGGATACAAATATCCATCCATCCATCTATCCCTCAAAGCTTGATATGTGTAGTGGAGAGTAAGCAGGAGCAAGTGGTTCATGTTTGAATCTTTTCACAAGCTTTCGCTGGAAAGTAATCACTCGTAAATATAAACAATAATCTAATGGCTGGTGTCAGCAGGCTGTCGTCACCGAAGATGAATACGGCAGAAGACAGATCGTTTTTTTTTTGCCATGTGCAATGATTGTCGCGGGACTCAATATAGTCCTATATGCTATGCTAACACCCAGTTTCTGTGCCGTGCCCTTTCGCAGACGCCGTCTGGTGGGCAGTGGTACTTGCAGGTGCTGTACTCGGTTGTCCCCCATGGAAGAGGCGGACATCGTCAACGGCGAGTGGTGACGAGGGTTTCGCCGAGCAACGATGCAGAAACTGCGACCGACATGCACTCCTTCCGCATAAGCCACAAGTCGCATCGGGCCGGTGGCGCCTTTACAGGCACAGCGCTAGCAGCAGGGAGCTCAGCGTTATTGGTGCTGCTCCTTTCCGGCTGGGCCACATACCGTTACCGCCGAGCCGTCGTTGCATCAACTGCAGCCACAAGTGCTGGCGCGAGAAATGGCGGTCACTATGCCGCTCTGCAAGACCATCATCACCACTGCCGCCATCACAATCCTTCTTCGTCGAGCGTGCGAGGAGTTCGTGTGCTGACATGGCATCCCGTGATAGACACCATGCATTGCGATGCCACCGAAGTGTGACATTGAAACGATCTAATGCGCAGCCTTTCGCCTCCAACAGTTAAGTGGACACTGCCCTCGTTTGGTGCGTCTTCAGACTCCAGAAGTGGGAACTGTAGTCATGGTTCACGTGTATCACATACGTTTTCGAACAATACCACGTGATTGTTCGTGTCGGCTGACTGTTGTCATCATATATGTGTGCATGCGTGTTTGTCAAATATGGAGACCCACTGTGTAACATGCATGGCTACGTTGCTTGATATCGAGGAAGATACCGATGGCTATATGCAGTGTGGATTTTCATTCTTTAAAACAAACATTACTTGGCTCCAAAAAGGACATTCCGTTGGGAGCATTTCTTTACGTTTTAATACAGCATGTAAAGAAAATGACGTAAAAAAGGGAAAGATGGAAGACTCTTTAATGAATTGTTGATATTCCTACCAGCGTACACATTAAAGAGGTCCTGCAGCACGTGTTTACGTAGCCATGGAATCAATTCACTAAAGGAAATTATTGCCTACTCACGAGTTCACCAACGCAAAAAACAATTTCACAATACGTCCAGTACGAGTGGAGGTATAAAGATTTCTCGTACGTTGCAATTACATTCTCTCTTCTCTCGTCCCGAAGAAAGCACTGGTAGCAAAGCATTACACTGTACCCATAGAGAAATAGCACGGGGAAAGAAAAAAAATAGTCATGCGCCTCGTGACGTTGATCACTTTCTCTCTTTCTCTCTCTCTCTCTCTTTCTCTCTCTTGTTTTTTTTATTCCAATACGTGGCTTTTGATTACGATCACGCGCGAATGTGTGGACAAGTCACAGACTTCCGTGGCTGCCCCATGCGACCAAGCACCCCATGCTCAAATCACCCATTTGCTGATACAACTAGTAATTTTTGAGATTTTAGCGTCATTTGTCGAGAAGAGAGAAAGCAATTTTCAGCCGATTTTGAGAACTTATCGTGAATGGCAGGCCCCGTGCGACCCTAAAACATTTTGCACGCGTGTTCACAGGAACCTCGACTATCGATCAGCAGCGTTCTCTGACCATGTTCAAAAAGTGTTGCAGGGCCTCTTCAAGAAAAAAAGTCTTTTGACTATTTTTGTTTGAGAATTCTGGCTTGTCACTCATATGACTCGTTTTAAAGAGACACATCAACTCTCCTCAGGAACAATATAATTTCTTGTGAGAGTTATGTAATCCTTAAAAGAGTTATAACGCGTACTTCTCTAAATATACTCAACTGCGTGGCAAGTCAGTACTACGCGAAAGGAGTCACCCATAGTTTTTTTTTCCTTTGAGTGTAGGGTACAATAACTCCAATATGCTGCTCTGCGTCGGAGGCAGAAACTATTCAAGAAGAAGCCGAAAAGACAAAACGATGAACGAGTCGGTTGTGCAAGTGCTTTTCTCTAGTAGGGTAATTTATGGGCTATTGTAAACTGTGTGGTGATAAAATGTAAGCGTATGAGATAAAATAACTATTTCAATGTACTCGAATTTTTAGATCTCCTGTTAGGCCGTCTAAAGCTTCATCGAGTTCCCGCTGGAGGACCACAGACAGCTATCAGAGTCACGTCTGTCTTAGGCAGCTTAGTTTTCACTGAGAGTCATTCAACATTGTGGAAGGAAATGTTCACTGATAATTCTTTTCTTAACAAACAATGCTAAACCGTCACCTCGTCTCTTCAGTTGTGGTGTATACAATGGGCCCCCGTCATTCAAACATGACTGTGCCTTTATCATGTAAAATGTATTTGAATATAGCAAATATTTCAAGAAAGTTGTTCACCGATACAGCCATCATTCTGAATTTCTCAAGTATTTTTGCAGGCTCCGACTGATGCCAACAATACTGTCGACATCAAAAATGTTTTTAGGCTCAGAGAAATTTCGCACAGCGCAAAAGCCCATAGCCGTGGGCGCATTTTTGGCTTTCTTCAGCAAAATCGTTCCGAGTCTCACGATAAACATTCACACTCATTGTTATTTTTTCTTGCTGGTGTTCTCGCTCGCCAGACCACATTGCGTTCCCCGCCGCGGTTGTCTAGTGGTTATGGCACTCTACTGCTAACCCTAACGTTGCGGGATCAAATCCCGGCTGCGTTGCTGCATTTAAGATGGAGGCGAAGATGTTTAGGGCCCGGGTGCTTGGATTTAGGGGCACGTTAAAGAACCCCATGTAAATTTCCGGAGCCCTCCACCACGGAATCTCTCATACTCAAATCGTGGTTTGAGGACGTTAAACCTCTGATATTATTAAATTTCAACGCATTGCGATTTATTCTTTTCAGATTATACATGAACGAAAAATTCTCGGAGGCTGTTCGTTTTAGTGAAAACTTTTGATTTATCTTTTTATCAAACAAATCTCTTTCTGTCTCGGAAGAAAAACTATCAACACGCGCAATATGCCAGTGACATTAAGTATAGAAAGTAGCGTGCATGTGAATACGAATGCATTGTAGGCGTGATGCAAAAGAAATGAAGAAAGAAAGCACTTTCTATAAAGTTTCTATGAATGTTGTACAAAATAAAATAAAAACCTTCTGCAGCATAAAAAGCGATAGCATCGGAGAGCATTGCACATAAGAGAAAAATAAAAACAAAGTTTGAGAAATTTTGAAACAAAACACGCGTCGTAGTTCAGCCGCTTCAAGCGCTGTTAGATATGCTCTCGAATTCTAGACGAAGGGTCTCCGTGCATAGTCTCATAAAAAATTGCTAGGGACGGCACACAACTTTCCCATAGTAGAGCACCTAGTGCTCTAAATCGTTAACTACTTTTTTCTAAAAACACGTTCCTTACCCGTGGCTCCGTCACGGTTCTCAGTGGTCATGAGATGCGACTTGGACATGCAAAGACCACATTGTTAACGTCAGAGCTGGCGTCGTGTCCCTCTGTATGGTGCGAGAGCTACATAAAATTGTCGCAGCAGCGTAGGAACGTACAGTAAAAGCATTGGTCCATTAGGCAAGGCATGGGGGCAAAGTATATTCGCTTGACGACATATCTGGCTTGAAAAAACACAGTTCCGAATTCTTTACCGGGTGATGTCCCCTTACCTCGAACTGTATGCATGCAATGAGTAAGCGCCGGGAAGCTTATTCGCACCTTTATTATAAAGAATGGAGTGAAAGCAGATTGAAATATCTCCATCCAGATCCAGCTTGTACTACCGACGTAGTCCAATAATAAGAATATCTGGGCTTTTACGTCCCAAAACGAAGATATCATTAGGAGAGACGCCGTACCGAAGGGCTTCGGAAATTTCAACTATCTGGTGTTCTTTGAATGTACTGACATCGCACACTACATGGGCCTCTACCATTTTGCCTCCACCTAAATGCAACCATCGCTGCCTGGATGGAATGCGCGCGACCTTCGAAGTTAGCAGGCGATGACGTTAACCACTGCTCCATCGCGGCGGACTACTCGCGTATTCCGATCGCCACCCCTTCAATAGGTGGAACATCGCTAGCAAGGCGTGCACCATTAGAACACGAAAAAAAAAAAACAAGTCATACAAACGGCTCATAATAAGCTTGTTCAAACATTCGTAAAAGTTGATGTGTTCATCTCTTATATGGCGTCACCTTTCAACTCTCCGATTGCCTGTAGGAGCCCGACTCGCACCGGCGGTTTGTCACGGTGCGGCTCCCGGTGTACGTGACGCTGGCTTTCCCGGCATTTGTCGCAGTCGTGGAGGATCCGGCCCCTCGATGGATGAGCGTTAGGCGGCGCTCGCAGCTGGAGCTGAGCTTCGCGTACGTGCCGCCTATTTTCTTTATTCTTTATTCAATGATTACCCCACTTAGCCCGAAGGCGCTGCAGCAGGGGGGTTACAATGTCGAGAAAAACACATCTTCATTAATACAGCACACTTGTTCATTTGATAAGTGATTCCATTCTCTAATGGAACGAACAAAAAACAAATTAGCATACAAATTAGATATGGTACGCTACTATAAAATCTTGAAACAATGATAATTTCGCGAAGAGATATAATGAGGACTGTGAAGGTACTTTTCTTTTCGAATGCCGGTTTTACCATGAAATATTTGGTACAGGAGCTTTAGCCGCAGTTTCTTTCGACGCGATGAGAGTAATTCCTACCCTAGTTCATTTTTCATATTGGTGCAACTGTGATTTCTTGAGTACCGGCTTAGGATAAACCTTGCAGCTCTATTTTGTATTTTTTCAAGTTTGTAACTTAAAGTACTTTGCCAGGGGTCCCACACGGTACAGGCGTATTCAAGCATAGGGCGAATGTATGTTGAATACATGTATTTCAAATGTATGTATTTATACATTTATTTCAAATGTATGTATTTCAAACATGCCGGCGCTTGTGTCAGGCTGCGCTGTATAAAATTTAGTGACTTGGCGGCCTTCACAACAACTGAATCAACGTGTGCATTCCATGAACAGTCGGCTGAAAAAGTTAGACCTAAATATTTATAATGCGGTTTTTGTGTTACTATACTATTACAGATTACATACTCTGAAGCTAACTTGGTTTTTTTACGCGTGAAAGTAACATGAATGCATTTATTGGCATTTAAAGTGATTTTCCACCTTGAACACCATTCTTGGATGCGCGATAAGTCGCTTTGGAGCAGGGCGACATCACTCTCATGTTTAATTTTTCTGTACAAAACACAGTCATCTGCAAATAACCGTATATTAGAATCAATTCCTGAGCAAATGTCATTTATATATATTCAAAATAAAAGTGGCCCTAGGACTGAGCCCTGTGGCACCCCTGGAGTGATGTTTACAAAACTTGATTTTTTGCCATTTAATACTACACACTGTTGGTGGCCTGAAAGGTAATTATCTATCCACACCAGAACTTCGCGGTCAATGTTTAGCGCAGCAAGCTTACTTAAAAGAAAAGAGTGCGACACAGTGTCGAAAGCTTTTCGGAAGTCCAGGAAAAGCAATCGATTTGTCCACTATTGTCTATTTCAGATACTAAATCATGGTTAAATTCAATTATTTGTGTTGTACAAGATAAGCCCTTACGAAAACCATGTTTTTGAGACGCCAGCAAGTTGTTTGTTGATAAATGTGCCATTATTTCTTTATACAAAATATGCTCTAATAACTTGCAGGGTATGGACGTAAGTGAAATAGGTCTATAGTTGGTTACGTCTTTCTTGGACCCACTTTTATAAATAGGAACTGTATGTGCAATTTTCCAGTCGTCTGGGAGGGCACCGGAGGACAAAGACTTTGTGTAGTTTACGTGCAGGTAAAGAGAAATTGACTCAGCACACTGCTTTAAGACTCGAGGTGAAATTCTGTCCGGTCCAATTGCCTTATTATCGGTAAGTTTGTTTAGTAATGCCCTAATTCCATTCACACTTAACTCTACTGATGGCATTTTCGGCACGAAACTTGTGCATTGCGAAGCACTAGAGCTATATTTCGGCAAGTATACGGAAAAGAAGTTGTTGTTTAAACAGGTAGCTTTCTCAGTGTCGTCTGATAACTCTTCATTATTGAAGAGAATTTTGGTGATTTCCGAGGGGTCTGCTCCATAGCCTTTCATGTATTGCCAGAATGCCTTTGAATTAGTTTTTATTTTGTTTCCAAGTTTTTCGAAATAGTGCCGCTTAGCCACCTTTATATTGAGCTTAAGCTCTCGAGTCACATTATTCAAGCTTTCAAAGTGCCGATGGCATTTAGTCCTTTTATATTTTAAATATATGTGCCTTCTTTTCCTTACCATTCTTAAGATACGAGCAGTCATACAAGGTTTGTTTCGCTTTCAAAGTCTACCGCTTTTGATACTGGGTATGTAGGTTTCAGTAAGCTCTTTGATTTTTTGTTTAAACTTAACCCATAATTCTTGTACGTCACAGTCATCTGAGAGACATTCAAAAAGCGGCAGATGATCGAGAAGCTTCCTTGATATGCTAGCGTAATCACCTTTGTCATAGAGGTACACCGTTCTCTTCTCCTGTTTCGTTTGTTTTTTCATTTTTCGTTTGGGCAATGGCGACGACAGCATGGTGGTCACTTATTCCTGGTACGACATTTACTGAATTCACCATATTTGGCGAGTTGCAAAAAACAAGGTCCAATGTACTATTGTCTCGTGTTGGAGCATCAACACATTGGATTAACCCGCAAGAATCTACAATGTGCTTCATCTCAAGGTCTAAGGTTTCCCCCGCTGTCACCTCACAAGTTTCGTCACGCCAAGATAAATCAGGCAAGTGAAAGTCTCCCGCCAAGATGAACATGTGACAAGAAGCTTCCAAAACAATTTCATGCAAATGCTTTAACGCGATTACGGACGAGTTTGGAAACTGATAGAAAGTACCTGCTACAAACGAGGAATTGTCTCGCATAGTAATTTTGCACCGCACGGATTCTACTTCTTGATGACCTATATCTAATTCAGATAAATTTAAAGAGCGACGAACTAAAAGAAAAACGCCCCCACCCGTGCGGGATCTATCTTTTCGATGAGCAGTAATAGAAGGGTCCAGCCATGATTCAGTTCCGAATACTAGATCAGCTTTTACAGAATCGATAAGAGCCGCGAGTTCATCAGCTTTATTGACAACGCTTCTGCAGTTCACTGTCAGTGTTATCAGATGTTGTATTTGACGCCCCCTTTTTTCTAGCAAGGGTCATTTTTTTTTTTACAATTTGAACGACTTCTTCCTTTTCCTTGTCCCACCTATATGTTTTACCATCCACAATTAACTTATCAAAGTTCAACCTACCTCGATGTTTTTCGTTCATGTTGTTGGTTTTGACATATTCCCAAAGTCTTTTCCGAATATGACTTGTTTCAGGTGCATAATCTTGCTCGACACTGTACGTCGTTTCCTTGAATTTCTTAGCTTCAGAAAGAACACGGGACTTTTCTTTGTAGGAGGCAAAGTTGACGATGATAGGGCTGTTTTTTGATACCTTATAACGACCTATACGATGCACTCTTTCCACTGACTGCAATTCTAAATTCAAGTTTTTTTTGCAGATGTTTTTGAGCAGTAGTTCAGACAGTTCCCACGTTTCTGATTCAGAATCGCTGACCCCAAAAAAGACCAGGTTGTTTCTCCGGCTTCTATTTTCCGAGTCGACGCCCTTGTCATGCAGCTGCTTAACTTCTTTTGCTATTGTCCTAATGGTGTTTTCTTGGTCGCTTAATTGTTCTTTGAGCGTAGTAATTTGACCTTCAGTCGCACGTAATTTACCGTTAATTTCTGCCATCATTTCTTCGTGTTTTGCCAATCTGGTGTCGATGGCCTCTAACTTACTGAAAATTGTAGCCTGACCAGTTTGTAAGGCTTTAAGCAGTTCGAACTCTTGGGCATTTAGCGAACCGGGATTCAACTCAACATCACCGGAAAGTATTACAATAATGCAAGGTACAGAACCTTATGTGTGAAGAAACGAAAGCGGTTGCTACGATACATCATCGGCTTTTGCGTTCGGTGAACAGATACATCACATGTGGGACATGGAGCCGGCAACGCACACAATAATCTACAAATCGTAATTGGGCAATTATCACTAACCTGCAGCAACAGAAGAAACGTTAGCTGCATGTCGGCGAGTGTGCCGGCTCCAAATCCCACGTAGCCAACGTGCCGCTCGATTAATTACGGTTCATCCGTGTCACGTGGTTGTCGTCGGCCCATGGTGATGTGATGGCTGTTCTCGTTGATAGTCGCATTCCTATGTGGCTTAGCGCTGATAATCGTCGGAAGTGTCCCTGTTCCACCGGCTGCTGGCGCTGTCCATGGTGATCCTGTCGAAGAAGGCTCGTCGCGAGCGTGTGCGATCGCTGGCCCTCCGTCCAAACTGCAACTGTACGTAGATGCAACAGCGGCAGCAACCTGCAGCAACAGAAGAAACATTAGCTGCATGTCGGCGAGTGTGCCGTCTCCAAATGCCTATGTGGTGCGAGTGGCCTCTGGGCACGCTAGTCGCACCGAAGGTAAATGTTTCAGTGACTATGGTGCCTCTATCTCGCGATGGAAGGCTCCGCATCCACTCGCTGACCAAAGCACTCTTCAACGGTAAGTATCGACACGACCGAGTAAGGTCACTTTTTTTTCTTTTATCAGATCGTTTGTGCCGAATCGCTGCCGCTGTTTCAGTGCGGTTGTGCGTTTGGCTTCAAATTTTAACTTGCTGTGAGAAACACTTGGTGCTATTTTATCGAAACTTGCAAAAGCCATGCACGGCGGGTAGCAGAAGCCCATACAAGGACCGATTGGGTTTCGTGAGTTCGACATGCGCTTGCCACTCCTCAGTGTGTTGTGCGAGCATTAAATTTCTTTTGCCAATATTTCTGTCCCCGATTTAGGTGAGTTTATTGCAGACGGATGTACAGACAGAGAACGTTTTTCCCCGGGAGACAGGGCCCTCCGTAAGCACCCTTCCTCGGGTGGCGGCCATGTTTCGGATCCCGGCGTCGTTTTCGGTCAGCCGGACAGCCCAGAGCTGGCCCTCCGGGCACGTACTGAGCAGCATAGCCTCGCACTGCTCGGCGAGCCTTTCGTCATATCAGTGGTTAACTCTCAAATGACTCACTTATCGGTTAAACTTGGAGCACAGTCGCTATGCATATTTGTTTTATTACTGAACTCCCCGCGACTTGAACTCATTTGTTCGTACAGCTGTTTGCAAACAATCGCAAGAAAGATGACACACACGTCACAGAGAAAAGATAGAAAGAGACAAGTGGGTTTGCCTGCTCTATGGTATTTTTTTGTTTCATGATCCTTATACCCCTGTGACACGTGGTAACTTAAGTGCACTTTCAACGATTACACTTAGCCGTGGGTGTCATTTGCGCGCTATTACACCAGCAAGTTTTGTGTCACTCGCTGCAAAGTACACACACCGGAAAGTGCGTACCTCAACCTAACTTTGCTCCGACGAAGTACGTAGCCCCAGTACCATGCAGTGGCTTGCACACAATAGGCTGTTGCCTAAAGCGGCACTTGTACCATTCCTTAACTATTGTTTTCTTTATAACTGGTACTAGTATGTATTAAAACAAGTCATAAAACAATAAAAATCATTGCTGCTCTCACCCTCGGCCAATTTGCGACCACTTCCGCTAGTGGGATGCGGCAGCACACGCTGTGTGACGGCTGCGTTCATCGCGATGTTTACTTCCAGGCACACTTCCACATGTATAGGCGAGTCATTCTTTAGTCGTTTACAATGGCATGTGCCATGCACTGGTGCTACTTCAACGAAGACAACGTGGTCTCACGATGAGGCAAGAGTGCTAAATTAAAAATACATATTCCGCCGCAAACAGACAATTGCCACTGCCATCATTTCCAAAGTACACTTCGCTTTGTCGTGTAACAGCGAACTACCAAAATGACACTTTGTGAGCGTAAGTACACTTGCTCAAAGTGCACTTAAGTGTTCACGTGTGACAGGGGTATTACATACAGCCGAAGAGAATAATGAACACTAAGCCGGAACGCTGAGATATGACCAAGAGCAAAGTTTTTTTCGCGCACAAGTCACTAACAAGTTACAATCCAAGCGTTCGTTTCATGCACCATTGACAAGATTCGCTACCTGTACGGAGGACCTCTTGCCGTGATACAAGAAGGGAAAAAGTGGCAGCATATCCACAGGGTGAATGATGAAGAGTGGGGCGAAGCATCCATCCGTCCTTTTATTATTGCTTTCGTCCACCCATGCGTCCGTCGGTGTGACCGTCCGTGCGTGCGTCTGTCCTTGCGTTTATCCATGTATCCGCCCCTGTGTCCATCCATGCGTCCATCTGTCCATGCAGCCATTCGTGCGTCCGTCCATGCATCTGCCTGTGTGTTCGTTCGTCCATCTATTCAACACTCCAAGTACCACCATATCTCGTCTTTTCATCATATATTCCCCATATAGAAGCACCACCATCCAGCGGACATTCCAAGGACTAAACGAGAGGTGGCACGCGCACACTTTCTTACGGCTTGCGCTTCGTGTTTGCTTCCCACCTTTAACCACCTCGAGTTCATGGTATATACTAGTTTACTGTATTCACGACACTGCGGCCCGACGCTCACTAAGCCTTTCTAAAACAAAGGAGGTTATGCCCAGCGAGTGTAGCGTAGCAACCCTTTCTTGTGAGATAGTGCTCAATGTACATGCCAATGGCTGCAAAGGGGGAATGAGAGACAGGAGAATTCAGCTTTTAGTTAACGCGCACGCTGCGCGTTAACTTTTTTAGGGTTCCGCAACACACAGGAGAAATCTCCCACCGGCACCACCTTGCAGGTCAAAGCGTAAAACATGTTACGTACTACGACGAGGAACTAACGGGTGCTGCCTTAAGAAGCTTCGCCCCTAAAAGAGTCACAAATATGGCGAATGGGCGGTAAACGTTTCAATTGACAGAAAGGAAAGGAAGAACTGGACATGATGGGTACTGTCATAGGGTTCCTCTTCAAGTGGGCGAAGGTTCGTCGCAGCCCCCTCTTCCCTATTATGTCAATGCATATGGGGCTGTCTAGGGGGGGGGGGGGACGCCCAAGGGCACTTCTGTTTTCTCAAGTGCAAGCCAAGTGTGCCAAGTCTCTCTGAATAGTGTCGCGTCTTTTTTTGTTGTCGACATGAGAGTCGGAGCAAACATCAATGTGAGTTTTAGAAGCTATGCAGCAATGATGTGCTTTTATCAAAACTGCAAGCGCATATAGAATTTATGGCCCATAGACAACACTGAACCGGTTTCAACAGCTCGAAGTTCCAAAACTAACTACGGGATGCAACAGGGTATCCTTAGGAATTATCATTAAAATGTAGCTATATACGGGAATCAGCAATACGCACTCGCAAAATCACTCTACTCAATCTCAGTACAGTGTACGAGGCTTGTTGGTAGACTACTTTCCATGGAATGCGCTTTTTGTGCGGTGTGCTTGGGACCAATTATATCAAATGAACGAACGAATGAATACTGTGAAAACGGTGGGATAGATGTGCATTGCCGTCTTAGGGAATGAAGTGTGAAATTTATTCTGGATTTCAGGTTGCATGGTATATGTCGTGTAGCCGGCACGGCGACATGTGAAAGTAACCACGCTACACCACTGCACGATCCATGACAATAACCCAGTTTAATCAGCGAGTATCGTTTATATACACACGAGCGCAGTGGCGCCATCTATTGTGAGTCCAATGACTCAGAAGGCCATCTGGTGTAAACGCACAACACTACATCTACCCACTCCCTTGATAATAGAACACAGATTATGTGCATAGAAAAGAAACAGTCACTACCCGTGACAGAAAACTATAGTAAGTCTCCACTGTAAACAAGTGACTGCACATAGCCCCCGAGTCTCTCTGGTGGTCTTCGCTCCCGTGTAGAGCGATGGAGGGGCACCGGCTGCTCTTCTGGCTGATGGACAACCTCTGGTTCATCGGCACGATCAGCACCCAGTCCTGTGGTCGTGTTCCCCGTTGGTGGAGGCCGTGGTGGGCTTGGCGTATGAGGAGGCAGTGCTGGCCTCCCCGGAGACTGTGCAGCTTCCTGTATTGGGATATTTTGGGTCATGTGGCTCTTTGCCTTCGAGGACGGTTTTCGTGCTGTGGCGTTTCCTGCCGACCCGCCTGTCTCCATGTCCGCCCACAGCGGTTCTTGTCTTGCCCCTGTTTCTTCGTGAACAGCTTCATGGGGTACAGCCGACAGTTGGGAGGCATTCCAGGTACGGCCGTCCTCCAAGTGGAATGACCATCGTCCTAGCCGCCTCAGTAGTTTGAGTGGAGCCCCAAAACTAGGGGTGCCTTTTATTCCAGGTGCCGGGCGTTTCACCCACACGTAGGCCCCCACTTTAAATTTGGGCTCCCGGGCTGCTCTTCGCTTGTCTGCATACGCCTTATTTCTTTGTTGGTATTCGCAGACACGACGCCGAAGTCTACGCAGTTCACGGGCGGGATGGGTGCCGAAATCCACTGATGGCTGGCCAACAACATCTAATGATGTCCTCATGTGGCGGCCATGAAGCAACACTGCTGGAGAGATGCCAGTGGCGCTGTGGGGTGTGGCTCGGTAAATACTGTTATGCCAGCGAGTCCTCGTCAAACGACCGTGCCTCTGAAAAAGGCAATCTGGGTCAAGGCCAGCCCGCCGTCTGCCCGGGCGCGAACAACTCCACGGCGTGAACACGCGCGGCGCATCTGTGGCCCACGTGCACTGAGTCAGCGTCGCACGTGACAGCGAGCCGGCGTCCTCATGTCTGGTGGCCTGACGCATCGCGCGGCGAACCCCATTGGAGGAGCCTGCTCGGAAGACCAGCGGCGCTTCTGATTGGACATTTTAGTTGGGCCCGGTGTAAATAAAAGAAGCCCTGCGGCGCGTCGCGATCGGAGATCCTAGGAGAGGAGTCCCCGTGTCGGAGTGCCGACATGTGTGTGAGTCAGCGGTTTTAGGCGAAAGGCTGACCTATGTGTTAGAGAGAGGAGCTCGGCTCTTCGAGTCTCTGTCGGCCCCAGTGCCGAAATTGTAACGCCTCTGTAAATATGCTGTACATAAACCTTGTTTAACTCACCGTCGTCTCGTCCGCTCGTCTTACCAGCTCTGCGCAGAAGCAGTCGCGAGCTGAGAAACATACGCTACCAAACGGCTGGTGACCTTCCCGGCGGGGTCGAAAGCAGTGGCGCCTCCGGGACCGCGTCGGCGTCGCCGTCTTTCGCAACAGTGGTGGCTTCGGCGGGATCGGTCCGCCGTTTCTCAACAGTGGTGGCAGCGGTGGGATAGGCCCGCCGTTTCTCAACAGTGGTTGGCAGCTGCGGGATCGGCCGGCGTCAGCGACATCGATGCGGTGAGTGCCTGATGTTTTCCCCTCAGTTCACCAGACTACTCTAGCTCAGGTTGTAGTAGTTTAGAGAAGGGCTGTGTGAAGCATTAGAGTGAGCTTTGATCGTTTCAAGCAAAGTCGAAGTGCTTTGAAACCAAAGTTAATGCGGAGGGGGTAAACACGGGAGAGTGAAAAGTTGCTTGCGCGTCTTGCTAGTTGACTTATAGTGGGTACGGCAAGTAAATTGTTAACAGGGGCAAACAGGAAGAGGCTAGTGTGAACGATGGAGAACCTTAAAGTGAAGGAACTCATCGAAATTTGTGAGGAACTCGGCATTACTTTGGGCCGTGCGAAACGAAAGCAAGCGATCCTTGAGATCATGAAGGATGAGGGAGTGTCGGCTGAGGAAGTCGATGAGGCCTGGGTGGATATTAAAGCACGCCGTGAGGAGGCTGAAAGGCGAGAAGTAGAAGCTCGCGAACGTGAGGAGGCTGAAAGGCGAGAAGCTCGTGAAGAGGCTGAAAGGCGCGAAGCTCGCGAACGTGAAGAAAGGCGCGAAGCTCGCGAACGTGAAGAAAGGCGAGAAGCTCGCGAGCGCGAGGAGGCCGAGAGACAAGAGCGCCTAGAGTTGAAACGACTAGAATTGGCAATCCTACAGTGTTCGCAGGCGCCTAGCGTAGCTTCTCCGACGATTCAGGTCAGCGGTTTCAGAATTCGGGACCAACTGCCACCGTTCGTAGTAGGCGAGGACATGGCGAAGTATCTCGTCAAGTTTGAACACGTCTGTGAGCGAAATGCTTTGGAGCAGTCTCTTTGGGCGCGGAACCTGCTAGCTCTTCTTCCCGGCGAAGTGTCCGACGCGATAACTTGCTTGTCGAGGGAAGCGTTTGAGAGCTATGACGAGGTTAAGGAAGTGCTCTTGAGACGTTATAAGTTGTCACCCGAGGCTTTCAGGCAAAGGTTCCGGTATGCTAAAAAGGGGAATGAGTCACACGTTGACTTCGCGTTTCGTCTTAAAGCCGATTTGATCGAATGGCTCAAGGGCGAAGGTGTTTATGACGACCGCGATAAAGTGGTGGAATGCGTTGCATTGGAGCAATTCTACCGCTGCATCGAGGAGGATGTCAAACTTTGGCTGCAGGACAGACTTGGGGACGTACAGTTAAACAAGGCAGCTGAGTTAGCTGAGGAGTATTATACTCGCCGAAAGTTGCATAGCAGGGCAGCGCGCGTTGAAAAGGATGAAAGGAAAGAGGGGTTTTCGAGGAAACCTGATCAACGGAAACCCGCTCCGCACCGTAATTTCAAGAAGGACCCGTCTCTTACGAAGGACAGTGTAGGGGAAGGGCAAACAGAAGCGGAGAAATCGAGTGAGGTTTCTACCACACAGGCATTAGAACCGGAAAACAAACGGAAGCCGCTAATCTGCTACAACTGTAAAAAGGAAGGGCACATCGCGAGAAACTGTCAGGAAAAGTTTGCCTTCGCAACGATCCGAGAATCAGAAAAAAACATGCGGTTGTTGGAGCCGTATCTCCAAGAAATTAGGGTCAATGAGAAAACGTGCCGAGCACTTAGAGACTCAGCGGCAACCATGGACGTTGTCCATCCTTCATTGGTGTCTCCGGATGACTTCACAGGAGAATGCGCGTGGATCAGGCAAGTCGCCGAGGAGCAGAGTGTTCGCTTACCAATCGCCACCGTTGTCATTGAAGGCCCGTTCGGTAAGCTTTGCACCGAAGCGGCTGTGTCTGCCGCGCTGAATGGTCGTTTTTCTTATCTTTTCTCCAACAACTCGGAGCAGCTTCTCAAGGAGCAGGGCAAATCGTTCTTCCCCAACTTAGCGTGCATGGCTCCCACGCGATCGCAAGCGCGAAAGCTTTCGCGGAAGCTGGACCTGGTTCCATGCGGTGAACTCTCAAGTGACCTTGTCGGCGGGTCGACGGAACCCCAGAAGGGAAATTTTCCGCATGAGTCATGTGAGCAGTCACGCGAGCGGCCCGTCGCGGGAGCGGCCGGCGCGGTATGCGCTGGGGGAGACGACGTGGCGCCATTGAGTCAGAGCGAGAGGGTTGCAACGCTCTCGCCTGTAGCGGAAAGTTGGAGCGAGCTGCCGAGAGTTGATCGAGAGACGCTCATTCGAGGGCAGAGTGAGGATCTCTCGATTGAAGCGCTCGTGGAAAGCCAGAAAAACGCGGCAAAAGTGCTGTCGAAGGAGCACTACGAGAAATCGGGGAAGAAGCGTGCTTTTGAAGTTGATAATCAGGTAACGCTGCTGCAGCCATCCAAAAGGAACAAGCTTGAGGTTGATTGGGAAGGGCCCGCAAAAGTAGTATCGAAGCTTTCTGATACCAATTGTGAAGAGAAATTAGGAAGGCGGCCGAACAAAATTTATCACAGTAACTTGAAAGCAGTCGTACATTTACTCTTAAGTGCTTCAGAGGAAGAGGAAGCAGAAATTTTTAGTTCTAGTGAGGTAATCGAAAGGAGATCGAAAGTAATCTGGGAACAGCTGAACCTAGAGTCTAGCTTAAGTGACGGAGGACCTGAGGAAGCGGACCTGAGAAAGATTGGTTCCGAGTTTGAAGACGTGTTTTCGGACCGCCCCGGAAACACGAGGGTGATCGAACACGATATCGAGCTCAGCGGGGAGGAGTCAATCCGTAGCAAGCCGTATCGTTGTTCCCCTGTGCCACGTCGAAAGTGTGAGCCGCTCTTGGTGCCGCATAGGTATCGTCGCCTAAAAGTGGCCGGTTACTGAGGTGGGGCATGTTGCTCCACAGCGCAACTTTGACGTTCGCTAAAGAGAAAAAAAAAAGAAAGGAAGGGTAAACGCTAATGCAGGTGCATTGAGCAGTGCGTTCTAGCTAGTACCTTCTCAACCTTTCGGTTTCTGGCTGGCGATTCGGGGCAAAATTTTGACCTCATCACGACCTGGGCTGAGCGCTCTCGTTCAGAGTGATCTCAAGGGGCCAACTTTGTGGTATTCTAATCCGTTACGTTGTTGTACGTGGAAAAAAAATTGAGTTGTCATTTTAGGGGTCTTTTGTCCCACATGTGCCTCTTGATGTAGAGGGAACAAAATTCCGATAAACACGTAGATAGGTATATGTTGTACTATACTTTGTCTGGTGTTCTGTCGGGTGACCGAAGGCACTTGCGTGTGTCGTGTGTTGTCTGTTGTCGATCCGTTCTTGGCAAGTTGCAGAACCATCGACAAGTGCTGAAACCGAAGAGGGTCAGAAGAGACGAGTGAAGCTGGTCAGCAAGTTGTGGCGACAAGCCAGTGGAGCTGGGATCCGTCGTCAAAAATGGGATGTGTTCCCGGAACAGTTTGGAGCTGTATTCTCCACATGGCCCTGGAGGCGAACCTGGAGGGACCTGGCCAACGAGCGCACCTGACATCCGAGCCCCGTGGAAGCAGCTCGTCTTTCCGGTGCATTGTCTGGCGGCGGGGGTGCTGTTATGCCAGCGAGTCCTCGTCAAACGACCGTGCCTCTGAAAAAGGCAATCTGGGTCAAGGCCAGCCCGCCGTCTGCCCGGGCGCGAACAACTCCACGGCGTGAACACGCGCGGCGCATCTGTGGCCCACGTGCACTGAGTCAGCGTCGCACGTGACAGCGAGCCGGCGTCCTCATGTCTGGTGGCCTGACGCATCGCGCGGCGAACCCCATTGGAGGAGCCTGCTCGGAAGACCAGCGGCGCTTCTGATTGGACATTTTAGTTGGGCCCGGTGTAAATAAAAGAAGCCCTGCGGCGCGTCGCGATCGGAGATCCTAGGAGAGGAGTCCCCGTGTCGGAGTGCCGACATGTGTGTGAGTCAGCGGTTTTAGGCGAAAGGCTGACCTATGTGTTAGAGAGAGGAGCTCGGCTCTTCGAGTCTCTGTCGGCCCCAGTGCCGAAATTGTAACGCCTCTGTAAATATGCTGTACATAAACCTTGTTTAACTCACCGTCGTCTCGTCCGCTCGTCTTACCAGCTCTGCGCAGAAGCAGTCGCGAGCTGAGAAACATACGCTACCAAACGGCTGGTGACCTTCCCGGCGGGGTCGAAAGCAGTGGCGCCTCCGGGACCGCGTCGGCGTCGCCGTCTTTCGCAACAGTGGTGGCTTCGGCGGGATCGGTCCGCCGTTTCTCAACAATACCCAGGTACTCTATAACTGTGGTCTTGATTGGTCGCTGCTCTAGGAGAACTAGTTGTATATACGATTTCAAGACCCCGTTGAATCTTTCCACTAAGCCATTGGCTTGAGGGTGGTAAACTGCCGAGAAGAAATGCTTGATGCCCCTGTCTGCAAGGAAGCACTCGAATTCACTCGGCGTAAACTGTCGGCCATGGTCTGAGACTAGTTCAGTCGGGTAACCCTCTCGCGCAAAGACAGCAAGAAGAAAGTTGATCACCGTGCGAGAAGTGATGTCACTGCAGAACGCAATCTCTGGCCATCTGGAGAAGTAGTCCACTACCACGATGACAAATCGACAGTCGGCCGGTGCACGTTCATAGGGGCCCATGATGACTATTGATATTTTGTCCCAAGGCCTGTCAGGAAGCGGGACATGCTGTAGTGGGGCTTGCCAGTTCTTGACACTCTTGTCCGAGGCTTGACAGGCGCTGCAACTCCGGACGGTGGCCTACACATGCTTGTGAAGGCAAGGCCACCAGTACTTCTCCCTGATGCGCTGCTTAGTCTTCACAATTCCCGGGTGTGACTCATGAGCTAACTGGATGAATGTATCCCTTAGCTTGGCAGGCACTACAACGCGTTCAGTGCGCAGAAGCAACCCATGTACTACCGAGAGCTCGTCTCGTATTTCGTAGTACGGAGTCAGTTCTGCGGCAAGTCTTTTCCTTGTTGGCCGTGATGACTGGATAAATTGCATTACCTGCTGTAGTATGTCATCCTCCGCGGTAGCAACCTGAAGATTCTCCCGATGTACAGACGATGTAACCAAGGACACAACCTCTTCATCAACATGGAATCCCCCTTCTGTGTCTGGCACGGGCAGTCTGGACAAGGCATCTGCTACCTGGTTGTGGTCTCCGCTGCGGTACTGTATTTTGAAGCTGTAGCGCAGCAGTCGTGCGGTCCACTTTGCAATACGAAGTGGCCACTGTCCTGTGCTACGGGATGAGAGCAGTGCCACCAAAGCCTGGTGATCCCTCAGTAGAGTAAATGATCTGCCCCAGCGGCAAACGTGCCACTTCTCGCAGGCCCACAGACAGGCAAGGGCCTCGCGCTCTCCGGCCGAGTATTTTCGTTCTGTTTCTGTTAATATCCACGATGCAAATTCCACAGTACGCACATGGGACCCTTCCACTTGCTGCAGTACGGCACCGAGACCATACGCAGAGACATCTGTTGCGACAATGACAGGTAGCGTCGGGTCAAACATTCGGATGACCTTGTGGGATGCTAGAAGTATTTTTACTCCCGCGAAGCTCTCTTTCGCAGCGTTATCGCAGTCGAAGTGCACGTCTTTGCGAAGTAGACGATGCATTGGCTCTACTTGCTCTGCCAGTCGCGTCACGAATTCGGAATAGTATTCAACTAGCCCTAAAAAGGAGCGTAGCGTGGCTGCATCTCTAGGCGCAGGAGCATTGATGATTGCATCAATCTTGGTCTAGAGCGGTGCTATACCCTCTGCGCTGACGCGATGTCCTAAGAACGACAGCTCCGACGTGTTGAAGACGCATTTTTCGTTGATCTTGAGCCCAGCTTCTGCTATTCGTTCCAGCACTTGCTCAAGGTTTTGCCTGTGTTCGCTCTCCGTCTTGCCAAAAATGATTATGTCATCCAAGTAGCATAAGACCCCTTTGCAACCTCCAAGTATTTTCGTCATGATCTGCTGAAACGCAGCTGGTGCCGATGCCAACCCGAAGCAGACCCTCTTGAATCTAAAGAGGCCATCGTGAGTTATAAATTAAGTTAGGTCCCTGCTGTCTGGGTGCAGCACAACCTGGTAGTAGGCTGATGCCAGGTCCACCTTGGAAAAGCAGCGGGCTCCATTGAGGGCATGAAGCAGTTCCTCCATATGAGGCGAAGAGAAGTTGTCTGCTACTATAGCTTTGTTGGGTTCCCGGAGATCGACACACAGTCGAATGCTGCCATCTGCTTTGCGGGCTGCTACAATAGAAGATACCCACTCGGAAGCATTGACTCTCTCAATGACATCAGCAGCAAGTAGCTTCTCAATATCGTCGAAGACTGGCTGGCGGACTGAAAATGGTAGGGGTCTCAGCTTCTGTGAGACTGGCGCGATGGAAGTTTTCATCTTAACTTTGTGTTGCACCCCTCTTACAAGTCCCAGGCCAGGCAAAAACAAGTGGCCAAACTTGGTCCACAGTGTTGGCGGCATTCCAAACTTGGGAGGGCCAAGGGGTTTTTCATGCCTGGGGCTTTGGGGAAGGCCTGAACTCATCGCTGGAAGCTCTCGGCATTCCTGCGTGGACATTTGCAGGCAGCGCAATTCCTCTCCTATGATGCGAAGGCCAAGGGCTTGAACAGCATCCAGGCCAAGGAGAGATGTACCACATAGCGTAACATGAAAAGTTCTTTCCCCTTGTATGTGACTATGGCGTGAAATGACGCGAGAACGGGAATCTTCCTGCGCGAAAAATCCAGCAAAGTAAGATGGGAACTTTTCAGTTGTACTGCGTTTGCGAACAAGCCTTGGAATCGGTGCTCACCCATAATAGACATGGCCGAGCCTGTGTCCACCAAAAAGTTCATGGTATGCACCCGTGTCGTCGCAGTAACTGACGCGACATTGACATCCAGGTAGACGCCTGTGCTCTTATCAGTACGGACCGCCAAGATGCTAATGACACTGGTAGCATCCTCTTCCGGAACGATTTCCTGGACCTCTGTAGAATACCCTTCTCGGCCGCGACGGTAGCTGCGACATGCTCTCTTAAAATGACCGCGGCGTCCGCAGGCAAAACATGTGCGACCGCGCGCGGGACATTCCGTAGGCAAACACCGGGCTGCGCCACAGTTTCCGCAGGCATTTACATTTCTAGGCCCGGGGACAGCAGCGGCGGCGGCATTCATATCAGGTGAAGGTGCGCTGTACGCGCGTGAGCAGCTGAAGTGGCGACGGCCCCGGAGGCGTGTGCCATTATCGCCATTATCTCGTCGATCGTGCCTGGCTGAGCTGTCTCGCAACTGCTGCTGAATGCGCTGCACAGGATTGGCGAAGGCTTCGGATTCACGCTGGGTTTGCTCACGAAGCCGTGCTACCTCGACAGCATGATCGAACGTAAGGTTATCGCCCTCCAGCAGCAATCGCTCTCGTAGCCACGGGCACGTGTCGCCTGCTACGAACTGTTCACACAGGTTTTCGTCCGCTTGAGTGGTGAAATTACAAAGAGCTGCTAACTCCCGAAGCGCTACGGCGAAATCAGTGATGGGCTCACCCTGCAGTTGACAACGCTCCCGGAATCGATGGCGTTGAAGGCGGACGTTGCAAGGGGTGGCGAAATGCTTCGAAAGCATCTCAACGGCTACGTCGTACTCGTCGGGTGGGCGTAGGGCTTCCGTGGTCATGTCTTGCGTTCCAGTAGGTGCAGTGGTTCCGATGATTCCAGCGGCGGCATCTGGCGTGGCCGTGACACCGGGTGCAGCACTCGTTGTCTCTGCCTTGGTTTGCGTCGTACTAGGTGGAAGCGCGTCGAAAATGCGCTGTCCTTCCGTCCCAAGGCAGTGCAGCAGGAGAGCTCGGCGACGGGGTTCGGATGGCTCGTTCGCTCCAAACGCCAGCAGAAACCTTTCGAACAGTCGTAACCATCGGGCCCATGGCACATCGGGCGTGCCGGGGGTGGCCAGAAAAGGAGGAGGTGGCTAAATGCCCGTGGAAGCCATCCTCGTCGCCAGAATGTCGTGTAGCCGGCACGGCGACACGTGAAAGTAACCACGCTACACCACTGTACGATCCATGACAATAACCCAGTTTAATCAGCGAGTATCGTTTATATACACACGAGCGCAGTGGCGCCATCTATTGTGAGTCCAATGACTCAGAAGGCCATCTGGTGTAAACGCACAACACTACAGTATATTAGTAAGTAGTTCGAGAAATGTTTGTAGCTTTTTTCTTCACAACGTTAGCCCTTTACTTTTCTACGCAGGAAAGACCAATCAGAGAGACCTCCAGTGCGTGCCCCCTTTTTTTCTTTACTTTTAATTGTCAAAGATGAAGTGGGGTATAGGCAATGATTTGTTAAGTGCGATCATTTCGATCACTTCATGCTCGAAATAATCATCTAACAATAAATTTTATTTATTTATTTATTAACTTATCCATACTGTAGGGCAATATGCTGGCCCGTGAGGAGGGCAATACAATGACAAAGTATTCACAAGGGGTTGACAATGCGAAAAGAAAACCGAACTCTACATAAAAAGAACACAACCTAAGCGATAAGCCATCACAGAACTAGGAGCTTGCTTGCACAGTATTTTTCTTTATTGCAACTCGAACGCTGGGAAGATGTATACGCTGCAGCGCAAAAAACTTGCAAGACAGTATGGTCCCGAAATTACCTCTTGGTTTTGGCTTCTCCATCGGTCCTGTGCAGCCATGTTGGCACTGAATAACTCGATGAAGAAGCCTGTGCGGGGCCGCTTCTTGGAGAAGTCGTCCGAAGACTCGGGCCGCTCCTCGCTCACCTGTTGTGGGTGGAGCCATCGTTTAACGCACCGTCCCAGCTCTGGAACGCCGTGTCTGAGCTACGTTTCAAGGTATTTGTCCTATTGAACAACCTATAAAGCATCATCATCACCAGTCTAATTACGCCCACTGCAGGACAAAGGCCTCTCTCATGTTCCGCCAGTGAACTCGGTTATGTGCTTGCTGCTGCCACTTTATACCCACAGACTCCCTAATCTCATCTGCTCTCCTAACTTTCTGTCTCCCCCTCACGCATTTGTCTTCTATTGGAATCGAGTGCGTCATCCTTAATGACCGTAAATCATATTTAGTTGTAATAACACTCTGCACTGTTGAATGCTGCAAAGCCTTGTCAACCAATCCCATCATAATCAAACATAGGTTCTGATATAGTAAATATATTGGAGTAAAGAAAACATTAGAAATAAATGAACCAAAAGAACAAGCAGGATTTAGAACAGGCTACTAAACAATCGACCACATTCATACAATCAATCAGGTAATACAGAAATGCTCAGAATATAACTAACCACTGTACATAGTCTTCATAGATTATGAGAAGGCGTTTGATTAGGTAGAAATATCACCCGTCATGCAGGCACGGCGGAATCAGGGCGTCGATGAAGTATATATAAACATCCTGCAAAAAATCTACAGGGGATCAACTGCTACCATAGTGCTTCATAAAGAAAGCAATAGAATACCAATCCAGAAGGGTGTAAGGAAGGGGGACACAATCTTCCCAACGCTGTTTGCTGCGTGCTTACAGGAAGTTTTCAGAAGCCTAGAATGGGAACAGTTAGGAATAAGAGTTAATGGAGAGTACCTTAGTAACCTGCGCTTCGCCGATGACATTGCATTGCTAAGTAACTCAGGGGACGAATTGCAACTCATGATTACGGAGTTAGACAAGGAGAACAGAAAGGTGGATCCTAAAATTAATGTGCAGAAAATGAAAGTAATATACAACAACCTCGGAAGAGAGCAGCGCTTCGAGATAGGTAACAGTGCACTTCAAGCTGTAAAAAATTATGTCTACTTAGGGCAGGTAATAACCGCGGAGCAGAACCACGACATTGAATTAAATAGAAGAATAAGAGTGGGGTGGAGCACATTTGGCAAGCACTCAAATTATGACAGGTAGATTGCCACTATCTCTCAAATGGAAAGTATATAACAGCTGTATCTTGCCGTTACTTAGCTACAGAGCAGAAGCCTGGAGACTTACAAAGAGGGTTCACCTTAAATTGAGGACGAAGCAGAAAGCAATAGAAAGAAAAGTGGCAGGTGTAACCTTAAGAGACAAGAAAAGAGCAGAGTGAACTAGGTAACAAACGAGGGTTAAGGATATCATTGTTGATACCAAGAAGAGGAAATGGACATGGGCTGGGCATGTAACACGTACACAGGATAACCGCCGGTCATCAAGGGTAACTAACTGGATTCCCAGAGAAGGCAAGCGGGTTAGGGGGAGACAGAAGGTAAGGTGGGCAAATGGGATTAATAAGTTAGTGGCTATAAATTGGCAGCAGCAAGCACAGGACCGGGTTAACTGTCGGTACATGGAAGAGGCCTTTGCCCTGCAGTCGACATAGTCAGGCTGAAGATGATGATGATAATTGATTCAGTGTTTTTTAACACGCACGGTATGCTTACCAATCACTGTTAGAGAAGGTGGTGAAATGGAAATGGCTGGCTTTATAATTTTGTGCGAGTGCATCGGTCTGTTTGGTGCGGTTCGCGCATGTGTGGCCATTCACCGTATTACTCTTCCCGTATGTGTAAACTTTCTATTTCTTTTTCCTTCATTCGAAAATAGGTAGAGCCAACCAAGCGTTCTTTTGCACGGTTGTTACTCCTGCCTAATATCTCATTCATAGCTTTTTATTTCTCTCTCTAGGCTGCTCTGATAGGTTAAGCACGCGGAGCAGCACGTGACATGCCCTATCCTAATTATATATTTCATGATTATTATGACATTATACACAGTTCTCAATTTCACTCCAGAATGCCTTTCGTTTTTGTGAACGACATGCTGGGCATAACGTCTAGTGAAAGGTTATGTACGTGAAGATTGGAGAATGTACTTCCAGAATATTCGAAGCAGATGTGCCTCAGTTTTATTCAAGTTGTGGTGTATCGTTTCGTTTCCTTATATTTCGGGGCACGCCAGGAAATCGCTTCTATATCAAAAACGAATAGGAACTGAGGGGGTTTAACATACCAAAATATCGACAAGATTACGAGGGACGCCGTATTGAAAGACTCTTAGTGTTTTGACCATGTGTGCCAGGTGTACATGAACCTGCACCTAAATACAAGAGCCCCTTGCATTTTGCCATTCACAGAAAGGAGGTCGCTGTAGTCAGAATTTAATCCCACGACCTTCGGTTTCAGTATTTGAACAGAGTAATCACTAGATTACGGTGGCTGGTAAAAAAAAATAGGAAGAAAAAGCGTATGTACGGTAAACACTCTGGATTGCGTTTTTTGATCGCATTTGCGGATTCGATCCCGGTATTGCACTAATCTCGCCAAGCCAAAGCTGTCAGCTCAAGTGAAAAAAGCATCCATCATCAGCACTCGGTGACATCTCCCTTAGGTAACTGTATTTAAATGAATGATTTGCCATGTGTCGCAAACGAGTGCTCATCAAAGCGTGCGCCTCCGAATTCTAACCGCTATGTGAAATAGAGGCGCCAGACAGACGCGAGAGAAGTCAGCAAGAAGAAAACAAGTATCAAAAGACTCCATAGGCGCGCAGCCTCTCCCCCTCGAAAGCGCCGCTATGCCGACTAACCTCCTGGCATCTGTCACCGAGGTATCTCTGAAAAAATCTCGAACGAAAGGGGCTTGGTGATGCAGAGTTGCGTCACGTTAGGAGAGAGGTCTCGCCCTTTCCACAGCCTTGACTGTGTGCCGCGCCGACGAAATGACTAGAAACATCTGGAATCTGAGGGCAAATAAGCCAGCCGGGGATGGAGTTGCAACAGGAGATGACCAGAGTTAGCCACTGTCGGGCGAAGTGCCTGTCCTATAGTGACCAAGCAAAGTAAATGAAGAGGTCTTCCACCTGCGGGTGAAGGCTTGTGTTAAAAGCAGGAGAAAGTGTGTGCTTACCTTGCTCCGTGGCTTACTATACCGCCCGTCGGCGAAAACGGGTTCTGCAGTCACAGCGCCTTAGACCGATGTGTTACTGGTGAAGTTTTGTTATTGACGTACGGACATTTGACGACACAAAAGTTTTTTGTGAAAGAAACCTCAGTGGGCGACAAGAAGCGCTGGACACTGAGTGAGTGTTTCCTTGAAATAGAGCATTCAAGCTTTGTTCTAAAAATTTTGGACTGGATTTGTTTGACGAACATCTCAGTCTATTAGTGTCTTGGTTGCTCAATGCATGAGACTGCTTTGTAGCGTGTGTTATTGTCTGCGTGCGTTGTTTTGAGTGTAACTGGTTGTATTGTGCAGCTCGTTGTTTGAGTATCTTGAGAATAATGAAGTATTGTATTGGATTACTGCCAAGTATGTATATTTGCGTGTTGGTTGTGTTGCCGTATTTAAGAATATATTTTTGTTTTGTTATCAAATCTCTGCTCTGACTCGTTCTTTGCACCACAGCCGGCGTTCGCTGGCGCGCGCAGTAGGACCAATTTCAAATTGTCCGTGCTTTAGTGGTACAGTTCGGCGGGCGATACGTCAGCCCTTGGAGATACCCTTGAGATCGCCTTCCTCAGTAACGATAACAGTGGCACCATGTGAGTTATAATTCTAATGGCGTAGCACATCGTGACAGGGACTGAGAAGGTTAGGCTCTGCGCGTGTGTGCCCTTCTCGGTTCCTGTCGTGATGCGCTACGCCATATTAATTCTAAACACCGAAGAGTTAGCTCTATGTAAAATATTTAACACTAAACTGAAAAGGATTGAAAAGGGATAATTGTGTTTGTCATGTACCACATGCATCGCATGAATTACATGCAAGCTCATGGAGCGCTAGCGGTCATGTTTCTCGCTTGATAAACACAGCAGATTGGTGTTGCGTTACGTGACTTCACAAAGATAACAAATGGCAGGTGGTAACGAGAAAATCATAACATCAACGTGTCAAGCGTCCTTATTCACATGCAGCGCTCCTATGTGGCTACGACCAGTCTCATTGCTTGAAATACACCATAATTAGTATTGCTCATACGAATATATTACGCACAGTCACGACAAGTGCTAACATGAAAACCATGGCAATAAACTCATGTATGCCATAAATGATACGCCCCACTCTTCGTCTGCACACTCCGTTCTCAATAGCTTCACATACGCAAAAATTGGTTTTTGAGTGACGTCATCTAATGAAGAAAATGAATAAAAAATGTTAATATGCAAAAGAAGGCTTGCATTTCATTTTTGGCATACCTTTCCAGCATTTTTTCTCCTCGTGCTTGCTGCTTCTAGACGGGCAAAAAACCACTTCACTTCATCTATAGCTCAAGATTATGTTAGCAGCTCCTGTGCTACAAAGTCTTGGTGGTTACATATAGCTTTGGACGATATCGGTATCGACATCAACAAATATTGCTTGGCTATGCCGGCAAATTTCACAGCCTGAAGGCAGGTAACGTGGCCGCTACAATTCGCTTTCCTATCTTCCTTTATTCGCACTGAACTCGTAGCATGGTCAAGTGCACATCCATGAAGCCTCCAGATGGGAAAAGTCTCTTAACAGGCCTAAATTCTCTTCAGCAGCTGCTAACTTACATATTTTTTATTTATATTGCACCATTTACAGATGAAAACGAGACGTCTATCTTTAACCCCTGTGCTACAGGATATAAAAATCGTGCATCATATCGAACAAATATCGGAATACTTGACCCTATACCATTTTGATGTACCTAATCAATAACCGACTTCTATGCAATCAGTTTGTCTCAGCTCAATATTACCTTCAAGTTTTCAGCGCAGGGTATATAGAGTGTTTCACATAAAAAACGCCAAGCCAAACAAATAAAAGTAAGCACTACGCGTCTCCGACTAACGCGGTATTGTTTTTAGCTCTACGTGGCGTGTTAGAACATTTTTTTTCCTGATCCGCCAAGCAGGGTAGATAACAAAAATTACTCAATAAACTTTTTAAATACCTAATATACAGAAAAATTATAGAAAAGTGGTAGTCATTATTCAGAAATAACTTCATTTTCAAGTTATGGTAAGAAAACGACGCTGGTGAATTTCTTTTTTAGTGGTTGTTTAAAGTGCGTGACAATAAAAAAAAAAACCACGTGAGTGGCGCCTGACGCGTGGAGCTTTTATTGCCCTCACATGTGAGTTGAACGGATCAAAAACTGCTTTTCGCGCACGAAGGTCACTAAAACATGCTATCGGGATTACAGTGAACGTTGAGCGATAGTTAAATGATCCTGTTGAAAAAAGCAAGAAAGAAAATAAAGAAAGGAAAAAAAAATAAAATAAAGTTTTATGAAAAAGCTGCCACCACGTGCAATGCAATAGGAAACCGGGGGCAGCACTTGGTGCAGCGCAGGCTTTTGTTTTTCTTTTCGGGCCACACACAAACCTGATGGGGGGAGAAAGCGTGAGATTGTGATAAAGGAAGGATATTTTAGAAGTTCCTTAGTCATTATTCTATCAATTACATGCGATTGCTCTATACTTGATATTTGCAAGCAATACGGCACTATCGGCTGTCTGTTGAAAAGTGTATTGCTCGTACTTCATCTACATTAAGAAATTTATGTTTAGAACCCGTCTGTCGGAGCGCCATACGTGTAAATAGGCAGAACGATTGAAAAAGCGTTCTCTGCTTAAATATGTGGAAATCTAGGTGTCGAAAAAAAATCTGCGTAATTGCAGGTTTCAAAATGATTTATTTGAGACGTCATGGGCGGTTACAAAGCGTGCTCGAACAGCCCACTATCAGCCCCTATACAAAACCTACATCGAGTCAGCACACTTTCTTTCGCGTTTCGCGACATTTTTTAAGTAATCAAATGGCATACACCTGCTAGTTTAGAATCCACCCTTGCGGGCGTTTTTCTCACTTCGATCTAGACATGATTGTTATAGTATCCTCACAGAACGAAATTCAGCTGAATCAAATATGAAGATCTTACAGGCCACTATAAAGGTCCAAGATGGTCGAGTCAATTCTCAAGAAATTCGCGATCAAGCCATGTTCGAGTGCACCCGCAGCTGTGCGGAGGAGCTTCTTCTTGCTTGAACAAGATATTCCGAAGCTGTGCCTGAGGAAGGATGGGTCAGGGCAAATCACTCAGTGGCCACTTAGTATTTCACTTATGTAGTGTGCTGTGGTGAGTGTTCCGTCTAAGAAGACTGGGCCAATAATTCTGTCATCAAGAACTCCACACGAAACACTGAATGACCACTTTCCCATGGACGAGAGAGGCACAAGGCATAGCCTGTTCACAAGTAAATGCCCCGGCATATTGGTTTTCCGCTGCAGCACATGGTTCAATCACCACTGGGTTGCCCGCTGGGAGATGGAGGTTTCCTCGCGTGGGCGAGCGTGGGGCCTACATGAGAGTTGTGGGGAAGCCTGTAGTACTCCCATACGGCGTTGCGGTGGTCAGCGTCCAATGCAGCTAGCTGGCAAGCACGCAGCGAAGCCACTGGTTCCATGTAGAGCACGCGCGCCGATGGGACTAGGTCGTAGACTCACAGGGCAGGGGCGGTGGTGCCGGCGCCACCTCGTGCGAGGAGACTGCCTGTGGCACCGAGTATCTGTTTGCTTTTCCGCAGATCGTTCAAAGCCGGTCACCAGAAAAGCCGGTGGTCTATGGTCACTAATAAGAAGCGCACCTTCATGCTCTACTGGATGGGGAGGGCCCTGAGCGAGAGCGAAGGCGTGGAATAGTGCGTCGAGGCTCACAGGTGCACGTGCAGGGCTTCCTTCTTGGAGGCGATGAGCGCTATTCCAATCCCGCTAAGGAATGCATCCACATCGTCGATGACCACCTGCAGGGACTCGAAAAGGCCGACCAGCGACCAGCCGCAGGCAACAGCGCAATATCAACAGCATAAATCACCGCACGCACATGACACGCGATGTCACACAGAATGTAGCCGGGCAGCTTGGCAAGAGCCACTTTAAACAGGAAAGGGCACAATATGCAGCTGTGGGTATGAACACTACTGACGGGGTGGACACAGCTGAATATGGAGCGAACACGAGTGTGAAAAGTGCGGTCGCTCAGAAAGCTTTCGAGGTATGCTAACATCTACCCGCACACACTGAAGTCACAAATAGGGTCAAGAATCGATGCATAGGGTAGACTATAACGCACTTGTCACGTCGAGCAGCACGAGGATGTCCTAATCACCGTGCGACTTGCATTCTTTGAAAGGTCAGCCACTCAGTCAAAGTTACCGCGCCTTGTGCAAGGTGTGCTCTGTTCTGGAGGAAATGCGTCTGTCGCTGTGCCAATCCACCTAAAGTGTTGCAGTGTCATGACTTTCATGGCCTTCCCTGCGGCCAAGGTGAGTAATACTGCCTGATAAGACGAGAACTTCATTTCCAGTTTGCGTGGCTTCAGGATGGGAACCACGAGCGCCCACCCCTGGCAGGAAGCTGGCCCGTGCGCCACTCTTCGTGTAGGCTTCTATAGGAATCGGGAGCGCATTGACGGGTGAAATCGCGCAGCACCTGGTAGGCGAGGCCAACCATTTCCGAGGCAGACTGCTTCGTGCAGCTGTTGAGCACTGTGGTCAGTTCGCTGAGCGTAAACTATTCCGTGCACAGCGCGCGGATCTCCAGCCGATTGTCCTCGGTGGGAAGGTTCCACCCGGAAGTGAACCACTCCGGCCCATTGAGTGAGGAGTGGCCGTCCGTGCAGCGGCTGTAACTAGCTCGGCCAACACCTGTGCGGTGATCCTCATTGCGATAGCAACACAAAGAACCGATGATCGACGCTCTCTGGTTTCAAGGATGGAAGCGAAGATGCGCCTGACGTGAGCATGGTTTTGAAGTAAGTACAGCAACGAGCAGGAGCTACCCCAGCTCTGGTCGCGACCGCGTCTGGCGTGTCTACGGCACACAGTGCTAATACAGTTAGTGACTCGCCAATGTTCTAAATTTTGAGAGCGTACCGCCACAATTTGTGCCCTGCGTCGTACTGCTAAAAGGTTCAGGAGGCAGATATCCAGTGCAGGGTTGCCCGCGGGTGCGGTGAATTGAGTGGCAGCTGCATTGTTGCATTTGGCAAGTGTGGTGAAGAGCTCTTTAGAGCCTGGTACTAAAACACACAGTTATCTGAAGTGCGGCCACTACACCACACTGTAGGTCTGAGTGTACCTGGTGTTTGCTGAGGGATGCTGACCACGATAGGTTACTTGTAGGAGCCCTGTGAGTCCGGTGCACGATATTATTCATAAATACACGCAGCACCCACCAGTATCAAGTCGATGACACTGTCGGACACACCTCGACACGTCAGAGTGAAATTTCCCGAAGTAAAAGACGAGCAGGCCGGCTCTGTGCGCTGCAGCGAGAAGCTCACCCGCGTAGGTCAGTTGAAACACAGTACCACGAAGTTTGGTGCGAGTTAAGGTCACCGCAGATGATTGCGTCGAGATCGAAGTGGCTGGCGAGGCGGCCTATAAAGGCGGTGTCTCTGTGCGCTGAGAAATTCCGTGCGCACGTAAACACTCGCGACACTTGTATATTCGTTTTTTTAGAAGCGTGTATCTTGAAGCAAGCCTCAACTTGTAAATGTATTTCACGCCATTGCGTCACCAAAACGGTGCAGCACGCCAAAAAAGTGCTGCAGATTTCTCGCAAGCCACAAGTAATGCACCAATAAACGAACGAAACTTTTGCCTCCTCAGCCACTACACAGTTAATCGCATGATGGGAAGAAACACAACGTAAGAGATGGGTTCAGAGAATTCGCTGAACGCTACAAGCCCTGGCGCTGAATTCTAGAGATTTTTCCGATTACTTTTCCTCATCATCTGCGAAATCTGCGATTAATTTGGGCGCTGGAACACAAAGAAACTTTACTGAATGAAGCTGCACACTCTATAGCAAAAGCTTCTCTGGCAAACCTAGTTCTCTCTATCCTTCTAGTTACGGCATTTGTCTCTGTGGGAAGGTTCAGAAAGTGTGCATTATCTGTGCCTATTCCAAGTCTCGATTCATTGCCGGACTTTCTGCACCTACAGTTCTCTTAGAGCGGGAAATGGTGTATAGCAAGACGGGCTGAATTCGTAATGATCTGAATGCGTTGTAGAACTCAAAATCTTATTTTTACTTGCAGAAAGCGGGTTTGCGATGTCCTATTTTTGCTCCTATTGAACACTTCTTTGCTTCTATCGAACACTTGCTCCTATCGAACACTTTTTCTCCTATCTAACACTTCTTGTTGAGGTGCCGACGTCTATCCTTACACAGAAAACGAAGTATCAAAAATATATAGCGGCCGTATGGTCTACAGGTTACGTGGGCCGTTCTGTTATCTTGCGGGGCCTCTGCTAGGGACACTCGGACAGTAATATTTTCAAAGCTGTTGAAAACCTATATGCGACTCGAATAGATTTGGTAGGTGTATTGACGGCCAATGATTTTTATTATGTCTTCCTTGGCAAAATATCTTCGGTCACTGGAAGGTTACACAAAATAGTGCAATATAGAAGTACAATTATTCATAATTAAAGTTACATTAAACGTTCAACGCTAACCTATTTTAACTCTTTAAAATATTAATCATATATCAAGTACTCGATATATGTTTCATCCGCCCGACTCTTCGCCGATTCCCTTAATGGGTAGGTGCCAATATTCTAAAGATAATCATCACCATTATTGATATCGTCATCATCATCATCATCATCATAATTTATCAGACAAACCTCTCTTCTTGCAGCACTGCTAAAGTTTTTTTGTTGTATTTGTGTTTTTTCGTGCAAAAGAGGGCTGCGTATAAACGAAGAGTCCCTTGATGGCCGTTTTTAGCGGGCTCATTCTGTCTTGACGGGATAGCCAGGCATAATGGCATGTGAAACGCTCGTTATGCGGCCCTTTCAGCTGAAATGAAAACGTGATGCTTATGTCCGCCTATATACTGGAAATTATGCGGTACTTGATTAACAATGCAGTGTTTTCTCGATAGATTCAAGCTTCAACTGTATAAGGTGTCTAATATTGCTAAGGAACCCTTTTGTTTGAATATGTACCTGTTATTTTCCCGATTGTTATAGTGTTCCTCGTTAATTATTTGTGTGTATGTTATTGAATATTTCTTTGTATTGTTTTGTTCTACCTCGTTATACGTACTGTTTTCCTGTACCTCTGTTATTTTGGGCATTTTGTGAGAATGACCAAATTATTTAAATACGTGAAATTCATCGCAAATAGCTAATAAAAATAAGCTGTGGCAATATGTTTTTGAAAATGGCAAAATTATTACCGTACCGCTTTTTTACGCTAGATATAATGATTGCTTTGTACATATGCCAAAAAAGACAGTCATAAAGACTTTTCCTTCACAAAGACGAAAAAAAAAAACGTCGAATGGGAATTTTTAAACTTTGTATATTACAAGACGACATTTAATGAAATTATTAAAAATTGTTTCCGAAAACTACCCGGTTAATGACAAATCTCCAGCGCCGGTGTGTGCCACTGTCCAAGGTTTTACCCTGTTCTACTCAATTCGTCGATTTTACAGATTTTGTGTCCATCTATGTGAGAAAATTTGCAGCGATCATTCCAACTCTCCAAAAGTCCCGCTGTCCTTTGCCAGATTCACTATCGTTACCATCCTGCGTCGCTTTCAAAACATTACGTCAGCAGTATATAGCTATGAAGTTGATTTGCGATTCGAAGGAATAATATTGCATTAAATGTTCGATGCGCGTACAAAGGCATCATTTCATTGCCTGGTTATTTATGTATTTCCGACATTCACATTCACTATAAGTACTAAATTCATTTGAAATGAGTTTTCTTGGCCATCAATAACAACCGCATTGGATTTCAGCCCTTTGATAGTAAAATATGTCATACACGAGCAATTGAAGTAGCGATCACTAAGTTACACGTCCTCAGACTCCATATATAAATTTTTATTCACCCTACAGATGGTCTGAAAGCATCCACTGATTGTCATTTTTGCGCAGTACAGGAGGCAAAAAAACATTATTGAGTTTTCTGTAATAAATGTTTTAACTTGTGAAAAATTAGTTTGGGGGCAGTAATCTGACTTTCGTGTCAGCTTATTCTATCACTACCGTGAACTTGCCTTTTAGTGCTCGCCCAGCCACATATGCCCGCTGACCACGCTCTGTACGTCTCCTGTCAAGTGAGTCGTCCGCGCGTGCGCGTCTCGCCCATGTCACAGTCAACATCGCAAAAAGAGCATGGTCAGCGTCTCCTCTAGTTTGGTACAGTCTCTGTTCAAGGTGAACTTTCAATGGCTCGCGCATACGCATCAAAATACGCACGTACGTTGCTTGGACTCTCCAACCTGTAAGCTTTTACAACCGACCACAGGAGTTCTCCGCAACATTCTTTCTTGTGATATTTGAAATCCACTTGTGTCAGTAACGCAGATCTGTTGAACGACATGCTCGCACGTAATGCTGTGTAAATGGGTGCTCGAAATGTGATAAATAAAGCACGAAAAGAGGAACGCTGACGAGCACACGAAAATTTGTTTCGAATTGCGTCACTACTTCGTTGGGACGCCGAACACACCACATTTTAGACAAACGAACAGAACAAAGACATGCGAAGTGAAACTGTAAGGGGTAACCCATAGTCGCCACCGTAATCACAACATTGAGATCGTTGATGTCTTTACTAGCAGATGGTCAATGAATAACTGGAGCGGCACTCGTGAAATCTCCAAACACGTCATAATCTTCTCCTTGTCGCAGGATGCTGAGACCCCGTTAGCTTGCGCACGCTGTTCGCCCCTGAAGTAAAACAACATTACGGACACCTTTCATACTGCGCTGAAAAAGATTTGCATATCAAGCTATCAAGTGAGGACAACAACTCTAGCTTGAACTTTCACGTCACACCACATTCAAGCAGTGCCTTAATCGTCTGAGAATTTTTCGAATGCGTTTTATGTATAGCTTGTCTAATGCAGCAGGGAACTGACTACAGTAATTTATCATTTTCGCCAATCCTTGGTATCCTGGCCGAGCTTCCAACAGCGAAGCCGCAGGTGGGGGCTAGCCGAGCCACGCGTCAACATGTCGACCAACAATGACCGCATGCCTGCGCGTGCTGGCTACGCGTGTAAACGGTGGAAGACGAAGAAGCGAGCTCGCTCTCACGCGCAGCTCGCGCCATTCAACCGACAGACAAGCCGCCTGCTTGGACGCTCGTCGGAGGCTTGAGATCGCTGTGGCTCGGCGCCAGTCGTCTGCGCAACCACCTTCGGCCACCGAAACCAGAGGTAAGCGTCGTCCTTTTATGGGGTAGGCGGAGTATTCGACTGCCGTCATTGTCAGTAGTCGGGCTTTCTTTCGTCCCGCATGCTGCCGAACGCAATGGCCGTTAATATTGAGGCCTTTAGAAGCACTCGACGTATGCAAAACGTTGACTAGGCGGATGAAGAGCAATGCTGGGTGGATCGATAGATTCCCGCCGACTAATTATGAAGGCTAATATTTCGTACGGCTGTGATAATGTTTTTCATTAAAAATTGCGGTTCTGCATGAGCGCGCGTTCATGGCACTCACGAGCCACCTTTTTCTTCCTGCACGAGTCACGATTTACGTGCTCGCAATCGGAACTCCAGCTCGAAATATCTGCTTTTAAATATACTGCTCGAGTTTCCCTTTATTTCGTCTGATGTACATCAGTGGGCGCTCTAAATGTGTTGTTAAAGAAGCTTGCTTCGCCACAACGTTCACGTAAGGCTGTAGATGTTTGCCGCCATCTCATCGTTCGATAATACAGATGATTGGGCTGGTTGGTGATTGGGAATCAACATATTTGCATAGCCCAACACTACGAGTAGTTACGACTTAGCTATAGAAGAAAAGACAAGGACAGAAAGAGCGCTGACTTCAACTAAAATTTCATTAGCGGAAACGCTGGAAATATATACTCGTGACAAAACATCACCGCGCAATCAAGCAACCTATTGCATCACAGCAAGACAAGTCTCGCTGTGATGCAATAGGTTGCGCGATTGCGCGGTGATGTTCTCTTACGAGTGTATATTTCCAGCGATTTCGCTAATAAAATTTCAGTTGAAGTCAGCGCTCTTTCTGTCCTTGTCTCCTCTTCTGTAGTTACGTCGCAACTACTCGTAGTCTTGCGCTGTGCAAATACGTTGACACTCATCATTCGCACGCCTTTTTCTCCATTTGGCCATTGCTCGGGTGCCACAAGCCACGTCTTGTTTGTCTTCTCCCTTACTGTTTGTAGATGAAAATTTTAGATTATAATGGTGGGCCTGGGAGTTAGTTTCAAGCACCGCGTCAACTTCAATCGGAACCAAGATTTTCGTATAAAGATTACAAATTTTTGTTTTGCTGTAACTTGGGTTCGAGTCTACTCACGGGTGCTCCTCGGGGACCCTCGATCACAGGGATCAAGGCAGGTGCTGAACGTCTCCTAACTTCTTGTGCTCTTCACCGCGGTGGGTGGTTTTTTTTTCGTAATCCTGAAGTGTGGGTTTTTTGCACTCTTAAGATGAGCCTGTACAGGGAGTTTAGCTAATTGTGCGAGACGTGAAATGAATGTGACATTCAGCTTTGTAGGTACGTTTGTTCTAGCGGCAGCACGTTTAGATTAGTGAAAATCTCGAGTGAAACATTAGGTAAAAAACAGCTGTCTCAAGTCGCGCATGTAAGCGGTAGGGTCAAAAGAGAGACTCATAGCTATTGCTGCGAAGAACTGCCTTGATTTTTTCAAATTCGGCTGAAGATTTTCGCAATCTGGCACATTTTACTGCCGAAACAAAAAAACAAAGAGCGCAACCGCGATACACTTTCGAGATGTCCAATCAAAATTATATATATATATATATATATATATATATATATATATATATATATATATATATATATATATATATATATATATATATATATATATATATATATATATATACCATTGTTATGTTTGCAGTTATAGCATGCTTGGCGGGCGTAGCTTAACTGGCGCAGAAGAAACACTATTGAATGACAAGGCTTGAGTATGGTTCAAGCCACGATTTTTCGTCGCTTCAGTCTGGACGTTTCGCTTATAAACAACCCCGTCAATTCTGGCCGCGAATTTTCTATGATGTGCACCTTCGTAACGCTCTGAAGACTTGGGCTCTTATACATTGCGGATTACCTATGGCGCCGTATACCGTGGGACGTGTTTGCACGTACGGGGCGAACATGACTAGGAATGGTTTTGTGAGACGCGTTCGCTGTACTTCTTTTCTAAAGAGCACCCGGTCTTAAGCGGACACAAAAGTGTCTTTGGTTCGCCTAATGAACAACCCATTTGTGTTCCACAGTGGTAGTTCCAGGATGTGAGGTGGAAGGTCTCTCTGTGCCGGCCACGCCGTCACAGCCGCAGTCGACAGGGTCACGAGGATGTCTCGCTGCAACTCGTCCGCCACCGTGGAGATGATCGAGGGTGGCGGCTCGTGCCCGTCGCGGTTACCGAGTGTGTGCATCTTGAGTGAGCCATCGAGGCCGCCATCGCCGGGCGTTACATCTTGAGCGGGTTGTCCAGGCCCCCATCACCGAGCGTTGTCATCGTGACCGAGTCAGCGAGGTCCCCGTCACAAACTGTGTGCAAGGTAAAGGAGTAGCTTCGGTCTCCCAGCTTCTGTGTCACCAGCAGCAAGCGGACGTCCGTACCCGCCACCGTGTACATGGTGACCGAGGGCGAGCAGCAGCCGCCGCGGAAAGCCGCCCGTTCACCACACGTATGCAGTGTCACACCGTCGTCGCCTAGGCGCTGGTCGGTCGACGAGTGCATCGTGACGGAGGAGCGGCCACCATCCCCCGGCATGGGCTTCGTCACAGAGGCACGCAGGTCTGCGTCACCTACTCGGGTTGAGCTCGTGAAGGAACCTAAGTGTTCATCTTCCTCAACCATCATCATCCAAGACTCGATGAAGCGAGGCGCTCTTCAACACACCTGCTAGCGAGTGATACCAGCTGGTCGTTGCCCAGTTCCAGACTTCGTGTCCACAAATTGGGAAGTGGGCACCTACCTCTATGGCAGTGTGTGAGTAGGCGTGGGGCACGTATGCAGGCGGCCTCAAAATTTGACATGTAAAATAAAGTAATTTGACATGTAAAATAAACCCCTATTATTGTCGGCTGCAGCTGATTCACTCTTAAAGGGAAGACTTGCTATTTTTCTGGGGCCTTACAAGGCTTCAGTTGGTATTGTAATGGTTGTCTGAAATATCGGCGGGAAATGTAAGAGTCACCTCCAAGCTAAGGAGCCATCGGTACGTGTCAAATGCTCATGAGCAAGCATTATAACGATAATGTGCCACAGGAAGCGAGAAACAGGTAACGACAACGAAACCAGTAGGAAAGGTGAAACCCTTTCCCACAGGAAGCGAATGGTAAATTGAAGCTGTTCCAGCTCTGCATACAGTGTGCGCCCGAGAATTAGTGATGATTATTGCTAGAGTTCTCGAAACCGCGATATGACTACGAAGGGCACCGTACTTGAGGGCTCCGGAACATGCACGTATACGTACGAAAAGGCGGCTGGAATTCGAATATTCGGGTGAGAAGTCGAGCATCTCAACGACTAACCCACTTCTTGGGACAGTCGCAATCATGAACGGGTATGTGCCACAGAGCCTGGACAAGCCTCGCTAGTGAGCGCTACGGCATGACCCGTGATAATCCTCATTGGAAAGTGAACGAGAGAGAGAAAGAAATATAAAGAAATAAAAAAAACAAAATTATAATTTTGAACAAAAATTTTCATGACGTGGCATTCCAACACTCGTACCCTCCACCCGAAGTCATCTTCCTAACCACTCGACTCTCAAGGCACGCAAGCCGAGCATAGCATAGACTTGTATTGAATTAGGTTCGAGTCGGCAAAAGGAAGTGACGGTCAGAAGGAGGAAATAATAAAACTTAGCACAAAATATAATCGACAAAGAGGCAGAGAAATCATGACACGTGTTTCGTAGATTTTGACTGACCCAGGGCTGCGACGGGACGGTAAACGTCACTTTCGACATATCATTGAAATAGCGCACATGTAGGCTTGCAATTTTTCTTGCTTTATTTTAAAAAATCACGCTTCTCTTTGAGCTGAGCTTGAAGGTTTCGCCAGCGTGTGCGGTGCCATAGGCAATAGGAGATGTCGATATTAAATTTTTAAAAATCTATCAGAACGAAGCAAGAACTGATTTGATACTTTTGGTTTTCCAACTCCCAGGGTGCGTCATAGTGGACCGTATGTGTGCACGTGCTTTCCACTGTGGATAACCGAAGTCCGTTGCACGGAACGTTTTTCACTTAAAGGCCACATTCTGCTCTCTTTTCTGCACAGTAGGATATTATCGGCACAAACATTCCTAAAGATTTAGGAGTATTCTATAAAATCTGAAATATTTCCGCTATTAGTCAGACTTCTTTTCTTTGTGTTATTGACCTTGGTTCCATACACCACAGGTGGGTGACGTACGAGGCCTTGTTGAACCATTAGATGCTAAATTGAGTGAAGTTCCTTCCATTGGCAATGAAAGAGAGAACGAGAAACCTTGAAATCATTTTGAACAATGTGTATCCGATTGATGCAAAACATTTACCTTTCCGTATACTAAAAGCTCTTCTGCTATGGCGTTTAGAAGGAAAAAGTATTACAAAAATCGTAGCTACATGTGCCCCGCATTTCGAAGGAAAATCTGACTGGTATTTTCTCAGAAAATTTCAATTGGTCATTGTCTTAAAGATGGCCGGATTTCTTAAGAGTATGTTTGGAGGAATTTTTATGGTGATTATACCTATAAAAAAGTTGAGCCCATCAACATCAAATGTACCAATAGGTACATTTGCGGTTGATGGGCGCATATAGGTTTCCAACAGGTATGAAATTATTACTGCGCGAGTGTCCTCGCACTTCGTTATATCTCATTGAAAACTAAAACTTCCGGCATCTATATTCATTACGATTATATTTTTATTCATGTATAAGTCAGCGATGATTCGACTGCATATCTCGTTCCACTGCATCAGAAAGTGCGCAATTGTGCTTCATGGGACGTATGCGTCATAATAGATCTCTGCCTCCTACACCAACAAACTTTGTTTCCATTGCAGATTTTCGTGAAAGACAGCCCATTTCGTATGGGCCATCTTTTGCATTTCATATGATTGGGTGGTCGTTACGTCGACAAAGACAACAGTGGCCCGTAAACAGAAAATCGGATATACAACAATACGTGCTGCCAGCGGCGAACAGAGATCAGGCCGTGGATGAACTGGTGATCGTTGGGACGCGCCATGTTTCAAGCATCACGCATCGAAACTTCTAGGCGGACATCATTGATGGTCATAGAATCTATGAAATAATCTTCAGGGTTCACGTCTTCTGCGTAATCTTAAAAAACTGATGTACCACAAACATGAAGGTTCTCGAATCCTGGGATGCGACTTGCGCCGAGTACTGCTCACAGTCTTTGAAAGTTCAAGCCGAGCACATAAAAATAATACTCGTGGCAACATAAATGCTAATAACGCTAGAACGCTTAGGCTAATATTGTTTCTTTGACCAAGACGAAAGAAATTACACCACCTCTCGCTAAGGGACACCATGTGTAGATGCGAAGCAGCAGGCGCTAAATCTTGCAATTGCAGTGGCGTTCATACTGGCGCTCATCGTGACGTTGCGCAAGAGTGTTTCTTATTGGCACATGCCAATTGCTCCTAATTGGCCATGAGAAATAGAAGACTTCCATTGGGCATACAGATCCGCAGTCCACTCTTACTTAACGCGCACGCTGTGAAGTTTTATTGTTCAACAATGCACGGAAAAATTTTCAAACCGGAACTACGTTGGAGGTCAAGATCTCGTGTCTATTAGGGCCCGAAAGTTCGACTGGCGCTTCCTAAAGGCCTGGGTGACGTCACACCACGGACTCTTCAATGTCCGCTGCCACACGCCTACTTGATTAATTGATGCGCTGCCTTCGTGTGCGCTATTCCGCTCTTTGCGTTCGCTTTCAGCTCGTCTGAAGCTACACTTGAATGACGAAAAGAGAATCGGTTATTTTCCTGGCAAAACAATAAATATTGCTTTTTTCTGCTGCACAATCGCAGACTCAATCATAGGCATTACAAAAAAAGTAGAAAGGTCAATATCGCGCTGCTAAAACAGAGGAAGAAATTCATTCCTGTCCACGGCAGGCGCATACTGACGGTTTTGATAAGCAGGAATGCACTACGGCTCAAGTACAACACTCATTGGCGCATAGCATGTGATTTTGAAAAGCAAGACACAATATTTACAGTATTAGGTTGAGCGGTTCGTGGTTATTTCTTATATAGGTACGGGGGTTTGCCCTTCTTTAGAGATTTTTTTAATGAAGGAATTCAAGTGTTTTGTATGTGCTCGCCCAAGAATATTACCCTCACTGTTGTGTCTATTTTTCTCGTGTACTTGCTCCTTCAACGCGTCGTTCTGTTTCATGATTTTCTCCCAATAAATTTGAAGCATCATTTCGAAGAAAATATTGAGGATAAGAGTGGTTGAGGTTATGTGTGGAAATTCTCACTGCTTCCCAATTCTGTATTCGTGCAGAATCATAGCAATGGTGCTGTCACACTCGTAACTGCCCGTTTATTCTTTCATCTCATCAATAATTGTCCTTGGAGCTGAATGTGGTCTTGTATAAGGACACGATGTATGACCCCAGTCATCACCCCATCAGGGCAAAGGTTGTTTAATTATTACTTCAATCACGTTGCTGACTGCGCCATCCTAAATACTCATTTCGACTTCCTGGCGTTTCTGTTAGAATCGTTGCTATCAGCAGTTCTCCCATGTGAAGTGAAAATTACTGTTTTTGACGCGGCGGTAGATCACCCGAGAATTTGAAGCAAATCAGGGTTTACAACTAAACAATCCATGGCGATTGTTGAGAAGGAACATGTATGTATATGCGGAGTAAACAGACATATTGGAACGTTTCCGAAATTATTGTGTGTGACAGTACCATTTCGTTTACTTTACCTGGCAGTCAAACTGATGTCAAGTCTCCTGTTGGAGAACGACAAATTCTGTCAAATGATTTAGAATATTCGTAGATGCAGGTGATACTTTCACGGTAAAGCGCAATCTACTTAGAATCTTCGTAACTTCATTTATAATACTTCGCACACATATGTTCCCATCCCGGAGTAATGCGTAGTTGTAATCACATTATTACCACTTTGCATATTTTCCTATAGCACTCATTTGACGGTGTACACAATGAAAACAAGATTTTTCACGGTAAATCTGCCGTTCGTTTGGAAGCCATTCTATTCTAAGCTAAATGATGCAAACCTTTAAAAACCTCAATAACTTTCACTACATACGACACCTTTAACTTCGTATCTTGAAAGATTTCCTTCACACACTCGAGGAGTAATCAGTACTTATCACCAACGCATCGCCAAAGAGTTACACACAGCGGGCACAGAAAAGGAAGACAAGCGGCGGGGAATAAGGCGGGTCCTTTCCGCGATGTCTCATCGCCGCGACCGCCGTGACGTCAGTGTTCGTTCTTGGGGCTATTAAAGACGATAGTCTTTCTTGGGCACCTTCGACGCAAAAAATTTTGGTCTGGCTGTCTGTCCATTTGTTTGTTTGTCCACCCTTAACGGTATTCTAAACGGCACCAAAGTGCCCAAATGATACTCCTAACGGCTGACTTTATCCGCAGCACCTATCAATATGGCTCAAGTTTCAGTGTTCTTACTTGCGCGATTGTCAATTGAAAAGCAATTATTGCGCATATCTGAAAAACCATAACAGCATGTCAATATTACATGGGGAGTTGCCTGTGAACGGTTGGGCAGCGAGAGCAGTCCGTTTTGAGTAGTATTGCAAATTGGCCGAGTTGGTAAAGATTCATTGTTTATAGTAAACACCGCAAAAAATGAAGACAGAGAAGTAGGAAGACACAGGACAAGCAATGTTCTGTGTCTTCCTATGTCTCTGTCCTCGTTTTTGCACTGTTTACTTTAAAAATAAACAGTCTGTTTTTTTTGTTTTTCAATCAAAGACGCTCTCTGCGTTAGCGTTGCTAGGCGAGAGAGGTAGAGGAGGGGACGTGCATGTGCAGTAAGAATGGTCAAGCCACACACCGGATGAGCTCGACCCTAAGACCCTTCGTATCTGAAAGAACACAATGACTCATGTACTGAAACATGAAAAAACGAGTCAATGCTGCGCATGTCGGCCTCATGTCCGTAATAATGATATAATCTTGACGTTGTCAGACTGGGTGCTCCTGAGGCCTTTTTTTTTTTTCAAGTTGATACGTGTCAATATTGATATGGCATGACACAAGTGTATGACCAACAAGTGTTTGACAAGTCCTAATCTGAAAAGTCAGATAAAACGCCATGTACGGCGTGATTATATGACATGGCATCGGGCCACTCGTACCTTCTCAACTCGATGAATATCGCGATGAATATTGCAATGAAGCCACGACGTTGACAAGCCCTTAGAGGAGTAAAGTGTGGGATTTGGCTAGTTGGTAATGCATTATTAAACTTTTCAGCGCAAACAATTCCGACAAGTAACACAAGACACTCGTGCTCGTCCTCCTCTCTTGTGTTACTTAGAAGTTTTTGCACTGAGAAGTTCAATAACCCACAAAAGAGCCGCCGGCCCCCATCATCGCGACAGCAGGAGTGATGTCACGCCGAGCAGCTGGCTGTTCATAGAGATCATGTCAAGCTCAAAATTGGGGGCACCTAGCAACCGTTTATGTTACTAGACACGTCATGAATACAGTTAATGTGCATGTGCGTGCTCCAGAATTGCAACGTAACGTGCCTCATCATGCACTCCTAGCTATGGGCTCCCCCAGGAAGTTTCGTACACCCGAAGAAGATGTTTAGCATTATTTAGGCTGAATGTGTCGCCGAATGGGAACGTAGGCGCCGACGACAAACCGATCGGATCCCATGTTAGTGGCCTGTGAGAAACGCAGGACCGATCGTCATGGGGTAGAGCGTAAAACTTATAGAAATGAATAAACTCTATCGGACAAGCTTGACTTGGAACAGTGAATTTGGTACATCCAGTGACCATAATAATCTGCAAAAACTCGCATAAACCAACCTCAAACCAAGCGTCAGCCAAGTTTAGTTATTGGGAAGTTCGAGCCCAACATGAGTCAAATTAAAACCTAACACCACCTTAGGAATGCCAATGGATCAATCGGCTTCATTGCTTCAAGTCTTGCGTGGCCAGTGCAAAGTTCTTTATTTTAATTGCGAAGCATTTCTTTGCGTACTGCAAGTAATTTTGGCATCTATCTATCTATCTATCTATCTATCTATCTATCTATCTATCTATCTATCTATCTATCTATCTATCTATCTATCTATCTATCTATCTATCTATCTATCTATCTATCTATCTATCTATCTATCTATCTATCTATCTATCTATCTATCTATCTATCTATCTATCTATCTATCTATCTATCTATCTATCTATCTATCTATCTATCTATCTATCTATCTATCTATCTATCTATCTATCTATCTATCTATCTATCTATCTATCTATCTATCTATCTATCTATCTATCTATCTATCTATCTATCTATCTATCTATCTATCTATCTATCTATCTATCTATCTATCTATCTATCTATCTAGCTGCCTACATCTGTGTGTTTTCGTGATCACCCTCTTAGCATAAACCAAAATTAGTATAGGAGGGTAAGATGGTTTGACGAATACGACTCGCGTGTCATGACAAGGATAATGTCACCATCTCGTCACATACGACGTCAAAAAGATTCCGCCGCACAGTGCCACATACCCGTGAGTGGGTATGTGTCACAATTGATTCACATTTCATATTACCCAGGAATTACCCAGTGAGACACAACTGGTTAATTTTAAAGCGTGGGCGTTAAGAGAAAGCTGACAACAGCATTGTTGAGCCGAGGATTGTAAATAAATAAATGTCAGAGTCCCAGAAGGAATCATGATAAGTGGGCTTCAACGTCTCAAAACCACCGTACGACTATTAGAGACGCCGCAGAGTAGGGCTCGGGAAATTTTGACTACCTTGGGTTCTTTAGAGTGCACACCAATCAAGGAAGCGGGCCTACAGCATATTCGCCTCCATCGAAAGCGCAGCCACTACAGCCGGGGTTTGATACCGCGACCTGCGAGTCAGCAGCCGAGTACGTGCCTTAGCCACTGGACCACCGCGGTGGAGTCCAGAAGGAATCGAACCTCACCATTTTGCGTGGCAACCAAGTATTCTACCACAGAGATACGCCAGGTCTCGCAACTGCTTTTCAAACAGACCGTAATATTCATGAAGCGACGATTCGGGATGCAGTGATCGCCACCTAATTTTTTAAAGATTGCATATGTACTACTACGATGCAGCTGTCACGTCAGAAAAACATGAACTGTAGTTAGGCGCAACGTGCTGAAGCTGATTCATTGTTTATATCAACCAAGAAAGGGCATGAACAGACATTGGTAATTTTAATTCGAGAGCGTTAAGAAAAGTTAACGTTTTTCCACGAAGTGAATGTCGATGAATGGGCGAAGCTATAATTGCTAAGGTCAATAATGCCTACGTTAAAGTCGCTGTTTAGTATAAAGGATGGACAGCTTGACGGACTGACGCATGGACGGATGGTAGGACGGAAAGATCGATAGACGGATAGATGGACGTGTGAATGGATGGATTGAAGGACAGATGCATGGACGGGCGGAGAAACTGAAGGCACGGGTAATCATTTATTACGCTGTCGTATAGCTGATTACATATAAAGTCGGTTGTTTACACATGCGTTTTTCTATTTCGTGGTGCGGGTGTTTAGTTACGCTCTAGGGTTTTGTGGACCATGATGGACTCCACAAGGTCGGCCCTAAGGAGCTTCACCCCTGAATGCTTGCCTCGGCATGCAGCGTTGACCTTACGTGCGTAGAGAATAAATAACATATTTCCATCAGGAATCGAACTCCAGCATTCTACGGGGCAGTCAAGTATTATACCTTGAAGCCACGCTATGTCTCGAAACTGTTTTTCAAGACCGTATTGTTCGTGAAACGTTAATTGTGGTTGCAGTGCTGGGGGAGAGGGGGTGCTGTCCAACCGTATATGGAGCACATACATACTCCTATCATAGAGTTGTCACTTCTGGTTAACTACAATTGTAGTGAAGCGCCATCCACTGAAGCTCGTTTATTTAGCAGTATCCAGGGCAGCTGTCCTCGCTGGCACAAGCGCTATCAGCTTCCTGCTTCTCATGTTGATAATGCCTGTGTTCCTCTTGGCATCATTACGCAGCAGTAAATGCGCGACTGTTGTACATATGTATGTGCGTACAACCTTTGTACGTATCTGTAGCGCCTTGTCGTAGAGTCTTGCTCAATGAAATATTACAGCACAGTGCCCTTCACCCCACATGCTTCGCACAACATCAATTTTCAAGATGCATGGGATCTGCCCAATTGTTTGAAATGATTTTTATGTTTGTACCTTTTTCAGTTTTTCGGACAGGAACCGTGCTGATTTTTTCACTCAGCAACTAACGACGCCAACGCTGACAGTGGAATTTTCGCGAAACGAGTTTTTTAACGCTGTCGCCTTAAAAGGGCATCACAGAAACAAAGCATGTGCATTTGAGATAGCGCTCCAGTAGCAAATGAGGAGAAGCGACACAAGAGCAGCTGCAATAGCTGATCACCACGAGCGAATGCTGGTTTGAGCAATCGTCAATGAAAACTGCTTTACTGCTGACCCATCAAATCCCGGCTGTGGCGACTGCATTTTCGATGGAGGCGGAAATGTTGTCCGTGTGCTTAGATTTGGGTGCACGTTGAAGAACCCCAGGTGTTCAAAATTTCCGGAGCCCTCCAATACGGAGTCTCTCATAATGCTATGGTGGTTTTGAGACGCTAAACCCCACATATCAATCAATGCCGACGTACTTCGCTGCTTGCCAGTTGATCGGCGGCCAACGCTCCGCCCGCCACTATCAGTGCCAGTGTTTTGGTGTAAGCTGAGTTTCCTTCTACGTGGCACAGTTCGGCCCGAATAAACAGTTTAATATTCCTCTGCAGTCTGGTTCCTTCGTCCACGTCATGATCCCGTGACAATGTTTTATTTCGGCACGAGAGCGTTGTCTCTTACAAAGCCCAGCACCTTAGTTCTGGTTGCGTAACCTGTAGATGGAAACAAGATAAGTGATGTATTTTGTAATGACAGCTCACCGACTGATAAAAGAACTTCAATCTACAAACACGGTTTATTTCTGTAAGTGAGGGCAAATTACCTTTTTTTCAATCGATTTTAAAATGGTGCTACAACGATATGGATTGTGAATGAATAATAGAGCCATAACAGCGAAGTGTAGTGTAAAAAAAACGGACAATAATGGGTACACCACAAGCGCTTACCCACAACTGAATAGCTTTACTGCTTGAATCGAAAATATGTAACTCAAATAGTTCAGGCACCACGATCACATGACACGAGAACATGTCGAGGCCTACCGCATTAACACGAAGGCTCCCATGTGCGTTAGCAATCCTTCTTTGGCCGTATCGTACAAGGAGTAGGAAGTCGCAATACTCACGAAAAAGGGGTAGACAGGTGGGGAGGGGGGCAGGAGGTGTTCTTGGTTTGTGATATTTTCGTTTGTTTCGCCCACGATGCGCATGCCCGGGGTTTTGTTGAGCACCAAGTGTGAGTTATATATTTTCAGCTCAAGCAGTAAAGCTTTCAGTGGTGAGTAAGTGCTTTCGGAGTAGCCTTTGTTGTCCGTGTAGTTGTCGCGCTACATTTACGCTGTTATGAATTAGTACCACCTCACTCGCCTCTCCGTTTCTCCGTTTTGCTTCAATAATTGAGCCTTTCCCTCTCTTCTGTCTGCTTTTATATCTTTGATTTTGTGAAGGTCCGCCGCGGCGGTGTAGTGGTTAGGATGCTCGGCTGTTGACCCAGAATTCGTGGGTTCGATCCGGGCTTCGTCGGTCGCATTTTGATGTGGGCAAAAATGGTAGGGGCCCGTGTACCGTGCGATGTCAGTGCTAGTTAAAGAACCCCAGATGGTCGAAATTTTTAAGGCCCTCCTCTACGGTGTCTCTCATTATCATATCGTGGTACAGTTCAGTTTATTCATTAAAATACAAAGTTTGCAATTAAACGTATGCCCACAAGGATCCCAAAGTTGAGTGACTGCAGTGGGACCCTGGGTGAAAAATTACAACGAAACGATTAATTAAAACAGCGTGTAATATTACACAAAGTAAGTGGAAGTGGACAGTGGAAGTACCAGAAAACTACAACGAATAAGCAAAACAAAAAACACGCTCAATGTGATAAAAATACATAATAATCAGTTATACAAGCGAAATAAGCAGGCCATAGTACAAAACCAGCTTAAAATTTCTAATTACTGACACTTCTAAATTATAAATTATTATTGTTGTCAGCCTAGTTGTACAAGATGAAAATTTTAAGTCATGTTTGAATGTATGTAACGATGACAATGATTTGAGTCAGTAAGGCATATAATTCTGAAATTTAATTACCGTGGAGGAGTACGTGATTTTGCCATAGTTGGTGCAAAATTTAGGTAAAAGAAAGTTGTGATTATGGGTGAACCTATTGCTATCGGTATTAGTAAGCAATCTCGCATCAAGTAAAGCAAACACAAGCTGTTTGTTCAGTTGTTTGAATAATTTGATGATTAAGTGAAAATGAAACAAGGCAGACACAGAAATAATGATGTTAGCCTGAAAGAGTGGGACAGCATTGGAAAAGAATTAACTGCTGGTAATTATACAAGTGGCTTGGTTAAAAAAACATGTTAAAATGAGAAAAAAACGGACGAGATTCATCGAGTGATCCTATACCAAATGCTGTTTTTGTTTAACATAAACTATATGATGATTGATTTTCCAGTAAGTGTCTAATCTTATGCTCAGAAAACACCCACAGTCAGAAGCAGGTATCATCGGAAGCGGTAATCAATAGACACTTATGGTATAAAAGAAAGCATTTTTGAGAGGTTTTAAAAATCGTGAACACATTTTCAAATGGGTATAAATCTATGTTGTTCACACGATGTTGTTCACACAAATTTAACAACAGCGGTCAGTTTGTTGTTCAGCTTATTCATCAGAGTAGTCAATGATTTATGCGACATGGAAATAGTCTTATCGTCAGCATAAATAATAACGAATCATTAGGCAGCAGGGAAATCATTATTACAAATACAAAAGAGTACGAGCCTAAGTATAGAGCCCTGTGGTACCCTTTCATTTATTATTGTAACGCTAGAATTACCACCACTTTACACTAATTGTTCGCAATCAAGTAGGTCATTTTTATTATTAATAAGAAATAACCAGTGATACCTAAAGATTGTAATTTGCTAAATAAATCATTATGACTGATTGTGTAAAATGCTTTCGTAAAATAAAAAAAACGCTGTCCCAGCTAAATTATTGTTGTGGATGGAAGATTTTGGGAAATTGGTTATTGAAAGCAATGCTAAATTCGTAGAACTACCAGCACGAAAGCCGAATCTAGAAGGCTTTAGCAACTGAAATTTGTTGAGGTACTTGTTATTACGTTTCAGAAAATATTTTTTTTCAATAAGCTTGCTGATGGAGGACAAAAAAAAATAGGATGTCAGTTACGGACGTCTGCCATTTCACCTTTTTGTGTACTGGGATTAACTTGGCTTTTTTAGTAAGCTCGGGAAGCCGCCCAGTTCAAAGATAACATTAAATATATCACTTTATACTTCTGAAATATCTGTAGCAGCAAGCTTTGCATGAAACCCCAATATCTTGTCTAGCCCAGTGCTGCAGTTTTTCAGACTGAGGATTATAGAAGAGACTTAATCAGTAGTTACAGGAAAACAAATAAATGAATTGGTACAGCGGGTAAAGGGGTACGATGATGCTGTGGCCCTGTCCTTATAGATTTTGTAGAAGTAATCACAAAAGGCTCAGCTATGTCAGAGGACTCCGAAAAGATATGCTGTTCATAACTAAATTTAACCATTCTGTTACTAAGCGGACTTCTGTTCAAAAAATTATTCAAAAGTTTTAATTTTTTCTTTGGGTCATTTTTTTGCCTGACAAAGTTTTTTTTTAGTAAAGCCGTTTTCATCGACGATTGCTCAAACCAGCATTCGCTCGTGGTGATCAGCTATCGCATCTGCTCTTGTGTCGCTTCTCCTCATTTGCTACTGGGGCGCTATCTCAAATGCGCATGCTTTGTTTCTGTGACGCTATTTTAAGGCGACAGCGCTAAAAAGCTCATTTCGCGAAAATTCCAATGTCAGGGTTGGCACCGTTAGTTGCTTAGTGAAAAAAATCAGCACTGTCCCTACGTGGAAAAAAAAGGTACAAATATAAAAATCTATTCAAACAATTGGGCAGATCCCATGCATCTTGAGAATTGATGTTATGCGAAGCATGTGGGAGGAAGGGCTCTGTGATGTAATTTTTCATTCAGCAAAACTCTACGACATGACGCTACAGATACGTACAAAGGTTTTACGAACAGACATATGTTCAACAGTCGCGCATTTACTGTTGCATAACGATGCGAAGAGGAACATAGGTATAATCAACACAAGAAGCAGGAAGCTGATAGCACTTGTGCCAGCGAGGACAGCTGCCCTGGATACTGCTAAATAAACGAGCATCAGTGGAGGGCGCTTCACTACAATTGTAGTTAACCCGAAGTGACAGCTGTATGATAGGAGTACGTATGTGCTCCTTATACGGTTGGACAGCACCCCCTCTCCCCCAGCACTGCAACCCCAATTGACGTTTCACGAACAATACGGTCTTGAAAAACAGTTCCGAGACATAGTGTGGCTTCAAGGTATAATACTTGACTGCCACGTAGAATGCTGGAGTTCGATTCCTGATGGGAATCTGTTATTTATTCTCTACGTACGTGGGGTCAACGCTGCATGCCGATGCAAGCATTCAGGGGCGAAGCTCCGTAGGGCCGACCTCGTGGCGTCCATCATGCCCCACAAAACCCTAAAGCGTAACTAAATACCCGCACCATGAAATAGAAAAAACGCATGTGTAAACAACCGACTTTATATGTAAGCAGCTATACGAAAGCGTAATATATGATTACCCGTGCCTTGTGTATGTCCGCCCGTCCATGCATCTGTCCTTCAGTCCATCGATTCGCACGTCCATCTATCCGTCTATCGATCTTTCCGTCCTACCATCCGTCCATGCGTCAGTCCGTCAAGCTGTCCATCCTTTATACTAAAAAGCGACTTCAATGTAGACATTATTAACCTTAGCATCTATAGCTTCGCCCAGTCATCGACATTCACTTCGTGAAAATACATTAACTTTTCTGAACGCTCTCGATTGAAAACTACCAATGTCTGTTCATGCCCTTCCTTGGTTGATATAAACAATCAATCAGCTTCAGCACGTTGCGCCTAACTACAGTTCATGTTTTCCTGACGTGACGGCTGCATCGTAGTAGTACATATGCAATCTTTAAAAAATTAGGTGGCGATCACTGCACCCCAAATTGTCGCTTCATGAATATTATGGTCTGTTTGAAAAGCAGTTGCGAGACCTGGCGTATCTCTGTGGTAGAATACTTGGTTGCCACGCGAAATGCTGGGGTTCGATTCCTTCTGGGTTCCACCGTTGTGGTCTAGTGGCTAAGGCACGTACTCGACTGCTGACCCACAGGTCGCGGTATCGAACCCCGGCTGCAGCGGCTGCGTTTTCGATGGAGGCGAAAATGATGTAGGCCCGCTTATTTGATTTGTGTGCACTCTAAAAACCTACGGTAGTCGAAATTTCCCGAGCCCTACTCTGCGGCGTCTCTAATAGTCGTACGGTGGTTCTGAGACGTTGAAGCTCACTTATCATGATTCCCTTCTGGGACTCTGACATTTATTTCTTTACGATGCTCGGCCAAAAAATGCCGTTGTCAGCTTTCTCTTAACGCTCAGGCTTTAAAATTAACCATGTGTGTCTCACTATTCCTGGGTAATATGAAATGTGAATCAATTAGGACACATACCCGCTCACGGGTATTTGTCACTGTGCGGCGGAAAGGTTTTGACGACGTACGTGACGAGATGGTCATATTATTGTTGTCACGACCAGCGAGTCATATTCGTCAAACCATCTTACCCTCCTATACTAATTCTGGTTTACGCTAACTTACGAGGGTGACCACGAGAGCACCCAGACGTAGGCGGCTAGATAGATGTATGTATGTATGTATGTATGTATGTATGTATGTATGTATGTATGTATGTATGTATGTATGTATGTATGTATGTATGTATGTATGTATGTATGTATGTATGTATGTATGTATGTATGTATGTATGTATGTATGTAGTAACCGGTGGCACATACCCGCTCTAGAGCGGGTATGCACCACCGGTTATGCCAGCGGTTCGGTTATGCCAGCGGGTATGTGCCACGAAGAGACGGATGGACGGACTCGCGGACGGATGCATGGACAGACGGATGGACGCATGGTTGGAGGCACTGATGGTCACACGGACGGACGGAAGCACGGATGGGCTGAAGGACGCTTCATTTCACTAATCATCATTCGTTCCGTGAATATGCTGTGATTTTTTTCATTTTTATGCGTGTATGAACTCATTTTGTTTAGCACAATCTTCGAATTCATATGCACACTTTGAATATTCACGTCCGCATGCCTAACCTCCATGCGCACATGCCACAAGCTGTGTCAACCTATTAACATAGACATATGTCACCCGATACTCCTCTCATTAATTTTTTAGGAATTAGTACATATTTAAAAATAAAATTACGACAAATGCCACTATATTATTGATAACTTACCCAAAGCGACAAGAAATAAATGTATAAAAAAACCTATAAAACAAGAAAGTGGGGGGTAATTTTGGAACAGTCTTGCATGAACACGAACAAATATAAAGAACAAATACGAGTGTTACTGATTATACTAGAATACTTGTATAAAAAATGAAATATCAAAAAGACAAAATGATGTTTACAGCTGCATGAAACAAAATGGTCTCATCTGCGATTTGAAGCCAGAACTTCTTGTACCGAAGACGAAAATCGTAAGTCACAAATTGATATTTTATTACCGATAAGAATAAGACGCCAATTACGTCATTACAAATAATAATATAAATATAACGAGGATCACAATGAGGAAAATACGTGAATAATCAAGGAAATAAAGTGTTCTCGCACATAATTACGACGTAAACGAAGACTGTAGGTGGCCACAAGTAGTCGCAGCCTTTGGACAGGACAGCGAGCGGGTGCTGCAGCGACGTCCTTTCGTAGGCAAGCGCTGCCTTGCGGCTAGAGTCGTAGGCATACTTTTGTGCGTCCTGGTTTATCTAGATGGCCAGCTCGCGTGTAGGCGACGCAATCAACGCAATAGGAGTCCGTACGGGCTGGGAGGATGGCTTGTCGAGGCCTGTGTAACTCAGCAGCAAGATCAGATTGGCCGGCACGAATGAAACTGTCTTTCCACATCCCGTCTGTGTGCAGGCCATCAAGTCCCGGCCAGCTAAAGCAATGATGACGGCATACTTGTGTACGGGCGTCGGCTTGACATACTTGGCGTGCCGCAAATTCTGCAGCGGGAGGTTCCACAGGCTTACTCGAAGCTTGGGATTGACATAAAGAAGTTAAGATAACGAACTTCCACAAAAACGGCATCGTACATGGCGAAGTTGATACCGGTGGAAATGGTAAAAAAGATCGTCTCATCGCCGCGGGAAGACAGGTTGGCACATAGGGTGCTTCCATTTCCTTGCTGTCGGGAACCCAGGTGTTCCACAGGATCATTGGTACAGTCCTTTGCATTGCGGCCCTCCTGCTGGCGTTTGAAGCGACCCATGACTGTCTAAGCCACACCGATGCCTTGGTTCATGCCGACAATCGCTGATTTAATGCCGTACCGAAGACCAGGATGAAAACAGGTGGTCTCTCAGCGTCATCGTCTTCCTTCTAGCGGCCTCAGAGCAGTAAGCACGTGTACCGGTCTTCGTCTGCTTCGTCGTTATGTGCAACATTATTAAAAAGTGAGTAGAAGTTTTACTATCGAGTCAGCCGTATAGACAAACTCCAAAATACGTCATCTAAAATAGGTGAAAAAATTCTTGAAGGTGTCTTAGCCAAAAAGAGAATAAATCAAATATACAGCAGAAACCCTCTGTCGATGTTCATTAAAAAAAACAAAAAGTTACGACTTTTTGATATTATGAAATACCATATATCGTAAATAGTGCCAGAGATCGGTACAACAGCAAAGAAGACGAAGGCAGGTGCCTGAAGAACAGTGATTATCTCCTAGCGTGGGTACGCACGAAATCTTCAAGAAAATTGACTTGATATGACTTGACCTGAAGGCGGGACTTCAGCATAAATATCCATATGCAGCGTAGGCACGACTTTATAAGGAATAAATAAACAGTGACAACATAAAACTAAGCAGCTTATTTAATACCTTTTCATTGGCATGCTGCATCTAAGCAGATCATGTTGTGCTTACGCCGCAGTGGTTGTGTGTACGTACCTAAAGGAGTGTGCAAAGTAAGAGCCTCGTTTTCTTTGTTAAATAAAAAGTTGGAAAATGTTCACGCTACATAAGAGTTCACACAGGCTACGGGGGTTGCACTGTACTTGCGGTGCTCGCCTGCTGACCCGGAACACACGGGTTTGATTCCAGCCGGGGTGGTCAAATTTCAATGAAGCGCAAATGTAGGAAGACCGTTTACAAATTTTTAGGTGTTTGTTAATAAACTGCAAGTACCCGAAATTCTGGAGCCCTCCACAAGGGCGTGTCTTAGAATCATAATTTGCCTTTGCACATAAAATCTCAAAATGTCTTAGCAAGAGTTCAAGCAGCACATATATTCCCGCATAGTGGGCTGCCAATAATCGTCCTCTTTTAGAAAACAATAGCGTATTTGGTCAAAAAAGACAGAAACAACTGTATGGCCTCGTCCGGATTTCGAACCCAGGACCTCTCGCACTTAGAGCAAGAATTATACCCCCCCCCAATCAACGAGCCAGATGGTCATGACAATAGCACCATGGTGACATTTTTCTAACAACTCCCTGATTAAAGAAAGAAATAACCAAAATAGAAAGGTTAATAAGGGGGATGCTAAACATTTGGAAATCTCTGGTTTGCCAGCTGGATAATACCTGGCAAACTAGGGCTATAATAGAAGTAAGCCCAGTGAGAAATTTTGAAGAACCACATGAACACAAGCGCAAATTTCGAACTAAATTTATTGGATGGATAGATGAATGGATGTTAATATACAATCTCATGCAACGGTTACAGAAAATAAGTTACCAGATATGATTTACAAAAACACTATAAAACTACAATACTGATAGCCTCTCGTGCACAGGAGATACGCACCTATCCCATATATGGGCTTTAGGAAAAAGGTGACAGGACGACAGGAATAAATTTTTGCACTACTTACTACAGATACAAGTTTGTGAATTACCCTACTCGTTCTCTAGTTATCGAATCAATCACCGTACAGTTTGTTGCGCCTAGTTTGAGGGCAAACCAGAATAGAAAAAGGATGAAAAGGAAGAAGATGATAAACAGATCGCATGCTGGTCACGATTATGACAGTTTTCTCTTGGCTATGCGTGCACTAATGGTCTGCGTAACAGATTTGCTGTTAAAAATAAAGCTGTAATTGAAGACGAACAAGCATTCATGGTCACGTCGTAGCTAACTGTCTAAGAAAAAAAAAACTAAAAGGCTCGTCCAGTACTTGCACCAAGGACCTCTCGTTCCCAAAACGAGAACCATACCTCTTGACCAAAGAGCTTAATTTCCCTTGCCTGGTTTATTAGCACAAAATACACAGCACAAAAGAATTGATATTTTTGAATCCATCATTTCACAAGACACATATATGTACATTCTAAAAACGGCAACGAAAGCTTGTCCTGTGTTACATATTCAGAAATGTTTCGCTATCAGCAATCTGTCAAGTGTGGGCAACCAGTGAAGTGGCTCATGTAGTTCACGTAACACACTTCTGACATACAGCAGATGTTTATGTAAATACACCTTAGCGGGATTTAAATCTTCGTGGTAATGTCTAAAATCCATTTTTGTTTTACACATGCTATGTATAGCGATAAGCATTATCAGATCACATGACACGTCGTCTGCTAGTTCCCATGGCAAGAAGCGGATGGCGAATGGCTTGAGCTGAAAGTCTTTATTTATCGTCCTCTCGATAACTGCCCACAGGAACACCGAGTCTTAGCAGTCTAGGAAGATGTGCTCGACTGTTTCGGGCTTCCTGCAAATCATACAGTTAACACCCTAAGGAAAATGAAACGGTTTATCTTTGAGCCATGGTTTAACAGAGAGCCTGCCTGTGTGCAAAAAAAAAAAAAAGAACGTCTTAGTTGGTGCTCCAATAGGCATTTTATTTACGCGTTTTAACACATTCTTATGCCGTCCTGCTACATACAATTTTCGGTACAAAAGTACAGGGCACCAATTACCAACTAAATCCTTATAAACTTGTTTCTTTTGTTACTGAGGCCAAGTAGTTAAAGGAATATTACATTTTAAGAAACTAATTAGTATACACAACTTCTCTCAGAAAACCCTTCACTGCCCCGCACTGCGAGGCATATGATGACAAAACATTCTCCCATAATTTGTCTCACAGCCGTACTTGCACCACAGTGCGTAATAAACCATAACTCTGGTCTCTTAAATAAAAGTACCGCAAAACAATCTGTTTGAAGAACAAGTGTGACTGCCCAAGTCTCCTCTCTGTACGTTATGAAAAATATTAACTATGCCAGTACACTCCAACGTAGATTCCCATATAAAAATGGCAAATATTCGGTGCAACCTTTGAACGCATACTCGTGATATGCATAATACTTCTGTAATGAACTTTCGCAACGATAAACACGTTACAAACAGCTGCGCGTGCAAACATTGAAAAATCTCGCCCTCCCCACTCAGTCGTTTTTGTTCTAACATGCTTGATTTACGCGGCCCATTGCTCAGTCTTTTCTCGATAATACTGCAAAAAAACTCCAAGATAATTGGACGGCGTACTTTTAAATGTGATGCCTTGCATCAACTCTGGTTTTTTATTCCACTCGCCATGACAGAAACCTTGACACTTGTGCCAGCTGATTGCGCTTCCGGTGAGACTGCAGAAGTTTCGTGCATAACCTATAGCCTCCTCTACACTCTTTTTATTTCGGCAGAATATCACGATATTATCAGCACACGCTAACACTTTTAATTTAGGTGAGAAGAACTGATATCCAGTTATCTTTGTATTGTTCAACACATTCAAACAAAAGGGTTCCAAGTATATTGCGAACAGTAGAGCGGAACAAGGGCATTCTTGGCGTACACTAGATTTCACATGTATATTCGCCCTAAGTTTTTGTTGATTACTAGTTTGACAGAGCAGTTGTGGTATGCCATTTCCACCCCGTCAGCAATAAAAGAGCCTTCAATAATGTGATCAAGCAGTGCGAATAGTATTTCGTGAATGATCTGTCAAAAGCTTTTTCTAAGTCCAACTGTAACATTGCTATAGGTCCACCAGACTCATCGCAACACTCCAAAATTGTTCTTGCCGTATGAATATTAATAAAGACGCTTCTCCCTTTAATTCCGCACGTTTGGTGCCAAGCGACAACTCTAGTTACCACGTTCGGAAGTCTTTCTGCCAATATTTTCATGTATACCTTATAGTCTACATTCGTCAGACTAATGGGCCTATAGTTTTCTACCGATAGCCATTTTTTCAGCGTCTTCAGTAATGGGAATAAGTATTGCATGACTCGCTCGTAACGATAGAGGAAGTTCCTTCACATAATATGCCTCCATGAAAACGCGATGTAGCATCTGTGACATTTCTCTCATAAGGTTTTATAAAACCCGGCCCCTATGCCATCGAGTCCAGGCGACTTGCCCGTCTTAAGGTATTCTATTGCTTGGCCAACTTCCCCTATCGTAATCGGCATCCCAAGACTCTCCCTAACGTCATCCTCTAGCTTTGGCATCAGTGTTAAAAACTCTCTGATAAATGGATTTTTAACTTTCATTTCTGAACGCAACAATTTTTGATACCATTCAAAGAACGCCAATTAGATAAAATCCCGCTCGGAAGAAAGCATACCGTCATATCTTATTTCTTTCTATATCATTTTTGTTGCATGAAATTTTTCTTCTGCGAGCGCACGTTTTGTGGGCCCTTCACCCATTGTAAAGCGTTCCGCACGTGCTCTTATCACTGCACCCATATATTGTTCCTACGCGATGCCTTCCATTTGTCTTTTGACGTCCTTGATTTGATTACTAAACAATCTCTGTATGGTGCTATCTGCATTCACTAGGTAATCGAGGGTCTTCTGCAACTCTTTTTCTTCTTGCTTTTCTTTATATCTTACCACTCCTGCTCTCTGAATTGCCTACATTTTAACTTCAGTTTTAAATTGTTCCCAGACTTCTATAGCGCTCGGTTTCTTATTTAAAAGAGCATCCTGAGCCTTCTGGCTTACCACTTTCACAAAAGTCTCGTCTTTTAAGAGTTTTTCATTCAACATCCATAGGTCCCTGTTAAACTTGGCATATCTTTTTTCCCTGACAACTTTGAACATTACAAGTCTATGGTCACTACAGCTAATATGTTTCACAGTATAATTCGCGCATAAATACATGATATTTTCAACCTCATATATACGATTTAGTCCAGCATGGCTTTGAGGGTGAAAATTTGTAAATTGCACATAACTGCCTCGGAGAACATTCGGAGAACATGCCCATTGTCAGCCAAACTACACTCTTTAGTAATTGCTCACAACTGTAGGGCACTTTTATCGCAAACTGGTGCATTCCTGAGACTATCCTCGGGCATGCAAAGACAATTCAAGTCTCCGAGCAATACAACAACTCAATCACACTTTACAAAGGTGGCTACATAATTAAAAAAACATTCACTGTCAGTGGTTATGCTTGGGGCGTACACACAAACGATTCACAATTCTTTCCTGCATAAAGCAAAATCACACAAAACTAATCTTTCATCATCAGAAGTCACGACCCTTTCTTCAATGATACTAATACAATTCTTTAAAAACAAGATGCACCTCCATGACTTCCCAATGGCATGGCATACTCATACATTATAATGTACTTAAAAAGGTTCACTATCTGATCCGCCTGCTCAATACTCTCAATCTTAGATATTTTGCAATGCGTGTACGTCTACGTCATTATCGATTAGCATTCTATTTAGCTAGTTTTGCTTTTTTGAGCCGCCTAATCTCGTATATTTAAGGTGCCTATGTTCAGTGCAAAGCCCGAATTCGAAGAACACGAGAGAGTGGTAAGACGAGTTTCTCCCATTGCGCCTATTTTATAATATCTGGTGGCAAACCTAAATCTTGTCGCTCTGCTTGAAGTGGCCTGGCCTTCTCAGGCGAGACCTGAGGGTTTTCTCTGGTGGCTCACACTTTTACCTTTCGACACTGCACGTATATCTCCAGCTAAGTCGAGAAGTCTCACATACCAACATACCCGCTAAGGCGGGTCTGTTGGCGGTGCCTTTTTTTCTGCTGATGATGCCGATCTCCTATCGGGAGGTACCTTGGGTTTTACCTTCAAGGTTGGTCGGCTGACGAATAACGCCTTCAGAAGTGGCTCAGCGGCAGAAACTGCCCCCTTGTTCTACCTCAAGTGGCCTTTTTATGACCACTGGCGTAGAGTTTTGCTCGTACTCCGTGTCAGTGGGGTTCTTAACTGGTCCATCTACACTGCGCTCGCTGAGTTCCTCGGGAACGTTCTTCTTCGCTGTGGCCTAATCCCCTTTCGTTCCTTCCTTCATGCTGGTGGCGGGTAAAGCGGCACCTTCATTATTTTTCTTGTTCTCACCAGTGGGTGCTACCTACTGTTCATCTTTAGTCCTCCCCAAGTCACCGCCCTCCATGACGGTCCTCCGCGCCAGCCTGGTCCATGAAATGCTCTTCCATAGCTTCGCTTCGTCCGGAGCCTGTCACGTTTGCATAACTGAGCACGCACAAAGTCTCATCGTGGCCGAAGCGACGGCAGAGCCCGCAACGTGCTACTCGACACTCGCGCCGTATGTCTGCGATGCCGCTGCACCGGAAGCAGAGTCTTTTCCAACGCGAAGTTGATGTGGCAAGTCTTCTACAGTGTATCCGGCCTTCAAACGCAGAGACACCGAACGTATGTGTGAGCCTTTGTCAATGCAGCCTTGTACAGGCTAACTATATCAGGAAATTTTGCTGACAGTTCCGAAAGTCCACAGGGTGGTCGTTACGGCTTCATCCAGGGTAGTATGCAAAAGCCATTATAGCTTCATCTGGATAACTTAATTACACGGATCTATCACCACACAATTGTGATCCTTGACACTGAAGGTGGACTTGAAAGAATCTTCTTCTTGGCGTTTTCATCCTTCGACATTATCGTTCACACGTGCTTCATCTGATAGGCCCCAAGTGCCACCACCTCCATAAGCTGCAGTTTGCTCAAAAAATCGCGGACATGCTCAATTCAGTAAGGTCTGGCCTTTACGTCAGCGTGAATAAATGCCATTGTGGTTACTGTCGTACCTGTAGGCAAGTGGGGTGAAATAAGCTGGTAGTCTTGTGTCGAAGTCGTGTCGTTGAATCTGAAACCGCGGCCCGGCTTTGCCACTGAGACCACCCCTTTTGAGGAGGACAACATTCCACGTCCGTTCACTGCGGTTCTCGGAAGTGGAGTCCTTAGACCAACGAGCTTAAATGGTCAAAAGTTACTTGTACAGTTTCAATTAGTATCTTACTCGCCTGTGACAGTATAATAAACCAAACCCTAAATACCATTCTGTGTCATTTAGGTAGCTGGCGTCATCCCTTTTTTTACCGAAGACACTGTTACGTGAAGAACTAGTCAATAGACTGATTTAATCAACGGTTTTGTTTTTTTACCACACGACAATTTTTATCTATGATTAAGAACTTCGTCATTATCTTTTTCCTTTTCTTCGGTGACAAAGAATTCAGTGTCACTTAAGTAGCTGGAGGAGATATTCTCCGTTTTTTGGAGAACACATTGTTACGTGAATGACGAGTCAACAGGCTGAATTTATCCCTGGTTCATCCTTACAATGCGATTATCTTTCTTCTTGACTAATTTATTCCTCATTGTCTTTTTTTCTGTAGTAACATAGACTTCAGTGTATTTAGGTAGCTGCCGTTCTTCTCTTTTCTTTTGTAGAACATATTGTTTCCTGAAGAACGAGTTGACAGACCATAGTCTGCAGCCTAATTACTCGGTATATCTCCAGCAGCGGTTGCATAATATACTGACTGGTTCAACTCAGTGCCCCAGCAGAGACAGCTCTAGCTCCTCTTCGTCTGGCGCACACATGCATTTTTCAAGAGGCTTTCAATATGCATGTAGCAATATACTGCGTATCTGCCATGAGGTATGAAATGTTTACACGTATCGCAATTTATTTATTTATTGATTTATTTAATATGAGTCCCAAATATTTGCAGGAAGTGTAATAAAATAACTATTTCTTCCCTACATGAAACTGTTCAAAGTGAGTGCATTATGATTGCAGAAGTGACGTAGTTCATATACGCAATCGACGAAGGATGCAAAAAGCACCGACTCAAAATGATTTTATACTTCAAGCTCCTGTCTTTTCATGCGTGAAAATTTAAAACTACTTCTCGGGGAAAATCATACATGCATGCATGCGTTTGCCCATCATACATGCATGCATGCGTTACAGGCTGCAGTAATATTTGCGATGTTGTGTAGGTAAAATTTGCAATGATGCCGTATTACTGGAGACAGAAAACTGGACGATACCAATGCCGCCGCAAGTAACCAGATCACATGGGTTAGGGTATGACGATAACAGGAGCAAACAGCTGCTGCAACAAGTAACTGTACCAAGCTGTCTCAGCATAAAGAAAGTAGGGCACAAACACTTGCCACAACAAATATTTTTACAATAGGCTAACCTGGCTTCAGTTGACTGATGGTGGCTAACTTAGTTATGTCAGAATTGTGACTGCGCTGGGACAATTTCACAGCAGCCTGTCTCGCCTAGAATGTTGTGTTTCACTCGGTGAGGAATGTTCAGTTCACTACTTTCTCTGCATTCTTTCAGGTGAAATGTCAGCGTTGCACCACGTTACAAATGCAAGCTGACAGTGAGCGAAAGTGTGATTCCTTATAGGTGCTGCGTTGACGTGAAGTCCTGAAGGGCTTGACATGTACAACAAAAAATGGCGGATGAGAGTAGGCAGCCGCAGCTTCCCCACAAAAGGCCAAACAAACTCGAAGGCGACCTCCAATCAACACGTAGCTACAATGAAGGACCTAAGAGTTCTTGTGAGTTGTAGGCTGAAGTAAACTTAGGCATTTTTGATTCACCTGTGGGCTCTGCATTGAACAAGAGTGTTAACCATGTGATGCAACCTGCCATTTTTCTCTCAGCGATACAACGTTGCAACTTTGGGACGCGTGGCTCAATTTGCAAGGCAGGGGAAAGCTTTCGCTTTTTTCATTTTCTCTACCTACAGACGGTGCCGACTTTGTGTAGACGGGCAGGTTGGTGTAGACGGACAGCCGAACAAAAGCAGATGATAAATAATATTGGCTAGATCTTCAAAAGTGTATCTGCTACGGCTATAATAAACGCCAGAGGATTGTTCTCGTGGGCATGTGGTAATCATATGATGCATTGTATATTTATCCCACAACCCGCAAGGGAACTGTGCTTGTTGATCAAGCTAACACAATGTGTTTAATGAAATAACACCTACATTGGAACATTCCTGATTGCTGGTAGCTTCTCTTCTTTTTTAGGGGCGAAGCTCCTTACCTTAATACCTGGGTGTGTCTCTCCTCCTCCTCCCTATGTATGTATGTATGTATGTATGTATGTATGTATGTATGTATGTATGTATGTATGTATGTATGTATGTATGTATGTATGTATGTATGTATGTATGTATGTATGTATGTATGTATGTATGTATGTATGTATGTATGTATGTATGTATGTATGTATGTATGTATGTATGTATGTATGTATGTATGTATGTATGTATGTATGTATGTATGTATGTATGTATGTATGTATGTATGTATGTATGTATGTTTGTATGTATGTATGTATGTATGTATGTATGTATGTATGTATGTATGTATGTATGTATGTATGTATGTATGTGTGTGTATGTATGTATGTAGGCACCGGTGCCACGTACCCGCTGTAGAGCGAGTATGTGCCAAAGGGGATGCGAGATGGGAGTTGGCGGTACTTAGAGTGTTCCCTACATGGACGCATGAACGGACGGACAGATGGATGGATGGACTCATGGACGGACACTTGTACAAACGGACGGACGCATGGATGGACGCACAGATGGTCACGTGGACATACAGAAGCACAGACAAGCTGACGGACGCTTCGCCCCACTCTTCATCACGCACTCCGTGGATAACTGTGATTTTTTTATCGCCCTTTAAGCAGGGGAGAAAATACACGGTGTAGAAAAAATTCCCTTCATTTTCTCGCCTGCACCTAAATTGAAAACATACCAACGTATCCGGGTCAACACACGTGAAAGTTGTCTCACGAACTGTAATAGTTATAAAGAACTTCGCAAAAAAAAGTGCTTTGAATACAAACTAAAGGTCACCTTTCCTCCTCCAATGAAGCAAGAGAGCAGAGAAGGTCTCAGGGGGTTTAAGCACTCGCCCCCCCACACACCTCCACAATATTTTACGATGGCTGGGTTGGGCTTACTATATGCGTATATTTGCCGGTACACTTACGAAAACACCCACGGATACGCATGAAAGGAGCCCAGAATACGCTGCATTCGCGCCATCTCGTCTCATCATGTTCAGAGCCACGTTTCCGGCATTGGTTCGGGTCTCTGTGTGAGAGCGTACTCGCGACGAATGCTGCTTTGTGCGGGTGAAAAGTCCTTGTTCTGTTTTTTATTCGCTTCTTTATTCGTTTTCTGCCTTCATCCTTGCTCTCTTTGTGCTGAACCGTGATGAACCGTTGTGTGGACTAGGATCTCGTAGCCGCACCTGTAGTTCTCACTAATCGGTTCCCCGGCTTTGGAATCCCTCAACTGTAAGGCAATCACTTTATTTTTGACAATCATCAGATTCTCATTTTAGATTTCGCCTATCACTGATAAAATTCTGATACGGAAAGTTTATTTTTGGAGGAGGGCGCATGCAGTATCATGTGGCCACATTTTTATACACTTGCCAGCGGAGGGTATTACAGAAAAACATTCACTTGCAGTTGGTTTCTTTATCTCTATGCCCATTCGACCAGCTTTTGGCTCTTCCGCAGAAGAGTACCAAGGGCTCTGAATTGCTGAACGTTGTTAAATATGAACGATCTCTGAGTACTGCCGACACTTCAGGTGTATTTACAAATCACTCCCTCTTACCGCTTGCGTCTAAGTGCCCTGGAGTTCACCCGCCTAACTTGGCGTAAACCAATACAGAATGGGAGGGTAAGATAGATTGGCGAGTATGACTCGCTATTGTCTTTACAAGAATAATGTAACAATTCCGTCACGTACCCCGGAAAACCCTTTTTTTCGGGCCCGTGTGGCAAATTCCTGAACACCACGCAATTATATCTGCCCAGAAATCGTGTGAATAGACACGGATAATTTTAGAACATGAGCTTTAAAAAAACACCTGACATCGGCAGCATCGACCCCATCGACGCAAAAAAATACATGTCAGGGTACTAATAGGATTGAAACTCCAGCATTATACATAATCGTCAAAGATTCTACCAAAGGGCTACGCCAGGTCTTGACAGACTTCTCAAAAAGACATTAATGTTCATAAAACTTTCACTTTAGTTGCAGTGATGTTTATCTAATATTAAAACGTTTGATATGTGCTCTTATGATACAGCCGTCACGTCAGGTTAACGTTATTTGCAGTTAGCTGTCGTCTACTGAAGTTGATTTATGCAGCAGCGGCCTAAATAAAGTTTTTCCATGGCATACCATACCTTATGAATTCACGCAGTAAACATGAAGTTACCGCTCTCAAGAAAGGATAGTAATGGCAACCTCTTTTTACTTAGCGCATCTATTCTGGTTTTTCTTTTTTATGCGTGAATGTACTCTTTTTGTGTAGCACAAGTTTCGAATTTATACATACGCTTCGAATATTCACATCCGCATGCCCAAGCTCCATGCACACCCGCCACAGGCTGTGTCAACCTATTAACATAGACATATTTCACCCGATATTGAACCCGGGACTTCTTGCACTTCAGAGGAGAATCGCAACTCACTAATGGGGTATTTTATTAACGATAACAACAATTATATCCACAAATACGTCATTACAAATAACAATATTGTAGGGAAGAGCGTGTCATCTTCCGTGGGAAGACAGGTTGGCACATAGGGTGCTTCCATTTTCTTGCCGTCGGGGGCCCAGGTGTGTCACAGGCTCATTCGTGCAGTCCTTTGCGATGTGGCCCTCCTGCTGGCGCTTGAAGCTACCCATGACTGTCTAAGCCAAACTGCGGCCTCGGCTCAAGCCAACTATCGCTGATTTCATGCCGTACCGAAAACTAGAATGTAAACGGGTGGTCTCTCAGCGTCGTCGTCTTCCTTCTAGCGGCCTCGGAGCAGCAAGCACGTGCACCGGTCTTCGTCTGCTTCGTCCTTATACGCAACAATCATCAATAGTAAGTAGAAGTCTTACTATCAAGTCAGCTGTAGACAAACTCCAAATTGCGCCACCTACAATAGGCGAAAATATTTATTGGAGGTGCCCTGGCAAAAAAGAAAAAATAACTCAAATATACAGCAGAAACTCTCTATCGATGTTCATCACTTCAAAAAAACTAAGTGTTAGGACCTCTTGTTATTATGAGATTCCATCTATTGTAAATAGTGCCAGAGAACGGTACAACAGCAAAGAAGACAAAAACAGGTGCCTGAAGAACATTGATTATCCCCCAGCGTGGGTACGCGCCACATCTACTAAGGGAAAATAAACTTGATTTGACTTGACCTGAAGGCGGTCCTTCAGCATGAATATTCTTATACAGCGTATGCACCACTTCCTAAAGAATAATTAAACGGTGAAAACAGAAAACTAGGCAGCTGCTTCGATACCTCTTCATTGGTATGCTCCATGGAATCCTATAACGTTGTGCCTACACCGCATTGATTGTATGTACGCACCTCAAGGAGAGTGTAAAATAAGGGCCTCGTTTCCTTTGTTAGACGCAAAGTTGTAATATGTTCCCGCTACATAAGAGTTCAGACAGGCTGTGGGGGTCGCAGAGTACTTGCGGTGCCCGCCTGCTGAGCCGGAAGACGCGGGTTTGATCCCGCCCGAGACGATCGCATTTCAATAGAGCTGAAATGTTGGAGGACCGTTTACACGACTTTAGGTGTATGTTAATAAACTCCAAAGTACCGAAATTCCGGAGCCTTCCACCAGGGCGTGTCTTTAAATCATAAGGTGTTTTTGGCACATAAATTCTCAAAATTCATTAGCAATAGATCAAGCAGCATAAATATCCCCGTATAGTGCACTACCAATAAATCGTCAGCTTTTAGAAAACAGTGACGTATTTTGCCAGAAAAGACAGAGAAGAAAATGTACAGGCTGATTCGTGTTTGGAACCCAGAACCTCTCGCACTCAGAGCAAGAATTATACTACCCCCCCCCCCCCCCCCAAATGAGGCAGATGGGTACGAAGACACCATGGTGACATCTTTCTAATAACGCACCCATTTCAGAAAGAAATAAGCATAATTAGAAAAGTGAATAAGTGGGAAAATAAACATTCGAAGATCTGTTGTTTGAAAGATGAGTAACATTAGGGAAAATAGGGCTATAAAGAAAGGTAAGCAGACTTAAAAAATAGAGGAACCACATGAGCACAAGCGCTAATTACCAACTAAATTTATTGAATGTATTGATAGATTGATGATGTATTTATAGAATCGCATGTAATTCTTACAAGAAAAAACTTTCCAGATGGGATTAACAAAAATATTTGGCAGAACCCACGTACCTGGGAGTCAGCGTTATGCGAATTATGCGGAAGAAAGGTGACCGTGTTGCAAATTTTCTATTGAGCGACACGTCATGAAATGACGCTAACTACATGTACAAATGTTGCACGCACCAACATATGTTGAAGAGTTGCAGATTTTCATATAACCAATTGTTTGCACTTGCGCAATGACGCCAACTGGAACATGCGTACTAGAAACACCAGAAGTGTATATGAAGCACTGATGCTCGCGAGAATGCTGGCCCTGGACAATATCACATAAATAAATTTCAGCGCAAGGCAACTGAACACAATCGACGTTAACCCGACTTGATGGTTGTATGAGAAGAAGTACATATGCAATGTTTATAAAAGTATGTAGGCAGCACTGCAACCACTATTGACGTTTCACGAAGATTGACGTCTATTTGAAGTGTAGTTCTGAGACCTGGCGTAGCTTTGAGATAAAATGCTTGATTGCCACGCAGAATGCTTGGGTTAGATTCCAGCTGGAACCCTGACATTTACTACTTGTATTCGTCAGGTCGACGCTACCGATGTTCGGTATTTCTAGATGCTCGTGCGTTAAAATTGCCCATGTGTGTTCTTGTCGTTCCTCGGTAGATACTGAGTTTCAATTACTTTTGGCAGATACCCGCATACCAGCGGCACATACTCGCCCCTTGGTATGTGCCACTGTCTGGCTAAAAGTGTTTGATAACGTACGCGACAGGATCGTCACATTATTCATATCTTGACCAGCGCATAATATTCGTCAAACCATCTTAGCCTCCCTTGCTTATTTTGGTTCATGTCACATTAAGGGGGTTATCACGAGAACGCGAAAATATAAGGGGCTAGATAGATAGGTAGATACGCTCAAAGTCGCCGAAATTTGCTAAGAAATGCTTCGAAATAAACAATATAAAAGAACAATACTGATAGCCTCCTATGCAGAGGAGATACTCACCTATCGTACATCCCGGCCTTACAAAAAAGGTGACAGGATGACGGGAACAAGTTCTTGCACTACCTACTACGAATTAGGTTTGTGAATTACCTTACTCGTTCTCTTGTTATTGATTATCATAACCTTCGAAAAGCCTACTGACATACTCATTATCTAACTAAAGTTGATAACTAAAGAGATGGAGGTCATAAAGCAGATTGATTGAATAATTGATTGATTGATTGAATAATTGATATGGGGGGTTAAGCGTCCCGAAACCACCATATGATTATAAGAGACGCCGTAGTGAATGCGTTAAAAATTTCAACCACCTTAGGTTTTTTAATGTGCACCCAAATCTGAGCTGCCGGACGTACAGTGTTTTCGCCTCTTTCCAAACTGCAGCCGCCGATGCCGGGATTCAATTCCACGACATGGTGGTCGTATACCTAAAGCAGCGTAATAAGAAATGCAGTGTGGGTAGCTATAGTGAGCACAAGTTTTATTGTTCAGCAGTGTGACTAGCAGCACTAGAATAAGGAACCTAATGCTGAAAAAGTATACAATATATATATATATATATATATATATATATATATATATATATATATATATATATATATATATATATATATATATATATATATATATATATATATATATATATATATATATATATATATATATTTGTAGCTCTAATGCGTTTGTTGAGCGGTTCATCCCAATAAAATATTCTTTCTCCACTCTTAGTCGGTTTTGAATAAGCGAGACGTATTAAAGCTACAAAAACTGCACAGTCCACGCACATGAAATGTCAGCGCAATAATACATCAACATTGTCTTGCGACTGGCCCGATGCCTTTAGTAGCCCTAACAAGTCCGAATATTGAAGGTAAACGCCCGCAATGTGAAAAACAAAACTAAACACTTAGAAACTTTATTGCTACAATATGGTCCTCATGCAACTATTTTAACAAAATCCTGGCTGAATGAGGAGATATGGGACAATGACATATTCCCCCCTTCTTACACAATATTTCGTAAAGATCGATCGGTAGTCTAGGGGTGGTGGTGTGGCTATCGTAGTTAAAGATAGTGTTCAGGTGGTTTTATTAGATGACGTCGTAGATATCGAAAGCCTGCGTGTTAAAATTTCTGGCTGGGCTAGAGTTTCTTGTTGTACACACTATACAGACCTCCGGACGCCACAACTGTTGTATTAGAGACGCTGCATAATGAAATGTCAATAGAAGAAAATAAAAAAAATAGTTCTCGGTAATTTTAACCTGCCGGGAGTAGATTGGCATGACATTGTTGCTAGTAGCTCACATAATAAACACGTTACCATTATGTTCCATATTATGTCAAGGTATAATTTAATGCAGATTGTCCACGAACCAACTCGTGTAAAGAATGCATCTAGCTTTGTCTTAGACCTGGCCTTCATCTGTCGTGATTTTTCTGATTTCACGGCAGAGGCCGAGCCAGGGCTTTCTGATCGCTATCTTGTAAGCAGCTCATTACCGCTCCAAACGCTACAAAAGTATAAGCACGTCTCTGCACGGTCCCTTAAATAATTTTCTCATGCTAATGACCCAAGCATTATTGATTACATGCAAGACTGTTTGATCTATTTTGAGGGCAACAACACTCAATTATTTGGAACAACTTCAAAGAGATGTGTCACTATTGCCTAGATAATTTCGTCTCCAATAAGTTAAAAAAGGTAAAAAGCAACCACATTGGAGGAATCAGAAAATCATTCAACTAAAACACAGAATAAAGAGATATAAAAAGAAACCTGTGCAGACTGACAAAGTAAGCCAGCTGCAAGATGACCTCGCACGTGCACTTCGCGCAGAAAAAGAATAATATCTCAAAATATCGCTTGCAAACTTCATAAAAATCATCCTGATAAGATTTGTCACTACATAAAAATAGCACGAAACCAGTTACTCAAATATCAGTTGACGGGAAGCCGGTGACAGATCAATGTGAGATTGCTCAACACTTCAACAACTATTTTCAAAGTGTATTTTCTAGTGCAACTGTATGCGCGTGTGACAGCACATTGCCAGAACTATCAGATGCGAGTTTTGTATCAAATGCTGGGGTATTTCATATGCTTCTTACCTTGAAAACTAAAAGTTCTTGTGGTCCTGATGAGATTACTAACATATTTCCCACGCGATATGCCGAGTTTCTTGCCAAATTTCTTGTGTTTTGTTTAGTGTCTCAGTCAATACTGCACAATAGACTAATGACTGGAAGACAGCTCGGGTTGTTTCTGTGTTCAAGAAGGGTGACAAGACATTTATACAAAATTATCGTCCTATTTCACTGACATCCCATGACTACAAACTTGTGGAACATATTGTAGATAACTGTGTCCGTCAATTTCAGGAAAATAATGCTGCACTAACACAACTTTAGCATGCCTTTTGAAAAGAGTATTCAACGATAACCCAACTAATAACGGTAGTTCATTCGTTCGCTTCATCTCTTGGTTCTAACGGCCAAGTATACATATTATTTCTTGATTTTAGCGAAGCTTTCGACAAAGTTCCGCCTGATAAACTACTGACAAAACTTCGAGTTCTTGGCGTTCCTGAACACTTCATCAGATAGATTTTTGCTTACCTGACTAGCAGGAATCAATACACTGACATTCAAGGTAAACTTTCGGAAAGCTTGGCAATCACTTCAGGGGTGCCACAAAGCAGTGTGGTAGGCACACTACTTTTTTTGGTTTATATTACGATATTGTTAACGTAGTAAGCCCTGGTGTTCAAGTCCGATCATTTGCAGATGACTGCGTATTGTTAAAAAAATTTTTCATCCTCATGATCAAGCTGAGTTAAATAGCAGCCTAAATAACGTATTGCAGTGGTGCGAAAAACGGGTAATGGTTCTGAACGCAAATAAACCCGTACTACTCCCTATAACGCGTAAAAAAACCCCCTGCCTTTTTCTTACCGGCTTGGTTCTTTGAAACTTAGGCACGTCGATAGCTCTAAATACTTTGGTGTTACAATAACTACCTTATCGTAGCATAATCATAGTAATATTATTTCCTCCTGTGCATTCAGAAAGCTCTTCTTTCTAAAACATAGGCTTCATGATGCCCCAAGCAATGTTAATTACTGTCCTATTATTCTTTGATAAGACCTAAATTAGAATACGTGAGTGCAGTATGGGACCCATACACTCAAACTAATGTCAAGTGCTTGGAAAGAATATAGAGAAGAGCATTCCGGTTCATGTTTAACGAGTTCTCACGAGTCTACACTCCTTCTGAAATAATGAAAGCCAATAGCATTTCTCTTAGCACGCGTCGAAGACAGATAATAATTGACCTTGTTTCTCTTCTTCTGAATCACAAACTTGCGATTGACTCATCGCCGTAACTGACCGCTCTATCAACCAGAACGACAAGGCATCATCCCGCTAAATCTCTAACACCTCATTTCTGAAGGAGAGACACCTAAAAGTACTCATATTTTCCACGCACGGTCTCAGATTGGAACGAAATAACTCAGGCATCCTCATAACATCTATTTCTCTTTCACTCCAAATAGCATTGTCCTGCTAACTCAGGTTTCCGATCTTTCATTACAGCGTTCTTTTTTTTTCTTTTTTCCCTACTTTCTTTCTTGTATGTGCTGTTTTTATACATGTGTAATTGATACTTCCTTAGCTTGAACAGTGAAATTTATCGTGTTATTTGTTTTGCATTTATTATGTATTTATTTTTATAGTAATCGCACAACATATGAAGTATAGATTTGAAGTGTCCTTTTTTTTCATTCGGTACATGCGTTATTACGAAATAATTTGCTATGTCACTCGTTGTATTCACTAATAGTGTATGAAACAACCACCCCAAACCATTTTTATGCCACTTATTGTATCAACTATGTCCGCTTAAAACTGCCCACCTGACATAAGGGTCTGCAGTATGTAATAAATAAATAATAATAAATAAATTGATGCGATTCCTCTGTTCGTTTCTTTAAATTGACGTGACTTTAAAAGGGCACAACAAGATGTTTATGCAACTAGCGACATAAAGCGCAACGAGAAATGCACTGGTGGACATGTTATCATTTAAAATTAAGACATATATATATATATATATATATATATATATATATATATATATATATATATATATATATATATATATATATATATATATATATATATATATATATATTATATATATATATAGTAATTTCAATTTCTTACAAGACATGAAATATTCTCAGTGCAAGCAAATTTTTACGCAGTAAAGAGACACATGACATACCAGAATAACGTTGATTATCTTTTTCAATTGACCCGAAGATTTAAACGCGTATAGAGAGCAGTGGTCTTGTGGTAGTTCGACCTGGTGTGAACTCTAAAATGTTGAAACTTGTTCTTCCAACGCGCGAACGGAAAGAGGACTAAGGCACCAAAAGCTTGGTGAGTCTCCTTGCCTGAACGTTTTTTTTTTTCCAAAAAGCACACATGTTTTGCTGAGAGCTTCCGCCTGATATTTCGAATACACCAGCCAGGCAAACATTTCTAACCAGAGAAGTTGTACCTTCAGGTATTGCTTACTAACTGAGGGAAAGGTGTAGTTAGCGCCTGGTTTCTATGGCGTCAATAGCAAACGTCGTCTGTTCTCGTCGTCCTGAAACTCCTGGCGTCTTAGCCCGCTAAACACGTAAAGACCAATGTCGTTGTCAGGAATCGCGGTTTTCGTGCATGCATCATGATTTGATAAATTTTCAGTTCTTTCGGCACACGAGTCGTATTCAGGCAGTGCAGAAATATAACTAGTAACCGTTTCTTCGGCTGCTGTAGCCTTTTCCTCAGTTGTAGAGTGTGCACTGCGGCAAGCGTCACCTTTCGAGAAAACATCATCCAACGTTACCTCACGGCGTTTCGGAGGGCAATCGAGTCTCTTAGAGGAGCACTGATTGACAGAGAACACGAACTAGCCACCAGTACGTGTAGGCAGCGTATTTCACGGGGGTGACTTCGCATTGCTATAAGAAGCCATGCGCTCAGCAAAGTTCGGGCAGTGACACTGAATTCGAGAAACGAGAACTTTAGCAACGATACATGTCAGCTGGTAATCTTACACCTCAAAAACTAGCGCTCGTTTCTTCCCTGTTGGAAAAATTCGTGCGGATGCATTTCCTCGGCTTCCCTTCAGGTGCCGGTGAGATATATATATATATATATATATATATATATATATATATATATATATATATATATATATATATATATATAATTGAGAGATTGAGATAGATAGATTTTAGGGCAAAGTCTTAAAAGACAAGCAGCAACTCAACTCCAGTGACGGCGTACCATGCAGCCCCGTTGGTGATGCCACCAGTGTCCCTAAAGACGTCTCCACCGCTCGTCTCACCGTTCTTCATGCGTCGGTGACTGGGCGCGTATATCTGTGCCAGATGCCTGCGCGCACGACAGTATGCGTATCTCTCGAAGAGCCGATACAAAGCATCATGAAATATGTATGCAGACGACACGATTTTTTGTTCACAATTCTATTGTCACATGAAATCAGGTGACTATACGCACCACGAGATTGGATGCAAGCATTCATAAATGAAAGCTGGAGGGTGCGCTTCTGTGATGGTGAACCTCAATAGAAGTTAGGACGTGGATAAAAAAGAGAACATGGCCGCGCATTAGCGAAATAAACGTAAAATATTGTCGACCACAAATAAGAACTCGTTGTTAGGCAGGTCACTTGTTAGAAGCATCTGTTTTTCCTCAGTCACTGTGCCGAAGCTCTCATAGACCTTCTCCAACATTACAGTCTGCAATACCCTGAAGGATTTGAATTTCAACAATACATCAATGCTTAATTAACTGAAATTTTGGGTGTTGGCGGGTAGGCTGAGCCGTGTTGGCCAGAAGTGGGACAAAGACAGCTCAGCGACTTCATCGTGTCCTGATGAACTTAATAAAAGTTGTGTTCATTCATTCTCCTAAAAGGTTACTTCATCCTTCTTCTCTTCTTCCCGATGTAGGACACTGACTAAAGTCTCCTATATGCCGAAGAAACGTCCTCGCGACCCCGCAACTCTGCTACTGTCTTGAAATACCTAAGCTATAAATGAGAAAGCACGTCTTCTTTCTCTCCACCCTCTCTCTCTCTCTCTCTCTCTCTCTCTATATATATATATATATATATATATATATAAATATATATATATATATATATATATATATATATATATATATATATATATATATACATAAATAAATAAATAAATAAATAAATAAATAAATATATATATATATATATATATATATATATATATATATATATATATATATATATATATATATATATATATATATATATATAATCAATATGCAAGCTTTTTTATGTTTTTCTGCACTTCGCCGTAAGTTTCTTGGTTCCGGCGGTCATGATGGGGACGAAATTGTCCAGTGAACAAGCCACGTGTTCTCTGAGTGCGTTATAACGCACTCAACTTGTGAAAGGCTGTAGATATATCTGCAGCATTTTTCACGTAGTTTATCTCGTCCAAGAATTACTGTTCAGTTTTGACATAGATATTCCTCTTTCGTTCTTTTTTTCAGGGACATCGACGTGTCCGAAAAATTGCTCCAACTTCGCGCTAGATGGAAGAGCGCATCTGCAGCGCACCGTCACATTGTATCTTGAATGCACGAGATTAATTTCCTACTCAATGCCGCGACGCTCACGTTGGGGCATAGCGCATCATTGTTGTTTTGAGTTTCCTAAAATAAATTAGTGCATATATAGGTAACTACGATTGCCAGCTAAAAGAATCGTTCATTGACAACTTATTATCACAGCATGCGCATGCACACAGCTGCCGAGCAACACCACAGATGGATCTCGTGTCTCTCAGGCGCCTTTGACCCCATGCCTCGTCAATGACGTATAACTGGTCACCTATATTTAAGTGCCGATATAAATAAAAAATAGAAATAGAATCAACCCAAGCGTTGCAGCGCACGAAGATAATCGATCAAACGTCAAAACGTAGTTCATTGCCACAGTGTACCTAATCGTATGCAATGCAGTGCGTGTGTCATGGGAGAAGTGCGCGAGTGTTGCGTTTGATGGTGTTACAAAGCTGACATGGCTATACCGCACGAAGTGGTCAGGCAGAAGCGCGGTAACAAAACGTGCGCAAAGAACAAGATGACGGTGGGATGCGACATGAGACCCTCGGGGAGACAAAAAAAGTTCGTGGTGTGAAGTGGAACGTGGTTTGAAAGGTGGTGCAAAGAGGGAGGCGGTTCGCCAGTGCTTGGTCGTGGTTTCTACCAAGTGCCATGGCAGAAGTGGCCTGCTTCGCTTGACCTCGAACGGCGACCTTTCGAGGAGCCAGCGGGAAGCTACCGCTGCCATCAGGTCCAATGCCGGGTGTATAGGCCCAAGTGCTTGGCTGTCGTCCTTTGTCCGTGCATCCGAAGAGCAAAGTGTCCGACTTCGTTGGCCATGTCTTCGGCACCTATCTGTTCTCAGGGCGCATACACGGCAGCGTCACCCCACCTTTCACTGAATTGTTCCCGCGACGGCTTCCCCGTGCTCGTATCGGTTAGGCGTAGACGTCTCTGGCGTAAGTAGTAGCGCTGATCAGTGAGACTTTTCATTATTATTGGACTAACTTGTTTATGAGTCACTTAGTGCTCTTACATAGGTTGTAAAATGTTTTGTTACTATGAGTGCGCGTTATATGTCTTATGTTTGTGTGTTGTTTCGATAATGTGAAGGAAACAGAAAACTGCCTCATTACTTTTATTAAGAACGGTGCGCGCGCCGACGTAACGCACTCTTTCAATCTACTTATTCGTAAAAAAATCACAATGTGCGAGTCTTACCGGCTGGGTGAGTTCTCCATTGTAGAGTGGTTCTGACTTGATCCTCCTGACGTTACTGTTTCGCAGGTTCCAAGTCGGGAAAGCCCCTGTTGAAGTCCACACCAATCGCATTGGTGCGCCCGCTCACCCAGTTTTCACGTGGAGACTGCACAAAAAGCTAGGACATCAGCAATTCGATCATTAATTACCTCGCAACAAATTTTTGTTGACTTAACGATTTGATGTTGTGTTCGCATGTATTTATAATGATTTTAAAAATTTGCGACTTTACGTCTGAAAGTACGATGTGATTAGGAGAGACGTTGTAGCGGAAAGCTTCGGAAAATTTGACCATTTGGTGTTATTTACATGCACCTAATTCTAAGTACACCACGGCCAAAATTTTATCTCGCGGCGATCAGCAGTCGAGCACTATAAACAGTTGATCCCCGTGGTGGTGGACGGGTATTTCTCTCCCGCAATATGCATGCCTTTGCGAGCCTAAATAAATGATTTGATATAGTCCCATATGGCCCTATATAGACAATATATAGACTATAAGTCAAGAGTACGCATGATTACGCAGAGGAAAATAGGTTGAGTTACGTATTTCCGTTTCACCCCTAAAGCAGCGCTCAAGCACAAGTTGGTCAAAATGTTTTTCGAGCAGCACCGAAATCACACCTCCACAAAATAATGAAAGACTCGATGGTGTGGAACTTATATGCACGCACTAAACATGGCATTGTCATGCTGAAGAAAACTGAGATTTTTCTGAATAGCTGAAGAGTGGGCCCATTTTGAAGGCAACTAAATATGTTTATTTTAAAACGTTTCACAAATTTTTTACCCGACCACTAAAGAAAAAAAGACATGCAACACGATCCGTTCTTCTGAGACATACACTCTCACGGCAAACCCACTTTTACACACTCAGATGCTCTCGGTGTACAGCTTGGGCTCTATCGAGAAATCACAACTTGTTTTTCAGCGCTGATATCGGGTATCCATAAACCATGGAACCCACCACTGTGTCTGATGCTTCCCAATGAGCTCAAAGGCCCCGGTGCGATTTCGGGCGCTACGATCTGATGACCGCATTTTCATGGGACCGACATGCTAAAGCAACTGCTTTTTCGGTAGTAGTTGTGATCATGCTTTTAAAGCGACCAGCAGACGGCACATCCAGTGGCATCTCTGATGGAGCGTTTTACATAGAAACCAGGTCACGCCTTATGACAAGCGAGTCTGGCTGTTATTTGGAATGAGCACATCTCTGCGACTCACCATAATCGCCGTGCCCAGCCGTCAGGGTTCATGCTATGCATGATGCGGATGCCTGTTGTGTTGAGTAGCGCGGTGACGTCGGGGTCTCCCTCCCGGCAGCGCAGACACAGGTTCCAACTCAGCGCCAGCATCAGCTCGCGGCCCAGCACTTCGTTGCCGTGCATGTTGGCCACATACGTGGCCTCGGTCTCCACTGCACACGCACATGTTTTTCGTTTGATCTATTGGCACGCGCCCTTGCACAGGGACTGCCGGAGAATCGACTAGTTGGAAATAAAATAGGTGGAGTAAAGTCAATGAAGTTTTTGTGAATCGTGACCTATGTAGTTCATTCTTCAGTCACTTGCGCTCTCATACAAACATAGCTGCAATTAATAACTTGAGCGTGCACGGTCCTATTTCTTATTCCTCGTGGTTTCTATAACATGTGAGTCAGCTAATTCCCTATACTTGACTAATGTAAAATGATCTGTTATATGTGCATCATTTTGACATATCCAAAAGAAATACATCTATGACGCGTACGGCAGCTATATTTAAAAAAAATGCAATAGAAAACATCAGTATTGCAAAAAAACTGTTTTTTGCATAGATTTTTCATCGAAAACGTCACAGACAACGAGCAACAGCTCGCCGAGGTTATCCCCTGGGTTCTTATTTTTGCAAGTGTCTTGAGGCCGGCATATCCTTGAAGCATTACGCTCACCGTCTTTTCTGGATGAAAACATTAATTTTTATCCACTCCCGGAATAATTTTACGCCACGTCATGGTGAATTTTTGTCCCTTGTACAATAGGCACGAACCGCAGGACTCGTTTTTTCTGTATACGGCTGGCTTAATGAATACGGTATGACAATGATCCCTATAGGCCCAATTTTTAGGCACTAATAGGTGTGTTTTAGGCACCAAAGACAGGGAGGCAGAACGCCATTTTAGGCCCTCAAAATCATTATAGGTACAACACATTTCTTCGAAAATTGAAGTATGCCAAAACAACGACGTTGGTGACTTGTATCTATGGTAAGAAACAAAAAAAAATGATATTTAAGATAACAGAAAGGTGCAAACGATTGAACATAGGCATGCATTTTCCGCGTGATTCACAATATGTGTTCTTTCGTATTATTCCCTAGCATTGTGCGTCTAGTGTCAACGATTGAATTAACACTCTCCTAGGTTTTTTGTTTTGTTGTGGCTGGGAAGGGGAGAGCAGGAGCAAATAACCAGACCACTGGTACCCCAGAAGAGAGGCATGCTAGGTCTAATCACGTAGGACCGATTTCTCTCCTATCGGTGAACACCTTGAAGGACCCCTCTATATGTTTGAGCATTTCGAGCTGACAAGCTTAATAGTGCACTGGGAACTCCAGATCATTAATGTTAATATTTGAAAATTACAAGTCGCAGAAAAACGCTCAATTTCTAATGAATGCCTTTGCCGTTCTCATCGGCGTTCGCCCCAAGATCTAAGGAGTGACGTAAAGCAAGAAAAAGTCTTGTTTTTACATCTCTTCTTTACGTTGAAATTGGTCGGCTGGCGTCGCATACTGTACGCTTTTTATCAGAACTTCGTAAAATACTAGCTGTATCTATAAGAACACACAAAAATGCTCTGCCTCCTCATTGTATCCTGCATTTTAAAGGGTACCTTATTAGAGTGTTGCACGTGACATTATTCTACTTGACATGTGCAATTTGTGTGTTCTGTTGTGTAGCATGAATGATGAGTACTTTGATTTGGGGTAGCTGCTTTATATCTTTTTGAAAGGGAAGCGCAAAAACAAAGAAAAAAAAACAGCACTCTTTGTCCCTGTGTCTTTCTTTTCCTCGTGTCTTTGCACTGCTCTTTGAAAATCAGTATAATGAATGAACGCTGAGAAAAAAAAAACATGCAAATGAAATTTCAGCTTGTTATTATTTTTATTTTCGTTTTGAACAACCTCGAGATGCTATTCAATAATCGGCTCTCGTTTAGCGTCCGCCTCGGTGGAGCAGTCGCTATAGGGTGCTCCGCTGCTGACCCGGATGCCACGGGCTCGATTGTGGTCGCGGCGGTCACATCTAGATGTATACGAAAAAGTAGATGCCCGTGTACTGTGACGTGTCAGTGCACGTTAAAAAACACAAGTTGGTCGAAATTTGCAGAGAACTCTAATACGGCGTGCCTTATATTCATATCGTGGGTGTTTTACGCGAAACCACATATACTACCACTGCTACTACTAGTACATACTACTACTACTACTACTACTACTACTACTACTACAACTACTACTACCACTACTGTCGATTTTGCTTGCGTTCGTTTTCTCGTCGTTCCTGCATCGTGCTTTCGCCAACCTTGACAACGCTTAGCTTGTGTTTAGTGCATCATCTCTTGCCGCAGTTTCAGCAGAGCGACGTGGTATATCATGGTCACAATGCATGATCCCCTCCAGCCTCTCCTAAATACACGGATTGACTAATCCATCCTACAGAAACTGGTATTAAACAAAACAGAACACTTAAACGACGCAACATCGATGGCATACGCGCACGGGTAGGCTGGGGCACGTCATGCGCGCGCGACCTTGCTGACGCATGTGGTTCTTAGTGCGCATGCATCATATGATTCTCTAGCCTCGATACCTAAGAAAACGGGGAAGGAATAAGGCTCACGATGGCTACGTGGGACCAGAGGCAGGGTATTAAGCTTGCTTCTTTGCACATGCTTTGGTGGTTTGTTGTGAACCAATTTCGAAAATCACCATGGTAGAACGTTTTTCATTTGGCACGCAAGAACTTCTTGTTCCAACTACAACTTATTATGTCGCCTAAGGAGAGGTGCCTAAAAACTAAATTACAAACAAAACAAATGCTACATGCACATCACATTTTTTTACTTGAAGGCACTGCAGGAGATGGTTACAATGTAAAAAAAAAAACACGCCTTCATTGATACACCACACTTTGTTTTCTTTATAAGCTACTTCATTCTGCCATGAAACTAACAAAAACAAATTATTAGCAAAAATCGGTCTGATACGACATTCTAAATTCTTAATTACCATTGTGTGAACAGCACTGCTTAGGAACATCGATTTTCGAATGTGAGTTTAGCATGAAATTCTTGACATGGGAGCTTTAACCACAGTTTAATTTGACGCGATGTTAGTAAATCTCATCTAAGTTAATTTTTAAATTGGTACAGCTGTCATTTTGAATAATGGCTTAGGGGAAAGCTTGAGGCACTGTTCTCTATTTTTTTCATGTATGTCACTCGAAGACATTTTACAAGAATCTCATAAGGAACAAGCATATTCAAGCATACACTGCAAAAAATTTTACATCCTAAAGGTTGTAAACGTGTGTACGCATGAGAGCACCCGTATTAACACCCTTTTTACGCCCAGTACTTAAAATTTGAGGTGTTCGTAAATAAAACACCCTCAAAACACCCCATTTACACCCTTATATTCGGGGCGTTATGAATAAGGCTACAAATGATTGATTGATATGTGGGGTTTAACGTCCCAACACTACGATATGATTATGAGAGATGCCGTAGAGGAGCGCTCCGGCAACTTCGACCACCTGGGGTTCTATAACGTGCACCCAAATCTGAGCACACGGGCCGACAAGGCTTCAAGTGCATGACATTTTCGCGCAGTTTTGCTGATATTGTTAGTAAACTGTAACCATATGGATACCAGCAAGGCTCCTACTACTAGCTGCTTGCGGGTCTAGTAATGAATCGAAGCAGGAAGTAATGTGACCGAAACGCAGTTTTCATAGATAAGGCACACGATACCTGTTGTATCTTTCATAAGATGAAAGATACAACAGGAGCGCTTTTGTCGAATAGAGTAAGGGCCTATTCTCTTGTATCTGTTCATTTCACCTGTGTCATTTGCGTGATTAGTCAACACTCAGAAAGTGCATTAATTTGCCTGAACAAGGTAATATTGTGCACATTGGTGTAGCCATGCATGGAACACTCCCCCTCCCCCCATCCCCCATAAGATAGAAGCTTTTGAAGCTAAATGTGAAACGTTCATTACCTGCAAAAAAAAAAAACTGCACAGTTGTTTAGCCCTAACAACCACGTCAACAGGCCATCAGGTCCCTTAAAAACGAACATTGACATGATGTATTTTTAGTAGGCACGTTTAATTAAATTACTGTAGCGAATGTTCCTCTCCATGTGTCCTTTAAAGTGCGTTATGGAAATTAGGATGAGAAAACCAACCCAAAAAAATGCAGAATAAAGACATTTTGGTGACCTTGACGAAGCCTTTCTCACAATGCCGCTAGCCTTGTTGACTAAATTGCGAACAAAGCTCTCCTCAGGGGAGCCGAAACGCATTCTCCAGTTCTCTCTCTCTCTCTGTCTCTGTTTTTTGTGAATCCCCTTCTATTATATTTATGTTATTTCCCCCGCAGACGTGCTTCGGTCAAAGTCTCGACTTTGTAGGTAGTGAGAAATCAACCTTGATGCAATATTTGCAGCCTCGGTCTTGTTCCTAGGACTGCAAGCTAAGTACAAATATATTTTCGTGACAATACAGAAGTAGTATTTAACAGGTTGAGAAATAGCAGCAGGTCAGTATTGTTATTTACCGCGCGCCAGAGCGTTCCTCTTCTTTCTCGTTATTGCTTACTGCATAAAAGCGTGCAGATGCGCGTATGCGCTGTCAACTTCGTCTTCCTAGCAGCATGGACGTGGCAATAGGTTCTCATCGAATAGTGTGACGACCGATGCATGCAATGTTGCAATTTCTTTACCTAAATGAAAGTGCGATAAAATATCGCCTGAGTGACCCTCAATGTGCAGTCCTTAAAAACCCATAGAGCTAAGCAAAACCAATAAGCTTAGCTTTTTTACAAGTATTCATTATATTAGGTTGGTGTGATTCCAAATCCAAATTCAAATCCGGAAAAATTCCAAATCCGGACGGAGGCGGTCTGTCGGTGACGTCAAAAAGTGGGCGCTCCGCAGTGGTCGCGAGGACGAGGGGAAGTGAACCGCCAATGAAGGAAATGGAGGCCTGCGTCATCAATTTGACGTCAGCTTGGGGACCGTATAGCAAAGTGAAAAGTGTTTGTAACGTGTTGAAAAATGTTTAACTATTATTGCTCACTATCAAAATGTGTTTGCACTAGTTTTCAAACGTTGAATAAGGAATACGGCACAATCCAAACGTATTTTTCCGCTATTGTATTGAATTGACGCTAAATTTAGCGGGACGGTAAGTAGTGGCGCTAGGTACAACTCCGTTTCAAGCAGTTATTGTTTTCATATCTCCACCACTACTCAAACCTGAACGGCGCAACTTTCGAAGTCGTTGGCTCAGTCGAGCGCAATCATGGAGGAGGGCAACGGCACCAGTAGTCAACAACAGCAGCGGCTCATCCGCGTTTCCGAGGCTCAGCGCGCGCTGGTGCTCGCCTTTATAGACGAACATCCCCAGCTCGCAGGGAAAGCCATCGAGCTGTGGCATGGCGTCACCGTCGCCGACCGGCGGTGGCTGTGGCAACAGCTCAGTGACGCGCTTAACCATGAAGGGCCTGCGCAGAAGCGGCAGGCCTGGTGGCGCAGGCCGGTGCACGAGGCTCGCCGTGACGCCGCCGCCATCAGAGAGGCGCAAACGTGAGTGACCGTCGAATGGCGCGGGCGATTTGTTCTTTGACATTAGTTTATATTTTCAGGGGCACTGAAGGGGGTTGGCTGCCAGGCTTCCGCGTCTGGGTTCTACAGTTGACTGGGATGACACGCTTCACTGGCGTCTCTGGCCTCACCTATCAACAGGTAAGCACTCTGCCGTCACAGTATTACGGGTTCCTGAGCCGTGCCATGACAGAGTTTGATATCTGAAGTGGTGCCTTTAGCACAACCTTGTTAAACGGGAAGATAGTGCATGAGAAAGAATTCAAAATCCGGTAGGTTTATCAACTAAAATCTCACTTTGCAGCCATTGCAGTACAAGGGGTATTTATTTTTCATAACAGACACGGAATGCCAGCGGGCAAGTGCATGCACTAAAATGGTAATACATAATATAATTGACCACTGAAGAGCTGCAGAACATTTACGAAGATGTCTAGTACGTGAGGTTGTAAAAAAGCCAGAGTAACCAATACCCACTTTCGGAAGCATCATGCTTATGACACTTTCCAGCAGGCGGATGTTTTCACTGCTGCGGTGGAAATAGAAGTGGAGGCCACTGAAGCGGCTGCTGCTGGCAGTGGCACAGTAACATGCAAGCATCTGAGAACTTAATGCTTTATTGAGCGCAAGACCGGAGCCTTGAGCAGGGCGACAAGGCGCTCAAGGTGAGTAGGCCCTTTGTTTACAATTTACATAATGGGCGTAAACATTCTTCATGCTCTATCATGATGACTGAAACCAACTTGAGCTGTAAATAAGAACCATGCATTCTATTGAGGGCACAGTATCGGATATATGCAATGATAAACTGCCACGCAAAAGGTTGGTTATCCCTGAAAAGGGCTGTTTGATGGCGAGAGATGCATTTGAGGTGATGAATAAAAAGTAGTTCCAGCAAATGTTTGTTGGTCCGCACGAGGAGGGCATAGCTTGTACACGAAGCTTCACACTTTCAAAGGATGCCATCAGGCCAGTGGATCTTCAACTGAGGGGAAATTGTTGTGCTCGTTGCAATTCTTGGCAGCAGTAGCGTCCAGCCACGAGATGATTAAGTGTTTATCGGCAGCTCACTTGAACATTTCCACCACGATAATTCATCGCAGGTGCTTCGGGGGATGAAAACATCAACCACCCGCATCGCTTCTTCAGCACGGCGTATGGCAGCAGCACAGGAGAAGGCAGCAGCGGCGCAGGAGGGCGTCCTGCGGGCAGTCCATTCCTTGGCACGGGCCATGACTGAGGGCTTTCTGCGAGAAAGGGGTACATAGTTTAGTTTAATTTTTAGTCATGTGTTAAATGCTTTTTCTTGTCATAATTCTTTAATGATTTGGTGGTTTTAATATGTTTAGGTGTTGCTGTTCATGTTCAATTTTATACGCTTCTGGAGACATATACATAGTTTAGTTTTTCGCCACGTTTTCAATGTTTTCACTTTTTATCATTCATTATTTGTTTAGTGGTTTTGATATGTTTACGTGTTGCTGTTCATGTTCTATTTTATACGCTTTTGTTTGCATTTAGTACATATTACTAGATTTAGGTTAGCATTTACCTTGAACAAGGAGTACAGCATGTTTTATGTTTCATATATGCGTTTCTCAATGTATGTGCGAGCTGCTCCAGTGGCAGTGTTTTTCTCCCATTTCAAAGGTGTCTAGTCATTCACACAGAGACTACGAGTGTATAGTTGACATTTTCTGTAAATGTTTCAGTGATATTTGTATTGCTCTACTAAGTTTTCTAGCTCACTGCGCTTTTTATGCAGCAGTACCGCATAGTGTAGGAATATGATATCTTTTTGCTTCACACTGCTTTGCAGCTCACTGTGATATTTTCGTTTCAGCACAATGAGGCTAAGGGACAACTACATTCTGAGTCTTTTTTGAGAGCACTAAGCTAGTAAGTTGTCATGTCGCACGGTTTCACAAATGAAAATGGTCATCAACACAGCAAGATGCCAGCGATTGATTTCATCTGAATAATTGGAACAGCATGGATAAAATTGGCTCAGCAATCTCGCGGCTCCCAAACCATACCACGTTCAAAATTTATTCCCGCAACGAGTCGTTTACAATGAAAACTAGATGAAATCAACTAAGGTTGCACGGCGGGCTTGTTGGTTACTAATAGAATCGCAATTTTTATGTGTTCTGGTGAAAAAAATTGTGTGACGTTGCTGCATTGTTCACATAATTTTTTGATGGCAACGTTCAGCTCAGAGTGCTGCTCATTTATTCTGGCCTCTTGCGACTGTGATCGCTGATATGGAGAAGGGTGTTTTTGTTGCATATTTCATGTGTCATTTAAGGAAAATGCAGCATTTTCACAATGCCACCTTGCTTCATATTGAAGAACGAGTAAGTACTTTGTGTATTCAAATATGGCAAACACAGCCCTGTCATGCCTAGATGCACTCGAATCAGTATAAAATACGTGTGTGATATGAAAACAAGAGAACTCACTGTTCCTGTGTACTTCAAAAAAGGCCCAAGACAGCGAACAGCGCTGCGCTGCTGCTGTCCTCTGAGCAGCACGTTGCGTGGTGTGAGCATATGGCTCTTCCCTGGCTCCCCATCATCATCCTCAGCTGGTGGCATGTGCACAACATACTCGTCCAAGGACCAGTCGCCCACATGCAACGCAATGTTTGGGAGAGCAATGCAAGCATGGATAAATTGCGCGGCCCGATCGGGATTGTATAGCATCGTTAGAAAGTGCTGCAAGCAGCGGAACTTGCTCTTCCACACTTCGATACATCTCGCATAGATGCGTGCTCCTTGAAGTATCGGCCTTCGGAGGTATTGCATGGTTGACTGCCAAAGACTGGAATTAGGAGCCATGAATCGAGGCGATACCTTGCGTCCGCTGCTATAGAAACATTAAAGCTGAGTGCTCTGCCGCAGTTAGTACACATTAATACTTACTAAGCAGATATTCACCAGGCTGCAAATGTGCAGCCAGGATTGCACGCAGTGGGTTGTGTTCCCACATTCAGGAGTCGTGGCATGAACGTGGGAATCATGGGCCATGACAAGGATGCGCAGCCACGCGTTGCACACCTGCGATAAGGAGCGATATAAAATAGTACTGCATTTATGCTCCAAATAAAGCCCTTTTTTTCTACGCATATGCAGGAAACAATGCGTACTAGTACAGTGATTGGTACAAAAAGCTTCACTTAGAAGGAAACACAGGGTGTAGCAACTCAGGAGGGGGGAGGGGGGCAATGACCTCTCTTCTGCTGTACACATGGCTGCGACTTCCACTGAATGATGGATAAGTGAAAACCTACGCGTTGCGTTTGGGAAAGATCACTCGTAAATGCCAAAGCCAGCTCATGCGTTTGTGATTCTAAGCACTTTCGTGTTTGAAATACTTCGCTGTCGTGTATATATTTCTGCTACGTCTGCGGCCCATATTACTGATTACCTCCAAATGCACAACTCGATTGCACATGCATGCCAGTACAAAAACCGCAACTGGCTCACGCACAAAACACTTGCCACTTATGATTACCGAGGCCTTAAGAGCTACCAACTAGCTCGCACCCTGTTACCTGCAGGTTCTTTTTTATTTGTTGCATTATTACTTTTTCCAGCTTGGGCGTCACAGCTTAACAATTGCTTCGATGGGCGAGTAAGAAAGGATCCTAACGGTACTTACGATCATGACGTTCAGGGCATAATAGCCCTTCCTGGACACGAAGCTCGCCGTGTCGGCCAGTCTGAATCCCTCTGGCTTGCGAATGGTGACCAACGTGCCATCGACACACGCCAGCACGCCTGGTACGCAACCGCGTAGCACAAACTCCAGCTTTGCCTCATCCTTAGGAGCTGTTGTCAGTGAGAAGTCTGCCAGCTTTTCCTAGCAGCTACGGTGATGATGGCCTGCGTCACCTCGTGGATGGTGTTTCTCACGGCCGGCTGAGGCTTGCCGATGTGCTCCTCGCGACCAACGTTCCACTAGAAGCAACCGGTGGCGAAAAATGGCAGCGCAAACAACACTTTACTCTCTGTGGAAAGGGCACTAGCTCGCTGGCATCCGATGATAGGGACAAGTTCGTCGCACAAGCTACGCACTCTTCGTTTGGACATACGAGAACAATGTCGGAACTCTTTTTCATTGACATTTTCAAACGCATCTTTAACCTCGCTTCGTAGTCTCCGGCTGCCGCTGCCGCGCAGGCGAGACGAAAAATCGTGGCAGTGGGAAACGCCATGTTGTCTAAGTGCCCGGATGCTGAAAAGTCGCGAAGTCCTTACATTTCAATCCAATCCATGCCACCTTGCAGTCATTTCGATCCGTCGGGTTCCTATTAGACATAGAGTTTCTCAAAATTAACTAGAGGGCACTCTGGCGCTGCAATCGTTCAGCGGACATGGGAATGATGGGTAGCACACACATTTGACTATTCTTCGCACTTGCGGGCGGCGAATCGTACTTGCGGCTTCGTTTATTGCTGTGTTTGGATTTTGTTTTGAAAGAAAGATTGAACCCTTTTGAACTTCGTGACCCAATTTGGAAAGGTAATTCGAAAAAAATAAGGCGGGAAAGCACAATCGCTGAACATTTGCTGATTTTTGTTTCGTGGAAAAAAAGCTTCAAACCACACGAACACACACGGAGCCAAAAGCAGGCCAGAAGTACGAAGTTTAGACAAATGTGTGTACTACCCATCATTCCCAAGCTCACTGAAGCACCGTGCGTTGCAGCTCCCATAGACACTAGGGTCAGAGTTCCCTCTAGTGTATGTTGGGAAACTCTATGCTTTCGGACAGTCTCTCCGACCATTCCTTCGCTTTCGTCCGAAAACCGGAGAAAAACAGTCACGTGACACCTCAGCCCACGTCACATATAACGTCACAGCATTCGTCATGGCTAGAATGGGCCAATCGCGTGCGACTCAATGGAACAGACGGCCTCCATCCGGATTTGGAATTTGTACATAATTGCACCACAGTAGAGGGCCGGAGCTACCGTTCAACCGCACCTACCCGTCTGAGAGTGCCATAATGTGCCATCAAGTCTCTTCGCCTAGACAAGATCGGCTGGTAGGGATTGCTGCGCGCGCGCAGTGGGCGCAGAACGTGGAAAAAGAACCAGCGTCGTCTTACATGTCACCGCGTGCGCTGGTGAAAAAGTCTCCTGTGCGTGAGCGTGTGAGTGTGGTGCGCGTGGCTTCTCGATCAGTAGAGTTTATTAGTCCGTGTTTAGTTTGAAATGTGCCTGTGCTCTGCGCTCGTCCTGCGTGTTCCGTCAGTGCTGAATATTGCGAAAGTGCATCATCCTGAAGGCTGGACCTGTAGATTCGTATTGTGGAGCACTCGAAGTGAAATAGTGAGTACCGCTCTCACGTTGTTCCGTTCAGCGCTTTGTTAACTGCGTGAGCACGAGAATCACGTCTTCAAACAATTTTGTTTTCAACTAGTTGATGACAGATCAGCATTTCTTTACTTAGCAAGAATATTTGTCCGAACTGTTTCACGGGGATTACGGAGAAGTGTGATTCTGGGCAAGTTTTTTTTTTTGTTTGTTTGTTTAGATTGTTTGGAGTACAAAGCAGAGTCAGCGTGCGCCGCTGAGGTTCAGCGAATAAGTTGAACAGATTTTTGTGGTGCCCTTTGTTGGCAGCCATGTTTAATGGGGCCCGCTCGTGATGAACATAAATCTTAGTTTACAAATTAATACATGTGTGGGGACAGCGCCTGTTGGCTCTAAGCATCAACCGTATCTAAGACGCATATGCTTGGGCATGTTGGTAGTTCATTTATTCTCTTTTTTCTTATTGCACAAAAAGGTGGAGAACGGAAAACAATGGCGTGCTGTTCAAGTCATTCTTTTTGGTCCTTTTTTCGTTTTGTGCGCTGATACTACCGTGATAACTCGGGTTGATGCATCGGGTGACAACACAGCATATTTCTTCGCATTAGGTGCGCCTCGCGAAGTTTGCCTACCTGCTAATACATTCAAGTTCGTTAAATTGGTCTTCACCGGTATTTTCGTTCACCCGCAACGTGTACATATATAGCGTGACACTGCCAACAGCAGTGCCTGTGTAGTGGATTGAGCACTGAAGCTGGACTTTTGTTTGAACAGACCTTTGGTTTGTGTGTGTGGTCCAATTGCCTATATATACTTGTACAGTGCAAACGCTTGTTTGAACATAACTGCTGACTTTCCAGCACATTTTATTTGATTCAGCTTGTTTCCATCATGTCTAACTTTGATAATATTCTTGTTATTCAGAATTATATTGCCCTCGCCTCACTTTGGCGTTTAACTTTGCTAAGTACTTCAGATGGTGAAGGTGTTTTCGCTATGTGAAGTGTATTACAAGTTTTTTTGATGCACAAAAAGCACTTCAATGTTATAAATACTGCATGGTATCTAAGAATGTGTTGCAGCCAAAATGTAAGACTGGGCCGCATATTTATCAGGGAACACAACACGCACAGCCACTGAACTGCCTACGCTGCATCGGGAAGGAGTTTTGCTTTCTCAGCCTGCCAGCATGATTGAAACATATGGCCCTAATTTAGTGATATGCAATGGTCCTTGAGTGAAAGTAACAGGGTCACTTTATTGCAAATTTCCCAGCCAATTTTGCGGCTATGGCAAATGTGTTTAAAAAATATTGTGCTGATTTATTGCACTGAAAACAGTGCACTGCTTGAGCATTTCGGAGAGAACAAACTTTTTTTGTCACGTGGTTGCCTTTTAAACATTCCAGAATGTTGTCTGAGTGTTGTATGTGGAAACAATATTTTACAAGTACCGCTCCTTCTTTCTATACCAAGTTTGGTACTTGTTAAGTATAGGGGCTTATGTAAGGTGTTTCAAACTCAGTAATATTATTACACTTTTTCGGCCACATACGTCTGCAAGATTTTTGCCAAATTGTGTTATGTTTGCACTTTCTCATTGCGATACTGAACTTTGTGTAAATATCTGAGCTGTGACTACTTACTTCACAGAAAATACATTTTGAAGAAAATTATTTTTAGACATCTCAAGCTGGTAACCTCTACGAGAAAAGATCACTCATTTCACATAATTGTTAGTTTTGTCCACATTGAGACGCAATCGCACCGTGTGGTGGTCCAATCGAAAATCACCTTTTACCTAAATTGAAAGCAAATGAACAGTTTTTTGTACGTGACAAGTTTCATTACTATAATTTGTATTTTAAGGAGTAAAATAATTTTTAATTTTCTCATCAACGGCAATGAGGAATATCGGGGCGTCGGCTGCCGTATGACCAAATGGCGAATGGGGAACTTCACAAATCATTTGGGGACAAAGCTGTTGAGGCCATGGGTTGTTCCCTCCTCTGTAGTCATACTAGAAGTATGTAGCCACTTTATGAGTTGCACAATAGATAGCGTTAGTGGTTTTCACAGCATATACACGGACAAAATGATGATTCGTGGGGCGAACCGTTCGTCCGTACATTTGTGCTTTCGTTCGTTCGTCCGTGCATCCATCCGTCCGGGCTTCCACCTGTCGGTCTGTTCGTGAGTCTGTGCGTCTTTCTGTACGTCCATACTTGCGTCAGACTGTCTTTCACTCTGTTTGTGCGTCCGGACGGACAGCCGCTTCGCTCAACTCATCGTCGTTCACTCCGTGGATATGCTGTGATCTTTTTCTCAAAAGATAAACTGCTATGACAAAACTTGGCCCATGAAAAGAACTGTTTATTTGCTCTTGACTCAGGTACAAGGGTTATTATAATTCAACTACCGCATGGTGCAAGTTGCATCTCATTGTGGACAAAACAACTATTTTGTGAAATTTACGATTTTTCTCGTAAAATTTGACAGCTTGAGAGGTCTATAATATTTTTTCTTCAAAATATAGCTTATGTGGATTAAGTATTCACTCCTCAGATATTCATTTAAAGTGTAGTACTGGTATAGAAAAATGCAGATATAACACATTTTTGCTAAATAATTTGAGGCATATGTGGTCGAAAAATGGTAATAATATTACTCAGCTTCAAACATTTTACGCAAGCCCTTTACTTAACTTGTATACCGAATTTGGCACGGAAGAGTAAGGTGCTCTAATAAAATAATATTTTTTTCACAAACACCCAGACGAGATTCAGGAAAGTTCAGGAGGGAGCCACGTAGCCAAAAATGATTTTTCTGGGAAATATTCTAGCAGTACACCTTTTTAATGCAGTAAATCAGCGCGAATTTTTCCGAATGCATTTGAGATGGTGGCCAAAATGACTGGGACGTCTGACGTTGAATGACCCAAGAGCCAATTCTTCCATTATATAATCGTGTCAATGTGAGCCAGTTCAAGTAAACTAGAATCATTCGCATTTTAACACGTAACTACACACTACCTAATTTTACAAGGTACCTGCACTGAATACCTTCTCAATGCTCATACCATCCCGTATGCTCAGTGGCATTGTGCTTTTGTGCAATACCGATAAAACATGTATATTTTGTGGCGCAACATACTGCATTCGTTTTAATAAACTAATCGAATGAGTACCATGGTGGATCTGCACAAATACACATGTAGCTGTGTTGATGCATACTTAAGCATAGAACTTGACATTCGCTTAGATTGGTCGATGCATGCAGCTAATGGAACATTATCAACTTGGAGCAGCACCTTTTTATTTGCCTGCACGAGCAAGCTAAAAGGGTAAAGTAAGGTTCATATCTATGGCACGAAAGGTATATTGATTCTGCCACAGCCCGCGTTTTATGAAATTTATGGCTCAGCATACATTTTATTGCATTTCTCACTGCAGTGGAGCCCGATGCCCCTGATTATGCTTGCTATGCACTCAGTTTATTCTTGCACATAAGAAAGCAGTTTGTTATGGAGGGTGCATACTGTATGTTGCACTTTTTGTAGAATTTCTATCATTATTTCTTGTGTATTTATTTTAAGTTTCCAGGATAGAAATTCCTGTACAGAAAGAACAGCTTCGCCCTACTTCTTTGAAAGCACCAGTCATCTCAGCAGCTGAAAATGATTGTGCAAGCAGCGTTGAGGAACTGTGGTTTTGCAATTAAAATTATAACACAGACATTACATTAATACAACCGCATTACACTACCTTGTCAAACGTTCTCAATTTTTAATGTCGAAACTTATACTGCGGCATACAATAGGTTGTAAATGTGACTCCAGAAACTCGCCTACTCTTTCTAAGTGTTTTTTCTATTGTATAGGTGTTATTCAACGTCATACCTCTCAGTCGTTTGCCCGAATAGCGCAAATGTTTTTGAAAGTTGTGGGCATTAAATATATTGAAAACAATCAATTCTGCTATACAGAAAAAAACTTGGTCACGTGAGATATTTCATTGCAGAATGCCATTCGAGTCCTGTTTGTCAGACTTGCAGATTTTTGCACTACTGTGGTGTGGTGCTTGTGTGTGTAGGCGTGTGTGTGTGTGTGTGTGCGTGTGTATGTGTGTGTAAGTGCCTACCGCGTCCTACTTTGTCGTTTTTCGCCCAGCCTGCCTACACATATATACACTGGTGTTATGCAGATCATTCAAGACCACGGCACCTTATTTTATCAGCTGCTTGCATGCAGGTATAATTGCAGTGGGTGACGCCAGTATCTTCCTTTTTCCCTGTCAGCCGCAGAGAAGGTTCATATATGCTTCTCCCTGAGAATAGTTGAGGCTTAGTCCAGTTGTTGATGCATATTTGATGGAATGAAGTGCTATGAACGGCTCTCCTCAACACACAAAATGAAGCGTCACCTCCTGTGTCTCTCCTTTTGTTGTCAAGTTAAAGTCGCTTCATTCGATGAAGTATGCTTATCCATATAAGTGCCATCATTTCGAGGGGGTTTTCAGTGTTACACCCCACTCGCATGGGTGTAGCTTCATCCAACACCCATAGTTTAGGGGTGTTCATAAACACCTATTAAAGTAGGGTGTAATGTTTCTTTACAACCTACGTTTTCAGGGTGTTTCTAAACACCTTATTGTTTAGGGTGTTTTTAGACACCCTAAAAGGGTGTTGCCCGTGGGACAAAAGATACACCATTATGGTTGTAAAAATTTTTGCAGTGACACGGTGAATGTATGCTAAATACACCGTTGATTGTAAACATGCCGGCGCCTGTCTCAGGCTTCACTGTATAGAGTATAACGATTCGGCGAACTTCACCACCACTGAATCAACAAAACCATTTAATGAGTGCACTCTAAAAAAATTTTACACCCATACGGGTGTATTTGTTTTGTACCATGGACAACACTCTTTTAGGGTGTCTAGGAACACCCAAAGCAATAAGGTGTTTAGAAACACCCTGAAACCGTAGGGTGTAAAGAAACGTTACACCCTACTTCAATAGGTGCTTATGAACACCCCTAAACAATGGAGGTTGTATGAAGCTACATCCATGTGAGTGGGGTGTAACACTAAAAACCCCCTTGAAACGATGGCAGTTATATGAATAAGCATACTTGATCAAATGAAGCGCGATTAACGGGACAACAAAAGCAGAGACAGGAGGTGATGCTTAGTCTTGTGTGTTGAGGAGAGCCGTTCATAGCACTTCATTCCATCAAATATGCATCACCAACTGGCCCAAGCCTCAATTGTTCTCAGGGAGAAGCATATAAGAACGTTCTCTGCGGCTGACAGGAAAGAAGGAATAAACTGGTGTCACCCACTGCACTTATACCTGCATTCATGCAGCTGATAAAATAAGGTGCCATGGTCATGAATGAGCTGCATGAGACCAGTGTATATATGTGTGCGTAGACTGGGCCGAAAACGACGAAGTAAGACGCGGAAGGCACTTACACACACTCGCACACCCACACACACACACACACACACACACACACACACACACACACACACACACACACACACACACACACACCACACACACACACACACCCCAGTAGTGCAAGCAGTAACCTGTAGCATAAGGTTCAACCAAACATAACGCCGAAGCAAAAAAAAAAAACAATTAAGCCCATATGTTAACATCTGCCTTTATTTTAGAAAAACTGCAAGTCTGACAAACAGAACTCTGATGGCATTCTGCAGCATTTTGAAATATCTCACGTGACCAAGTTTTTTTCTCTCTGTACTAGAAATTCATTGTTTTCAATAGAATAAATCTCCACAACTTTCAAAAACATTTGCGCTTGTCGGGCAAACGATTGAGAGGTGTGGCGTTGACACCTATACAATAGAAAAAACACGTAGAAAGATTAAGCAAGTTTCTGGAGTCACATTTACAACCTATTACATCTTGCGGTATAAATTTCGACATTGAAAAAAGAGAACATTCGACAAGGTAGTGTAATTGGGGTTGTATTATTGTAATGCAAGTGTTGGTATACTTCTGACTGCAAAACCACAGCTCGTCACTGCTGCTTGCACAATCATCTTCAGCTGCTGAGATGACTGGTGCCTTCAACAGAAGTGGGGCGAAGCTGTTCTTTCTGCACAGGAAATTCAATCCAGGAAACCTAAAATAAATACACAAGGAACAATGACCAAAATTTCACAAAGAGTGTAACATACAGCATGCACCCTGCATAACTAACTGCTTTCTTATCTGTAAGTGTAAATTGAGTGCATAGCAAGCATATTCAGTGGCATCGGGCTCCACTGCAGTGAGAAATGCTAGAAAAGGTATGCTGAGCAATTAACGCCATAGGCGCGCTGTCGCAGAATCATTATACCTTTCGTGCCGTAGATATGAACCTTACTTTACCCTTTCAGCTTGCTCGCGCAGGCATATAAAAAGGTGCTGCTCCAAGTTGATAATGTTCCATTAGCTGCATGCATCGACCAATCTAAGTGAATGTCAAGTTCTATGGTTAAGTATGCATCACCACAGCTGCATGTGTATTTCTGCAGTACTACCATGGTACTCATTCGATTAGTTTATTAAAAGGAATACAGTACGATGCGCAACAACATATATATTTTATCTGTATTGCAGAAAAGCACAATTCAATGAGCATACGTGATGGTATGCGCATTGAGAAGTTATTCAGTGCAGGTAACTTGTAAAATTAAGTACTGTACAGTTACGTATTAAAATGCGAATGACACTAGTGTTCTTGAACTGGCCTCATATTTACACGATTATGTAATGGAAGAATTGGCTATTGAGTCATTCCACGTCAGACGTCCCAGCCAATTTGCCGACCACCGCAAATGTATTCGAAAAAAATCGCGCTGATTTTACTGCATTAAAAAAGGTAACTGCTAGAATATTTCGCAGACAAATAATTTTTGGTCACGTGGCTGCCACCTGAACTTCCCGGAATCTCGTGTGGATGTTTGAGAAAAAAATTATTTCATAAGTATCTCTTATCCGAGCCAAATGTGGTCTACAAGTTAAGTGAAGGGCTTACGTAAAGTGTTTGAAGCTCGGTAATATTATTACCATTTTTCGACCACATAAACCTCAAATAATTTAGCTGAAATGTGTTATATCTGCATTTTTCTATGTCAATACTGCACTTTGAATGAACATCTGAGGAGTGAATACTTAATCCAAATCAGGTATATTTGGAGGAAAAATATTTTAGACTCTCAAGCTGTCAAACTTTACGAGAAAAAATCGCAAATTTCACATAATAGTTGTTTTGTCTATAATGAGACGCAACTTGCACCATATGGTGGTTGAATTAAATTAAACATTGTACCTAAAGCGAAAGCAAATAAACAGTTTTTTTCATGTGCCAAATTTTGTCATAGCAATTTATGTTTTGAGAAAAAGATCACAGCATACCCACGGAGTGAATGATGATGAGTGGGGCGTAGCATTCGTCCGTCTGGACGCACAAACGGATGGACAGACAGTCTGACGCCAGTATAGCCGGACAGAAAGACGGACGGACTCACGAACAAACCGACACACGGAAGCCTGGACGGATGGATGCACAGACGAACGGACGAAAGTACAAATGTACGGACGAACGATTCGCCCCACGAATCATCATTTTGTCCGTGTATATGCTGTGAAAGCCGCTAACGCTATCTATTGTGCAACTCATCAAGTGGCTACATAATACTAGTACGACTACAGTCGAGGGAGCGACCCACGGCCTCAAGAGCTTTGCCCCTAAATGATTTTTGAAGTTCCAAGTTCCCCATATGCCATTTGGTCATACGGCAGCCGACGCCTCGAAGTTCCTCATTGCCGCTGATGAAAAAATTAAAAAATTATTTTATTCCGTTATATAGAAATTGTAACGATGAAACTTGTCACAGACAAAGAACTGTTTATTTGCTTTCAATTTAGGTAAAAGGTGATTTTCAATTGACCATCATATGGTGCAAATTGTGTCTCAATACGGACAAAAATGACAATTCTGTGAAATGAGTCATCTCTTCTCGTAGATGTTAATGGCTTAAGATGTCTAAAAATAATTTTTCATCAAAATATCTTTTCTGTGAAGTAAGTAGTCACAGCTCAGATATTCATACAAAGTGCAGTATCGCAATGAGAAAATGCAAACATAACACACTTTGGCTAAATTCTTGCAGATGTATGTGACCGAAAATTTGTAATGATATTGCCGAGTTTCAAACACCTTACATAGGCCCCGTTACTTAACATTTACCAAACTGGGTATACAAAAAAAGCGGTACTTGTAAAATCTTTTTTTTTTCCCACAAACAACACTCAAACAACATTCTAGAAAGTTTGAAAGGCAACCACGTGACCAAAAACTTTTTCTCCGAAATATTCAAGCAGTTCACTGTTTTCAATGCATTAAATCAGCACAATTTTTTTTTCATACACTTTTGCCATAGCCGCAAAATTGGCTGAGAAATTTCGAATAAAGTGACCCTGTTACCTTCACTCAATGACCATCGCATGGTGCTAAATTAGGGCCATTTGTTTCAATCATGCTGACAGGCTGAGAAAGCATAACTCCTTCCCGATGCAGCGTAGGCTGTTCAGTGGCTGTACGTGTTCTGTTCCCAGATAGATATGCTACCCAGTCTTACATTTTGGCTGCAACACATGCTTAGATACCGTGCAGTATGTATAACATTAAAGTGTTTTGTGCAACAAAAAAATAATAATACGCTTCACATAGCGAAAATACCTTTAACATCTGAAGTACTTAGCGAAGTTAAACACCAAAGCGAGCCGATGACAATAAACTCTGAATAACAAGAACATTTTGAAAGTTACACATGATGGAAACAATCTGAATAAAATGTGCTCGAACGTTAGCAGATATGTTCAAACAAGCGTTTGCGCTGTTCAAGTAGGCAATTCGACCACACACACAGACGAAAGGTCTGTTCAAACAAAAGTCCAGCTTCAGTGCTCGATCCGCCACACAGGCACGGCTGTCGGCAGTGTCACGCTACGTAGCGGGTGAACGAAACTACCGGTGAAGACAAATTTAACGCAATTGAATGTATTAGCAAGTAGGCAAACTTCGCGAGGCGCACCTAACGCGAAGCAATATGCTGTGTTGTCACCCGATGCATCAACCCGAGTTATCACGGTAGTGTTACTGCACAAAACGAAAAAGAACCGAAAAGAACGACATGGACACCACGCCCCTGTTTTCCGTTCTCGGTCTTTTTGTGCAATAAGAAAAAAAAAAGAGCCTATGCCCAAGCATATGCATCTTAGATACGGTTGATGCTAAGAACTAACAGGAGCCGTCCCCACACATGTATTAATTAGTCAAATAAAATTCATGTGCATAACGAGCGGACCCGGTAAAAACGGCTGCCAACAAAGGGCACCGCAAAAATCTGTTCAATTTTTTCGCTGAACCTCAGCGGCGCACGCTCACTCTGCTTTGTGCTTCAAACAATATAAACACACAAACAAAAAACTTGCCCACATTCCACTTCGCCATCATCCCCGTGATACAGTTTCGACAAATATTCTCGCTAAGTAAACAAATGCTAATTTGTCATCAACTAGTTGAAAAAGAAAATTGTTTAAAGGCGTTATCCTCGTGCTCACGCAGTTAACAAAGCACTGAACGGAACAACGTGAGTGCGGTACTCGCTATTTCACTTCGAGTGCTCCACGATATGAATCCACAGGTCCAGTCTTCAGGATGGTGCACCTTCGCAATAATCAGCACTGACAGAACACACAGGTCGAGCACAGAGCACAGGCACATTTCAAACTAAACACCGACTAATAAACTCTACCGATCGAGAAGCCACACGCACCACACACACACACACACACACGGGAGGGTTTTCCGCCAGCGCACGCAGTGACATGAAAGACGATGTCTGTCCCTTTTCTGCGCTGTGCGCCCGGCACGCAGCAATACCGGGCAGCCAAGGTTGTCGAGGCGACGAGACTTGATGGCGCCTTGTGGCGCTCTCAGACCGGCTAGATGTGGTTTAACGCTAGCTCCGACTCTCTGCTGATAGCGCGGGCGCTGCTTTTTTTTTTTTTCGCCGCAGTGATTTGTTGCGTTATACTCGTTCTTGAACAGTGCATCTGAACCGCAGTGAACATTGTGACGGTGCAGTGCTTCCAGCACGAGCTACTAGTCAGAACGCGCATTCGTAATATTCAGCAGCAATATTTAGCGCGCCTTCACCGACCTAATGTGGTGAATTTCGGTAAAAAAGCGAAGCTGATGCTTTTTGCTTAGCTCTATGGTTCTTTAGGGACTTCACTTTCAGGGTCACGAAGGCGATATTTTATCAGCACTTTCAGTTCACTTAAGACATTGCAACATTGCATGCATTGGCTGTCACACTATTCAATGAGAACATATTGCCACGTGCGTACTGCTAGGAAGACGAAGACAACAGCGCATACGCGCATCTGCACGCTTTTATGCAGGAAGCAATAACAAGATAGAAGAGGAACGCTCTGGCGCGCATTATATAAAAATACTGACCTGCTGCTACTTTCTCAACCTGTTAATTACTACTTCCGTCTTCACGTTGCGACAATACATTTGTATTTAGCTTGTAGTCCTTGAAACAAGACCGCGGTTGCAAATGATTTCATCAATGTTGTTTTCTCACTACCTACAAAGGCAAGGATTTGACCGAAGCACGTCTGCTAAGGAAGTTAACTAAATTAAAAGAAGGGGATCCACAAAAAAAAAGGAGAGAGAGAGAACTAGAGAATGCGTTTAGGCTCCCCTGAGGAGAGCTTTGTTCGCAATTTAGTCAACAAGGCTCCCGTCATTGTGAGCAAGGCTGCGTCAAGATCACTGAAATGTCCTTATTCTGCATTTTTCTTTCTGGTCGGTTTCCGCATCGTAATTTCAATGACACACTTTTAAGGACACATGAAGAGGAACATTCGCTACAGTAATTAACTAAAACATGTCTGCTAAAAATACATGACGTCAATGTTCGTTTTTAAGGGACCTGATGGCCTGCTGACGTGGTGGTTATGGCTAAACAACAGTGCTGTTGTTTGTTTTTGTTTTTTGTAGGTGGCGGACGTTTTATCTCCAGCTTTAAAAGCTTCGATCTTATGGGGGAGGGGGGGGGGAGTGTTCTATGCATGGCTACACCAATGTGTGCAACATTACCTTGTTCAGACAAACCAGTGCACTTTGTGAGTGTTGACTTATCACGAAAAATGACACAGATCAAAAAAAAAACAGGTACAGGAGAACTGGCCCTTATTCTATTGAACAAGTGGCGCTCTTATTATATCTTACATCTTATGGTAGTTTGCGTGCTTTATCGATGAAAACTGCGTTTCGGTCACATTACTTCCTGCTTCGATTCATTACTAGACTCGCAAGCAGCCAGTAGTAGGAGCCTTGCTGGTATCAAGATGGTGAATGTATACTAACAGTATAAGCAAAACGGCCCGAAAATGTCGTGCATTTGTGTACCCATGTATAGGCACGTGTGCTCAGATTTGGGTGCACGTTAAAGAACCCCAGGTGGTCGAAATTTCCGGCGCCCTCCACTGCAGCGTGTCTCATAATCGTATGGTGGTTTTGGGACGTTAAACCCCACATATCAATCAATCATTTGTAGCCTTGTTCATTATGCCCCAAATATAAGGGTGTAAATGGGGTGTTTTGAGGGTGTTTTATTCACGAACACCTCAAATTTTAAATATGGGGCGTAAAAAGGGTGTTCATATGGGTGCCTGTATTGCGTACACCTGTTTTAAACCTTTTAGGGTGTAAATGTTTTTAGTGTGTAGCCTTTGGTGGTTTTTCATTCGTTCTGCAGCTACCCGCGGCTGCTCAGAAAAACGTCCTCTTCCTTTTCCACCGCAACTACCAGGTTTTCGGGGGGGGGGGGGGGGGGGTTCCTCAGTTCTTTCCGAGCACTGGACAACTATTTGTAGAATGTGGTCGCCATGTTCTCGGCCATAGACGTCACTTTTATTTTGTTACCCCATCTTTAGTTTTCTCTCCTCGTTCGCCTGCAGACGCTGAGACATTCTTTCACTTATAGCGAATTCCATTGGGAGAGCAGGAGCACTCAAAAGCACGCTTAAAGTGCTCTTTCCAGAAATGGCGTGTTTCAATGTTCGAATAGGTGCAGGAGCACTGTTATTCATTGGTAGAGTGAGAGCACTTTTGCTGCGCTGAGCACAGCCACGAGCTGTTTGCAGTGCTCTCGCCTGAAAAGAGGAATAGGCGCAGTACGACGAGTCACGTGGTCCTTGAACGTCACAGCCTACAAATTTTTCTTTAGCCGGTGAGCGCGGTGGCAATAGTAGCAACCACGTGTAGTTTGACACTGCTGTTTTGTACGGATGGTTGGACGGTTGCCCCACAAAGAATATGCCGAGGCTTGGAATGTTTCATTCACATGGTCTTCCTACTCGTAACCTTGTCACCTGCCCTCTGGGAGTGCGGCGCATTCCAGTCGCAGGATGAGTGGCCTTGCTCTCAGTGCTGTGCCCCCCACTCCTCACAGTCCTGCCCCTCTGCTCCTGTTCTCTCAATGGAATTCATCATTAGGGCTGCAGAAATAGCGTCTTTTGCACTCCTCCTGCTCCTCCTCTAATCACTCGCAGCTTGTCAGCTTTGTCTTCGTTGAACCTTATAGTGTTTGGAAATAATAATGCTGCCTTTTTAACATGAATAACGGTTTAACACCCCGCTCGAAAACAAAATTTGGGCTTGAATATAGCTCATGTACGCGCTCATTTGGAAAATAAGCATTTATAGACACTTATAGACATTTAGGCACAAACACGCAAAATAGGTATTTATAGGCAGTGTAAAAACACCATAAAACCTCTTTTAAACTCTTATTCATGCTCATATATGAAAATGGCATGATAAGAATGCAAGGATCAAAATATGCATTTGCCTCTGATCCGGTCTCTACTAGTAATCACCGTTCACCGCAGCCCCCACGGAGTACCTGAATTTAACGTTTCTAGGCGAGTATTTGCAAGGGAATTTATTTTATTTATTGGTGAGGCAGCAGTGAAATATAGTGACCGAGACTATTAGAATTCAGTCAAGTGCCCCGTATCTGTAATCCGAGGGTGGCTCAAGTCTATCATGGTCAACTGCTGTCCATGAAACCAAAGGCCCTACAGGTCAGACAAAAACCAAGGGAGTAGCGTCCAGAGAGGAGCCCGTAGCCAGAAACTTATTTTTGAGGGGGGAGGGAGAGGACCACCTGTTAGAGTTTTTGAAAAACACTTATCTTTTCTTATTGTCATCGATAAATACACACCCCCATCTAACTGTTTTTGGGGGGTTGGGGGGTGGGGAAGCTTCAAGTTTACTAACCCCAGGTTATGGGCTTGCGTCCAAGAACTCGCTAGCAGCAAACTTCAGACGTAACCTTGAGTCTCCTGCCTACATTAAAAGAACCCTAACTAGCTGCCGCTGACCAGCCTTGGGACAGGAAAAATACATTTATTGCCATTTTAACGACCAATGATTTCCGAACACCAGCCCGGGTGCATGAAATCCGCCTATTTGTCTAGCGGTGGCATCACCGTACATGGCTGTGAGAAGAACTCACTTCTAAAACGAGCAGCCATTCCAGAGGAACTCGATCATTGTATTTGTGACAAATGTACGATATAATGCCTCCTTTAATAACTGTGCTGCATCGTATTCCCCTATGTTTAAGGTGTTTTACCACATTGCTCTAACAAGCAAACTGTTCAGAACAGCGAAATGATCCTGTTTGTCACTATTTTGTATTAAACCCAAAATTTGCATTTATTATGAGCCATTCAGCAGCAGTCGCGAAGTGCACATCATAATGGTGAAACAGTGAAATTCAGTGGTAGCCACTTGCGTTGCTCATTCAGAAAATCGGTACAGTTTGACAGTTAGTGAAACCAATATGCTGACTTCGGTGATTTGCTATCACGCATGATGACCTATAGAACACACCATCTGGTACAATACGTCGTAAATAGTGAAAATTCCAAGGTGCATAAATATAATTTCCTAAACGAACGTAGAATACATTTTATTGCACCCGCAATAGTTCACTTTATTGTCAGAAGTGGAAACAGATAAGGGGAATTACACAAGGTGCCACCTACTCGCCTACTTTATTTAATATCTAATTAAGCAGCATTGAGTTTCGTGATGATGTGTACGGACGTACGAATGCAGGATTCTCTGGACGGGGAGAGAAGAGGGTAGGTGAGAATCTTCTGGGCGGTATACGTGCAAGAAGAAGCAGTGGGAGCACTTCAGGACATCCGGACCCCCGATGTGAATTCATCCGTGTGTACAAGCACATGAATACTCATATAGGATCTTATCTGAAGGTTATAGAGTCAAACAATACACATTCATTGATTCTGCAGCCTCTCATTACTGAAGGTGACTTCTACTATGATAATGATCTATCGTCGTAAATTTTCACATCAGATTCGCATTATTTTGTGAAATTCCTGCTTATATTGCGTAATTTTGAGCTCTTCAACGTAAGGCGTTACGTTTAACATTGTGGTCTTGAAAAAAATGGTAGCTCGTAAAAAGAGCAAATATTATATTTACAATTAAACAGACTTGTCGTCTTTTCAAACTAGGTATCGAGTACAGACAATTCAAATATTTATAGACGCCTATGCTTATAGATCCACTGATACGCTCTGACGACGTTCTCTATACAGAGCCGGCCACGTTTTTTGAAGATCGGTGGTGCCGGCGACATTTTCCTCGAGTAATTTTCGCTGAAACAATATGAAAGCAATAGTACAAATCCATGGTGCGTCTATATCTCAAAATGTACAAAATTAGGCAGCAGTCACTGAAATTGATCACATATTTTTAAACATCGATGTATTACTAAACTTTACCTATATTCGATACCTAAGCAGCTTTTTGGAAGACATCCTCAGAAGTACGAATAACAACAAATAATTGTATTCATACCAAGGGATGCTTCCAACAGATTTCTTTGCTGGAAATAAGGAAATGTTCCAAACCAATAAGCTGCTCTTTTTCACATCGACAGCGAAAAGCCCAAATTTCGTGACAGAGCTCATTGCGATTGTTTTAGTGCAATAAATACGTAAACTCCCAAGAGATAATTCTTCAACAAATATGTTGAGGGACTCTTTGACTTTTCGTGCTGCACTGACAGTGCCAAAGAAATTGATTTGATATAGAAAGTTTATCCGCATACCATCCACATAATCCTCGTCCTTGATGTAGGTTCATGATCACACGTTACTAGCTTTATATGAGTGGGAGGACGCATTGGCGTCCACATCAATTGATTTCCTGGTTCTGGAAGATATAAATCCCACTTCGTAAACTTTTATTGCTTAATTTTTGACACCGCATTCAAGAGCAGCATGCGAAGTTTGTCAACCTAAGCAACGCATATATTCGCCATTACAATTTCTTGAAACAGCAGATGGTGGTGAACAAGAAAATTTTAGGCGCATCTGACACGTAGGTGTGCGAATATCTGCGCTAAATTTTTCCGATCTTTCGCAGCCTGTATTGTTATAAACCAGAAACAATCAAATACGTCTTCGTGAAGTACGGTAGGCTTACAAAAAAATGTAACGACGTCTCCAAACTTCTCATTGACAGCTTGGGCTGGAACCACTCTTACCACGATACTCTCTCTAGGGAGTCAACAACGCATAGAGTACACCAACAGGAACATTCTTTGTATTATGCAAGATTGAATCATATAACCAGATTGCTTGTTTGTTGCTTGATTATTGGCTCCTACCCTTTAGGGGGATTGGCCTTGAAAGAGGATCATTTTGATAAAAGAGGATCATTTTGATTTTAAAGAGTGTTAAGAAAGATTTATCGTCACAGGAATAAACAAAAATTTAGGAATGACTGATATTTACAAAAGATTACAACAATATCTAAATCGATGAGCTAAAGAAAGGAAGTAGGAAGAAGAAAAAATTTGATATAAAATTGTAATAACAAAGAATTCTTCTGTCGACAAGAAATTCGCATATGTAAGCAGACTTTCCTGTACTGAATCCCAAAGATTCCGCCCAAAATAAAGAGGTTTCTTTGCTGTAACTGTTTTATTTCATTTACTATGGGCAAACTATTTCTCAAGAGTCCTCAATTTTTGGAAACTCTTGAAATGTATATAGGTAAATAGGTGAATAAAACATTTATTGTCGCCTTTGTCCAAACAAAAAAAAAACCACCGTGAACTATACCTACTTGATTTGTTGCAATATTTTCCTCAGTTTTCTTTTTCGTGTCCTCGCCTTAGTGGGTTCAACCACACCACCAAGTCCCAAGCAACCTACAACTTCTTAATCGAATCAAGGTGGTTTTGATCACAAATTTCTCATTGAGTAAAGTTTCATATCTTCTAACCATTTCTATATTCATTCGATTGATGTGTTGTGTTGTGCTGTTCAGTTTTGTTTTCGGTTTCTCTTTTGAAAGTTATGTGGCGCCCCTTGCGGCAGTGTTTTGTACCATGTGTATATATCTGTAAATAATGAGTTGGTTACGGGACCTGGTGCGAGACGGACGTGCTTCTTAGTCGTGGGTGCCTGCCGCCGGGAGCGCCTGTCTGCTGCGGCCTTCGTTCTTCTTCTTCGTTCGCGTCATAGCCACAGTCAACACAGCCAAACAATATGGGAATCCCTCGATCTCATTACTCGTTTCGTGACTCATTTCCCAGAGTGGGTGTGAACGATGCTTTTAGATAATCATCATCAGCTTATTCAACCGGCTACGCAGTTTTTGCCAGGCTTTGAAGCGCGTGCATCTCGCGCAGTCGTCTCTGTAAAGCCAGCTTCCCGCAGGCGATGCGTTGTGCCTCTCTCAGCTGTTCTCAACTTACGTCTGCTTCTAAACGTCCCTCGATACAACCAAACAACCGTCGCGTCGGGTGCTCATCTCTTCCCCAGGAAAAGCGACGTGGACGACCGGTCATTCACTATGGCTGGCCCGTGAGACAGCAGCAGATTGCCTGCACCGATCACCAGCGCATGCCCTGCATTGGTCACAGTAGGATGCCTTACAGTGGACTCCATGGCCATCACGGTGTACATGTACTCCGAGATACCGTCCCCGATTGATATCTGCAAGCGTATTACCGCCAGCGACGCAGGAATTTTTGCTCTGGCTCTACTTCGTCATGCCACCTGCTGGTAGAACCCGGAGGACCTCAGTTTCCATTTGGGGGTTATCTCGGTAGAGGGTACGCCTCAGACGACCTCTACAGCTGAGGCATCTACCATCGGTGGTAGGTGGGTGGTCAGGACTGCACGGCGGTAAGGAGGCCGGTGTGCCGCTCGAGCAATCGTCATTGCCCATGTGCCAACTCAGCCACAAACGCTTCGTGCGGCGTACGGGTTCCCACTACACTTGAAGTGGACAATACATTATTTTCAAAAAATATATAACATGTGTTAGGGTTACGGCTCTTCCACTTTTTTTTAGGCTCGGCGTCCATAAAGTGTTCTGGTGGCTCATAATGGCAAGGCTGATGTATGCCTTGTTCTTGAGAAACAATCCCTTTTGATGTTGGGCGCTCTTGGCGAAAAAAATAGTGGAAGCGTTTGGCTGTTTTTCACACCACAGTCAATGTTCAGGTTCACGTGATAGTGGTCACCGATGCTACCATGAAGCTATTAGCGACGGCGTTCACGTGCTGGCATGCACTTCGCTTATATTTCATCACGAAATACGCTGTCGTTTTTATCAATTGCATTCGAAGTAACAAACATGGCTTTCATGGCCTTCTAATAAAAAAGTTTGGCCAACCGAATGGATTTGTGGGTATCGACAGCACACGAAGCAGTTGGCGCGTGGCTGCCTCTGATCTATATTTTTCGCTTTCAGCCATACGTTAAGAGGCCGAACGACGCATTCGTTCAAATTGAGGAGTTCAGATCGTGTGCTTACAATCACGCTACTCATATGGCGCCTCGAGAGCAGCTTATGCTGTGGCGTAACATCGGCTCTCCAGTTAGAGCATAAAGGTCAGTTTTGTCGAAAGAAAGCGCCAGGTTTGTTTCAATATTGTGCTGGTGATAAGCAGCCTTCATTGGTGCAATCAGGAGAAAAGGCGCACCTCTTAAATATATTTGGTGGAGGTTAGACAAGCAACAACACCTAAACCTATTTTAAACAGTCGTCACCACAACTTCTGATACGATGTATACTTACTAACGTACAGCATGGTTGCAGGCTGAGGATGGCCGCCGTACGTCTGTAAGCGTTCGTCAGCCACATTATTACCACCATCATAAGCTCCAGTGTGCCTTCTTTTTGTTTAGACCATGCAGACTATTGTAGTATGTTGCCAGCTGAAGTAGGCTATCCCGTGTCGCATTTAGGCTTGAGGGCGTAGGTTGAATACCCGGTAACGGCGGTTTCATTCAAAAGAGGTGAGGTATACAAGGAGCTTCCCATAGGCTTAGACCTAGGTGCACACTAAAGTACTCCAGGAGGCCGAAATTTATACAGAGTGCCCTGATACAGCGTGCTTCAGAAACACATCGTGGTTTTCTCATGTTTAACACACACGAATAATGTTTCGTGAGATTTTCAGAGAGTTTTTGCTGTTTGTAGCTTTTTTTCTGGGTGCATCACCTGCCACGGGCCGTTATTTGCGGGTATGCGCCACAATTGACAAGGGGAAAAGCTTTCACTACTATACGCCACAGGCAAGTTGTGTTAATAAAGACGGTAGTCTTTCTTGGGGACCTCCGACTCAAAAATTTTGGTCTGTCTGTGTGTACGATTATCTGGTTGTCCACGCCTAACGGTGCAGAGCACTCAGAACGGCCCCAGTCGATACGCCAAACGGCCGACCCCATTTGCAGCGCCAACCAATGTTGCTAAGATTCAGCGCTCTTCCTTGTGCAATTATCAATTAAAAAGCAATAGCTGCGCACATCTGAGACAGCATAACAATACGTATATATTCTGTATGTGCATCTTTTACTAGAAAAGGCATACATGAATAATTCTAAGGACCGTAGCGTTTATCACACTGCGCTGACCATGCAACGCTCTCGCGAAAAGGCAAGAGTTTCCATTGCTTTCCTGAGACGACACGCTGGTGGCACCTACCGGTCACCTTGAGTTTTACATCTTATCACCTCGGAGATGAGCGTTCCACGCGTTTCGTTTTCCAAGAAAACAGCCAGATAGCGCTCATGTCTCACGTGTGACATGACTTGACGTGCCCGTTCGCCTCCGCTGCACGCTCGAGGCAGTCAAACGCAGCGCCTCCAGAATACCCTCCCCAAATTTTCTTGCGCAGAACATCAAATACATGTTTTGTTCATGCTCTCCACAAGCATCACTATCGTCTTTCGACGACATTGGCAGATTACCATTAAGATACGGGGCCAATTTTTCATATCGTGATCTCTGTGTCATGTTTTTTTTTACACTGATGTCCTCTTATGCCAGTTTCGGTACAAAGTACATACCAAGTTATGGAGATAAAACAGGCAGCGGTTTCAGAAAGGGCCTAGGCGTCTTTGGTTCTTTGAGAAAAGGTTCTAGTTATGAAGTCGCTTTTAAGTCGTGATTTAAACGTGCCTGGCCACCCTCTTCGCGGACTATTCAAGCACGTTGCTTGGCTACCGCAGCTGGCATGAAGTATATACATGCGGACCGACCCTGTCGTATAAACCACACCCGACGATCCTGCCAGAAAACAGAGAGCGTTCATTCTGGTAGACCACTCGACTATGGCTGTTGGCAGCCTTAGTGCAACTACGGAGCCTGCAGCTCACGTAAATTGCTGAAACCGGCTTAAGTTTGGTATATTGGGTCGTTTCTACTATTAAAAATGCAAAATAAATAATAAATAAATAAATATTAGGTAAAAATAAGTAAACAAATAAATAAAAAGGAATCTTCCTGCTTTTATAGGAGTCGGCATCGTGACTGGAAATTAAAGGAATCACTCCTACGAGTTCATCGACTTGGCATTTTGGAGTATTTTGTCAATATGGTTGATTGAGCCAGTTGGTGATACATGACTGTTTCGAAATGAAGGTACACTACTTAGACATGGACGGAAAGACAGGGACAAGCAGGGACAGGGAGTAATGTCGGAGGACATTTCATACTTCTTTGTAGACCGGAAGATAAAAAATTACTCAAACTTGTATAGGTGGAAGTTAGCATATACAATACGTTTCGACATAGAAATAGAGACACATAAACTACTCTGAAGAAGAGAAACAGGCAACACTTCCCAAAAATCTGCATATAGGCTGATTTCTACAAGCTCGTTTCCCTGAAATTTTTCATCTTAAGCAACCCTTATTTTCGGTATTACAGTTGCTTGGAACGGCAAATGTCGTTGAACTAGAACTTTTAGCTGTTTGTAAGGTTGATGGTGTGCGAATACCGGCGGTAAAGCTTTTCGATTCTTCACTTTCTGTATTTTTATGAACCAGAAACAATTAGGTACTCATTCGTGGAATATCGTAGCTTTAGAATATAAGTGAAAATAAAATGTCTCGGAACCTCTCCTTGACAGCTTGGACTGGAACCACTCTTACCACAATACATTCCCTATATAGGGGCGTCAATACTGGAGTGTACCAACAAGAACGCTCATTTCACTATGCCACAATGAATTTTATGACCCAATCGCTTGCTTGATCTCTGATTTTTGGCTCCTACCCACTATATGTATACGGGAGATTGGCCACGATATAGGCGGTAATACCTTTCCTTCTCTTTTAGTTTGATAGGGTTAGAAAGAAATCGACTGCCACAGTAATAAACAAAAACTTAAGAATGACCGGTCCTTATAGAAAATGCAATATATGTAAGCTAACGAGCAAATGAAAGGAAGTTTGAAGTAGAAGATTTTGATAGGAAATAATGTTGAGAGGGAATTATTCTGTCGACAAGAAATTCACTTATGGCAAAGCTGACGTTACTGTATATGAATACCAAAGGATACGCCCAAATCAAAGGTAATTTTTTCTGTAACTGTCTTCGTTCTTTTATTAGAGACGAAAAATTCTTATTAATCCTAAATTTTATAATATTCCTCAAAGTATACCTAGGTAAAGATGGAATAAAGAATTCATTACTAACTTTCTAAAAAGAAAACAAAAATGACCATGCACTATGAACGCTTGATTTGTCACAGAATATTCCTGAGTTTTCTATTTTTTCCCTGCCGTATAGTGGGTTTAACCTCACCAACAAGTCCCACGCAACTAACCAATCGGCTACCCAGTTTTTGCCACGTCTTGAAACGCGTGCATCTCGCGCCGTCGTCTCTGGAACTCCGGCTTTCTGCAGGAGATGTGCTATGCCTCTGTCGGTTGTCTTGGACTCACATCCGTTCCCGAAAGCCCTTCACTACAACCGAACCACTATCTTGGCAGGGTGCGCATCTGTTCACTATGTAAGCCAACGAGGACGACCCCTAGGTCACCACGGCTGGCCCTGCGGCACCGGCAGATGCCCTGCCCTGATCAACAGCAGATGTCTTGCACCTGTCACCCTAGGATGCCCTACAGTGGGCTGCATGGCCGTCATGCTTTACCTGTACTCCAGCTCAGCGTCTTCGAGCGGATCCCGCAAGCGCATCACCACTGGCCGCGGAAGAGCTTCAGCTCTCGCTCCACGTCATATTGCCGTCTGCTGGTGGAACCAGGAGGACCTCAATTGCCGTTCAAGAGTAATCTCGCTGAAGGGTACGCCTCAGACCACCTCCACAGCTTAGGCACTTACCATTACTTGCACGTGGGTTGTCAGAGCTGCACGGTGGTCAGGAGCCAGTTGCGAACACCACGCGGCGTCTGATAAGGCGGCTTTGAGATCGTGGCGTCATCTACTGCCACTCGGGTCATCACCGTCGCCCATGTCGCAGTTCGGCTTCAAGTGGTTTGCTAACGGACAATCCTATAAAGCTGCACTTGCCTAATTAGACGTAGAAAAATATTTTCTTTACAGAAATATATACTATAATTATTGATGGCTACTGGTCGCATTCTTGTTTCCAAAGTAGGGAACCTTGCTACCAAGGCCTTAAAATTCAGGCGGATCTCACGCATTGCTGGGATCGATGGCACGCCAAGCAGTTGGCGAGTGGGTGCATCTGGCCCTTTTTTGTTCTGGCGCCAAAAGGTGCATTGACGCAATTCTTCAAAAGAAGCCGTTTTCTTCAAGTCGTAAGCTTACCAATACATCTTACCATTGGCGCTGTGAACGGCTAGATGGAGAGAGACAAATGCCAAAGATTTGGGTCACTAAGGAAACTTTCGCGTTGAAAAAAAGTCAGTCTCGTGCTGCCATTAAAGTATTCCTCGCAACTCTATCCTAGCGGGCAGATACGTGGAGTTTAACGTCCAAAAATCAACACATGATTGTGAGAGACACCGTATCATTGCGATTGATTGAGTGAATAAATATGCAAACTCCCAAGATATAATTGTTCAACGAATATGTTGAGGAGCTCTTTGACTTTTCGTGCTGCACTGACAGTGCCAAAGAAATTGGTTTGAAATAGAAAGTTTATCCGCATACCACACATATACTCCTTGGCCTTGCTGTAGGTTCCAGATCACACGTTACTAGCTTTATATGAGTGGGAGGACGCTTTGGCGTCCACATCAATTGATATCCTGGTTCTAGAAAACATAAATCTTACTTCGTATCCTTTTTTTGCTTACCTTTTGACAACGTTATTAAGAGCAGCATGCGAAGTTTGTCAACCTAAGCAACGCATATTTTCGCCATTACAATTTCTTGAAACAGCAAATGATGTTGAACAAGAAAATCGTAGGCATATCTGACACGTAAGGTGTGCGAATATCTGCGCTGAATTTTTCCGATGTTTCACAGCCTGTATTGTTATAAACCAGAAACAATCAAATACGTCTTCGTAAAAATGGTTGGCTTACAAGAAAATGTAACAACGTCTCCAAACTTCTCATTGAAGACTTGGGCTGGAACCATTCTTACCACGATACTCTCTCTGGGGGCGTCAACAACGCATGCAGTGCATGCACACAGGAACATTTTTTGTATTATGCCAGATTGAATTATATAACCAGGTTGCTTGCTTGTAGCTTGATTATTGGCTCCTACCCATTAGAGGAATTGGCCTTGAAACAGGCTGTTAATAAATCAGGAACATTTTAGTTTCGAAGAGCGTTAGGAAAAATTTATTGTCACAGGACTAAAAAAAATTGAAGAATGAGTGATATTTACACAAGATTACAACAATATCTAAATCGATGAGCTAAAGAAAGGAAGTGTGAACCAGAAAATTTTGACTTAAAATTGTAATAACAGAGAATTCTTCTGTTGACAATAAATTCGCATACGGCTAAGTGACTTTCCTGTACTGAATCCCAAAGATTACGCCCAAAATAAAGAGGTTTCTTTGCTGTAAATGTTTTAATTGATTTATTAGGGACAAAATATTTCGCAAGGGTCCTCAATTTTTGGAAACTCCTGAAATTTAACTAGGTAACTAAGCGAATAAAACCTTTATTGTCACCTTTGTCCAAACAAAAAAAAAACCACCGTTAACTGTACCTACTTGATTTGTTGCAATATTTTCCTTAGTTTTCTTTTTCTTGTCCTCGCTCTAGTGGGTCGAACCATACCACCGAGCCCCAAACAACCAACAACTTCTTAATCGAATCAAGGTGGTTTTGATCACAAATTTCTCAATAAGTAAAGTTTCATATCTTCTAACCATTTTAAAATTCATTTGACTGAAGAGAAATATGTGTTGTGTTGTGCTCTTCAGTTTCATTTTCGGTTTCTCTTTTGAAAGTTATGTGGCGCCCCTTGGGGCAGTGTTTTGTATCAAGTGTATATATCTTTAAATAATGAGTTGGTTACGGGACCTGGTGCGAGACGGACGTGCTTCTTAGTCGTGGGTCCCTGCCGCCGGCAGCGCCGGTCTGCAGCGGCCTTCGTTCTTCTTCGTTGGCGTCATAGCCACAGTCAACACAGGCACAACAATATGGGATCCCCTCGAACTCATTACTCGTTTCATGACTCATTTCCCAGAGTGGGTGTGAACAAAGCTTTTAGGTAATCCTCATCATCATAATCAACAAGCTACGCAGTTTTTGCCAGGCTTTGAAGCGCGTGCAAATCGCACAGTCGTCTCTGTAACGCCAGCTTCCTGCAGAAAATGCGTTGTGCCTCTGTAAGCTGTCCTCAACTTACATATGCTTTTAAACGTCCCTCGACACAACAAAACAACCGTCGCGGCGGGTGCTCATCTCTTCCCCAGGAAAAGCGACGTGGACGACCGGTCATTCACTGTGGCTGGTCCGTGAGACACCGGCAGATGGCTTGCACCGATCACCAGGGCATGCCTTGCACTGGTCACAGTAGGATGCCTTACAGTGGACACCATGGCTATCACGGTGTACCTGTAATCCGAGACACCGTCCCCGATTGATATCCGCAAGCGTATGACCGCCAGCGACGCAGGAATTTCGCTCTGGCTCTACTTCGTCATGCCACCTGCTGGTAGAACCCGGAGGACCTCAATTGCCATTTGGGGGTTATCTCGGTAGAGGGTACGCCTCAGACGCCCTCTACAGCTGAGGCACTTACCACCGTTGGTAGGTGGGTGGTCAGGACTGCACGGCAGGAAGGAGGGTGGTGTGCCGCTCGAGCAATTGTCATTGCCCATGGGCCAACTTAGCCACAAACGCTTCGTGCGGCGTACGGGTTCCCACTACACTTGAAGAGGACAATACATTATTTTCGACAAATATATAATATGTGTTATGGTTAAGACTCGCCCACTTCTCTTTATGCTCGGCGTCCATAAAGTGTTCTGGCTCATAATGGCAAGGCTGATGTATGCTTTGTTCTTGAAAAACAAGCTCTCTTGATGTTGGGCGCTGTTGGCGAAAAAGTTAGTGAAAGCGTTTGGCTGTCTTTCACAACACAGTCAATGTTCCCGGTTCACGTGGTAGTGGTCACCGATGCAACCATGTAGCTATTAGCGACTGTGTTCACGTGCTGGCATGCACTTCGCTTATATTTGATCACGAAGTCGTTTTTATCGTTTTTATCAATTGCATTCGAAGTAACAAACGTGGCTTTCACGGCCTTCTAATAAAAAAGTTTGGTCAACCGAATGGATTTGTGGGTATCGACAGCACGCGAAGCAGTTAGCGCATGGCTGCCTCTGAACTATATTTTTCGCTTTCAGCCAACGTTAAGAGGCCCGTCGACGCATTCGTTCAAATTGAGAAGTTCAGATCGTTTGCTTACAATCACGCTACTCATATGGCACCTCGAGAGCAGCCTATGCGGTGGCGTAACATCGGCTCTCCAGTTAGAGCATAAAGGTCAGTTTTGTCGAAAGAAAGCGCCAGGTTTCTTGCAATGTTGTGCTGGTGATAAGCAGCCTTCATTGGTGCAATCATGAGAATAGGCGCACCTCTTGAATATATTTTGCGGAGGTTAGACAAGCAACAACACCTAAACCTATTTTAAAAATCGTCTCCACAACTTCTCATACGATGTATACTTGCTAACGTACAGCATGGTTGCAAGCTGAGGATTGCCGCCGTACGTCTGTAAGCGTTCGTCAGCCACATTATTACCACCATCATAAGCTCCAGTGTGCCTTCTTTTTGTTTAGACCATGCAGACTATGGTAGTATGTTGCCAGCCGAATTAGGCTAGCCTGTGTCGCGTTAGGCTTGAGGGCGTAGGTTCAATACCCGGTAACGGCGGTTTCATTCAAAAGAGGTGAGGTATACAAGGAGCTTCCCATATGCTTAGATCTAGGTGCACACTAAAGTAGTCCAGGAAACCGAAATTTACACAGAGTGCCCTGCTACAGCGTGCTTCAGGAACTCATCGTGGTTTTCTCATGTTTAACGCACACGAATAATGTTTCGTGAGAGTTTCAGCGAATTTTCACTGTTTGTAGTTTTTTTTCTGGGTGCATAACTTCATGCCATGGGCCGTTATTGACGGGTATGCGCCACACATGACAAGGGGAAAAGCTTTCACTACTATACGCGACAGGCAAGTTGTGTTAATAAAGACGGTAGTCTTTCTTGGGGACCTCCGACTCAAAAGTTTTGGTCTGTCTGTGTGTACATTTGTCTGTTTGTCCACGCTTAACCGTACCGGGCACTCGGAATGGCCCCTGTCGATACGCCAAACGGCCGACCCCATCCGCAGCGCCAACCAATGTTGCTCAAGACTCAGCGCTCTCCCTTGTGCAATTATTAATTAAAAAGCCATTACGGCGCATATCTGAGAGAGCATAACAATACTTGTATATTTTGTATGTGCGTCTTTTACTAGAAAAAGCATACATAAATAATTCTATGGACCGTAGCGTTTATCACGCTGCGATGACCATGCAACGCTCTCACGAAAAGGCAAGAGTTTCCATTGCTTTCCTGAGACGACACGGTGGTGGCACCTACCGGTCGCCTTGAGTTCTACATCTTATCACCTCTGAGATGGGCGTGCCACGCGTTTCGTTTTCCAAGAAAACAGCCAGATAGCGCTCATGTCTCACGTGTGACATGACTTGGCGTGCTCGTACGCCTCCGCTGCATGCTCGAGGCAGTCAAACGCAGCGCCTCCAGAATACCTTCTCCAAATTTTCTTTCAGAACATCAAACACATGTTTTGTTCATGCTCTCCACAAGCAACAGTATCGTCTTTCGACGACATTTGCAGATTACCATGCTGATACGGGGACAATTTTTCATATCATGATCTCTGTCTCGCGTTCATTACACACTGATGTCCTCTTGTGCCAGTTTCGGTAAAAAGTACATACCAAGTTATAGAGACAAAAACGCACCGGTTTCAGAAAGGGCCAAGGCGTCTTTGGTTCTTTGAGAAAAGGTTCTCGTTATGAAGTCGCTTTTAAGTCGTGATTTGAACGTGCCTGGTCACCCTCTTCGCGGACTATTCAAGCACGTTGCTTGGCTACCGCAGCTGGCATGAAGTATATATATGCTGACCGACCCTGTCGTATAAACCACACCTGACGATCCTGCCAGAAAACAGAGAGCCTTCAATTTGTGAGACCACTCGGCTATGGCTGTTGGCACCTTTCGTCCAACTACGGAGCCTGCAGCTTACGTAAATTGCTGAAACCGACCTAAGTTTGTTATATTGGGTTGTTTATACTATTAAATTGCAAAATAAATAATAAATAAATAAACTAAGTAAAAATAAATAAACAAATGAATAAAAAAGAATCTTCCTGCTTTTATAGGAGTCGGCATCGTGACTGGAAAATAAAGGAATAACTCCAACAAGATCATGGACTTGGCATTTTGGAGTATTTTGTCAATGTGGTTGATTGGGCGAGTTGTTGATACAATAATGTTTCGAAATGAAAGTACACTACTTAGACACGAACAGAAAGACAGGGACAAGCAGGGACAGGGAGTAATGTCGGAGGACTTTTCATACATCTTTGAACACCGGAAGATAAAAAAGTACTCGCACTTGTATATGTGGAAGTTAGCATATACAATACGTTTCGACATAGAAAGAGAGGCACATAAATTACTCTGAGGCAGAAAAACAGGTAACACTTCCCCAAAATCTGCATATAGGCTGAATTCTATAGGCTTGTATCCCCAAAATTTTTCATCCTAAGCAACCCATATTTTTTGTATTACAGTTGGTGGGAACAGCAAATGTCGTTGAACTATAACTTTTAGCTGTTTTTTAACACTGATGGTGTGCGACTACCGGCGGTAAAGTTTTTTGATCCTTCACTTTCTGTATTTTTATGAACCAGAAACAATTAGGTACTCATTTGTAGACTATCGTAGCTTTAGAATAAAAGTGAAAAAATGATGTCTTGAAACCCCTCCTTGACAGCTTGGACTGGAACCACTCTTACCACAATACATCCCTTATATAGGGGCGTCAATACTGGAGTGTACCAACAAGAACGCTCATTTCACTATGCCACAATGAATTTTATGACCCAATCGCTTGCTTGATCTCTGATTTTTGGATCCTACCCAATATATGTATACGGGAGATTGGCCACGATATAGGTGGTTAATAGCTTTCCTTCTCTTTTACTTTGAAAGGGTTAAAACAAGAAATTGACTGCCACAGTAATAAACAAAAACTTAAGAAAGAGTGGTCTTTATAGAAGATGCAATATATGTAAGCTAACGAGTAAATGAAAGGAAGTTTGAAGTAGAAGATTTTGATAGGAAATAATGTTGAGAGGGAATTATTCTGTCGACAAGAAATTCACTTATGGCGAAGCTGACGTTACTGTATATGAATACCAAAGGATACGCCAAATTAAAAGTAATTTTTTCTGTAACTGTCTTCGTTCTTTTATTAGAGTCGAAAAATTCTTCTTTGTCCTCAATTTTATAAAATTCCTCAAAACATACCTTGGTAAAGATGGAATAAAGAGTTTATTACTAACCTTCTAATAAGAAAAAAAATCACCATTCACTATGACCGCTTGATTTGTCACAGAATATTCCTCAGTTTTCCTCTTCTTTCCCTTGCCGTATAGTGGGTTTAACCTCACCAACAAGTACCGCCCAACTAACCAATCGGCTATTCAGTTTTTGCCACGTCTTCAAACGTGTGCGTCTCGCGCCGTCGTCTCTGGAACTCCGGCTTCTTGCAGGAGATGTGCTATGCCTCTGTCGGTTGTCTTGGACTCACATCCGTTCCCGAAAGCCCTTCACCACAACAATACCCCTATCTTGGCAGGGTGCGCATCTGTTCGCTATGTAAGGCAACGAGGACGACCCCTTGGTCACAACGGCAGGCCCTGCGACACCGGTAGATGCTCTGAACTGATCACCAGCGGATGCCATGCACCGGTCAACCTAGGATGCCCTACAGTGGGCTGCATGGCCGTCATGGTGTACCTGTACTCCAGCTCACCATCTTCGAGCGGATCCCGCAAGCGCATCATGAACTTCGGCTCTCGCTCCACATCATAATGTCATCTGCTGGTGGAGACAGGAGGACCTCAATTGCCGTTCAAAAGTGATCTCGGTGATGGGTACGCCTCAGGTCACCTCCACAGCTTAGGCACCTACCATTACGTGCACGTGGGCGGTCAGAGCTGCACGGTGGTCAGGAGGCAGTTGTGAACACCACGCGGCGTCTGATAAGGCGGCTTAGAGATCGTGGCGTCGTCTACTGCCACTCGGGTCATCACTATCGCCCATGTCCCAGTTCGGCAGCAAATGGTTTGCTAACGGACAATCCTATGAACCTGAACTTGCCTAATTAGACGTAGAAAAATATTTTCTTTACAGAAATATATGCTATAATTATTGATGGCTACTGGTCGCATTCTTGTTTCCAAAGTAAGGAACATTGCTACCAAGGCCTTAAAATTCAGGCGGGTGTCGCGCACTGCTGGAATCGATGGCACGCCAAGCAGTTGGCGAGTGGGTGCATCTGGCCCTTTTTTGTTCTTGCGCCCAAAGGTGCATTGACGTGTTTCTTCAAAAGAAGCCGTTTTGTTCATATCGTAGGCTTACCATTACATCTCACCATTGGCGCTGTGAACGGCTAGATGGAGAGAGACAAACGCCAAAGATTTGGGTCACTAAGGAAACTTTCGCGTTGAAAACGTCGGTCTCGCGCTGCCATTTAAGTATTCCTGGCCACTCTATCTTAGTGGGCAGATACGTGGGGTTTAACGTCCAAAAATCAACATATGATTGTGAGAGACACCGTGTCATTGCGATTGTTTCACGCTACTCATGTGGCACCTCGAGAGCAGCTGATGCTGTGGCGTAACGTCGGCTCTCCAGTTAGAGCATAAAGGTCCGTTTTGTCGAAACAAACGCCAGGTTTGTTTCAATGTTGTGCTGGTGATAAGCAGCCTTCATTGGTGCAATCAAGAGAATAGGCGCACCTCTTGAATATATTTTGCGGAGGTCAGACAAGCAACAACACCTAAACCTATTTTAAACAATTGTCTCCACAACTTCTCATACGATGTATACTTACTAACGTACAGCATGGTTGCAGGCTGAGGATGGCCGCCGTACGTCTGTAAGCGTTCGTCAGCCACATTAATACCACCACTATAAGCTCCAGTGTGCTTTCTTTTTGTTTAGACTATGCAGACTATTGTAGAATGTTGCCTGCCGAGGTAGGCTAGTCCATGTCGCACTTAGGCTTAAGGGCGTACGTTTATTACCCGGTAACGGCTGTTTCATTCAAAAGGGGTGAGGTATACAAAGAGCTTCCCATATGCTTAGATCTAGGTGCACACCAAAGTACTCCAGGAGGCCGAAATTTATACAGAGTGCCATTCTACAGCGTGCTTGGGAAACACATCGTGGTTTTCTCATGTTTAACGCACACGAATAATGTTTCGTGAGATTTTCAGTGAATTTTTGCTGTTTGTAGCTTTTTTTCTGGGTGCATAACGTCATGTCACGGGCCGTTATTTGCGGGTATGCGCAACACATGACAAGCGGAAAAGCTTTCACTATTATACGCGACAGGCAAGTTGTGTTAATAAAGACGGTAGTCTTTCTTGGGAACCTCCGACGCAAAAATTTTGGTCTGTCTGTGTGTACTTTTGTCTGTTTGTCCATGCTTATTGGTACCGGGCACTCAAAACGGCCTCAGTCGATACGCCAAACGGCCGATCCCATCCGCAGCGCCAACTAACGTTGCTCAAGATTCAGCGCTCTCCCTTGTGCACTTATATATTAAAAAGCAATTACTGCGCATATCTGAGACAGCATAACAACACGTATATATTCTGTATGTGCGTATTTTACTAGAAAAGGCATACATAAATATTTCTAAGGACCGTAGCCTTTGTCAAGCTGCGCTGACAATGCAACACTCTCACGAAAAGGCACCAGGTCGCGGGATCAAATCCCGGCTGTGGCGGCTGCATTTCCGATGGAGGCGGAAATGTTGTAGGCCCGTGTACTCAGATTTGGGTGCACCTTAAAGAACCCCAGGTGGTCGAAATTTCCGGAGCCCTCCACTATGGCGTCTCTCATAATCAAATGGTGGTTTTGGGACGTTAAACCCCACAAATCAATCAATCAATCAATCACGAAAAGGCAAGAGTTTCCATTGCTTTCTTGAGACGGCACGGTGGTGGCACCTACCGGTCACCTTGAGTTCTACATCTTATCGCTTCTGAGATGGGCACGCACGCCCATCTCAGAGCCACGCGTTTCATTTTTCAATAAAACAGCCAGATAGCGCTCATGTCTCACGTGTGACGCGACATGATGTTTCGTTCGCCTCCGCTGCACGCTCGAAGCACTCAAGTGCAGCGCCTCCAGAATACCCTCCCCCAATTTTCTTGCGCATTAAATCAAACACACGTTTGGTTCATGCTCTCCACAAGCAAGGCTATCGTCTTTCGACGACATTTGCAGATTACCATGCAGATACGGGGCCAGTTTTTCATATCGTGATCTCTGTGTCGTGTTTGTTATACACTGATGTCCTCTTATGCCAGTTTCGGTACAAAGTACATACCAAGTTATGGAGACAAACACGCAGCGGTTTCAGAAAGGGCCAAGGCGTCTTTGGTCCTATGAGAAAAGGCTCTCGTTATGAAGTCGCTTTTAAGTCGTGATTAAAACGTGCCTGTCCCCCCTCTTCGCGAACTATTCAAGCACGTTGCTCGGCTATCACAGCTAGCATGAAGTATATATATGCGGACCGACCCTATCGTATAAACCACACCCGACAGTCCTGCCAGAACTCAGAGAGCCTTGATTATGTGAGACCACTCGACTATGGCTGTTGGCACCCTTAGTCAAACTATGGAGCCTGCAGCTCACGTAAATTGCTGAAACTGGCTTAAGTTTGGTATATTCGGTCGTTTCTACTATCAAAAATGCAAAATACATAATAAATAAATAAATAAATATTAACTAAAAATAAATAAAGAAATGAATAAAAAAAGAATCTTCCTGCTTTTATAGGAGTCGGCATTGTGACTGGAAAATAAAGGAATCACTCCTACGAGTTCATCGACTTGGCATTTTGGAGTATTTTGTCAATATGGTCGATTGAGCGAGTTCGTGATACATGACTGTTTCGAAATGAAAGTGCACTTTTTAGGCACAGACGGAAAGACAGGGACAAGCAGGGACAGGGAGTAGTGTCGGAGGACATTTCATACTTCTTTGTAGACCGAAAGATAAAAAATTACTCGCACTTGTATTTGTGGAATTTGCATATACAATACGTTTCGACATAGAAAGAGAGACACATAAGTTACTCTGAAGCAGAGAAACAGACAACACTTCCCGAAAATCTGCATATAGGCTGATTTTTCAAGCTCGTTTCCCCGAAATTTTGCATCCTAAGCAAACCATATTTTTGGTATTACAGTTGCTGGGAACGGCAAATGTCGTTGAACTAGAACTTTTAGCTGTTTCTAACACTGATGGTGTGCGAATACCGGCGGTAAAGTTTTTCGATCCTTCACTTTCTGTATTTTCATGAACCAGAAACAATTATATACTCATTCGTAGAATATCGTAGCTTAAGAATAAAATTGAAAAAAAAATGTCTCGGAACCTCTCCTTGACAGCTTGGACTGGAACCACTCTTACCACAATACATTCCCTATATAGGGGCGTCCATACTGGAGTGTACCAACAAGAACGCTCATTTCACTATGCCACAATGAATTTTATGATTCAATCGCTCATTTGCTTTCTGACTTTTGGCTCCTACCCACTATATGTATACGGGAGATCGGCCACAATATAAGCGGTTAATACGTTTCCTTCTCTTTTACTTTGAAAGGGTTAGAAAGAAATCGACTGCCACAGTAATAAACAAAAACTTGAAAATGACTGGTCCTTATAGAAAATGCAATATATATAAGCTAACGAGTAAATGAAAGGAAAATTGAAGTAGAAGATTTTGATAGGAAATGATGTTGAGAGGGAATTATTCTGTCGACAAGAAATTCATTTATGGCAAAGCGGACGTTACTGTATCTGAATACCAAAGGATACGCCCAAATCAAAGGTAGTTTTTTCTGTAACTGTCTTTGTTATATTATTAGAGTCGAGGAATTCGTATTAGTTCTCAATTTTATAAAACTCCTCAAATATACCTAGGTAAATAAGGGAAGAAAGTATTTATTACTAACTTTCAAAAAAGAAAAAAAATCACCATGAACTATGACCGCTTGATTTGTCACAGAATATTCCTCAGTTTTCTTCTTATTTCCCTTGCCGTATAGTGAGTTCAACCTCCCCAACGAGTCCCAAGCAACTAAACAATCGGCTACGCAGTTTTTGCCAGGTCTTGAAGCGTGTGCATCTCGCGCCATCGTCTCTAGAACTCCGGCTTCCTGCAGGAGATGTGCTATGCCTCTGTCGGTTGTCTTGAACTCACAACCGTTCCCGAAAGCCCTTGACTACAACCAAACCCCTATCTTGGCAGGGTGCACATCTGTTCACTGTGTAAGCCAACGAGGACGACCCCTTGGTCACGACAGGTGGCCCTGCGGCACTGGCAGATGCCCTGCCCTGATCAACATCAGATGCCTTGCACCGGTCACCCTAGGATGCCCTACAGTGAGCTTCATGGCCGTCATGGATTACCTGTTCTCCAGCTCACCGTCTTCGAGCGGATCGCGCAAGCGCATCACCACTGGCCACGGAGGAACTTCGGCTCTCACTCCACATCATAATGCCCTCTGCTGGTGGAGCCAGGAGGACCTCAATAGCCGTTCGGGAGTGATCTCGTTGAAGGGTACGCCTCAGACCACCTCCGCAGCGTAGGCACCTACCATTACGTGCACGTGGGTGGTAAGAGCTGCACGGTGTTTAGGAGGCAGTTGTGAACACCACAAGGCGTCTGATAAGGCGGCTTTGAGATCGTGGCGTCCTCTACTGCCATTCGGGTCAATACCATGGCCCATATTCCGGTTCGGCTTCAAATGGTTTGCTTACGGACATATCTATGAAGCTGCAGTTGCCTATTTGACGTAGAAAAATATTTTCTTTACAGAAATATATACTAATATTATTGATGGGTACTGGTCGCATTCTTGTTTTCGAAGTAAGGAACCTGGCTACCAAGGCCTTAAAATTCAGGTAGATCTCACGCATTGCTCAGATCGATGGCACGCCAAGCAGTGTGCGAGTGAGTGCGTCTGGCCCTTTTCTTTCTTGCGCCAAAAGGTGCATCGACACGTTTCTTCGAGAGAAGCCGTTTTGTTCATATCGTAGGCTTACCATTACATCTCACCGTAGGCGCTGTGTAGACGGCTAGGCGGAGAGAGAGAAACATCAAAGATTGGGGTCACTAAAAAAAACTTTCGAGTTTAAAAAGTCGGTCTCGAGCTGCCATTTAGGTATTCCTGGCCACTGTATCCTAGCGCGCACATACATGAGAAGTCCTAAAATCAACATATGATCGTGAGAGGCGCCGTTTAGTGGAAGACTCCGGGAATTTCGACCACTTGGGGTTTTTTTAACGCGCACCCAATTCTGAGCACAAGCGTCGGGCATTTTCGCCTTCATTGCAAATGCAGCCGCTAAGCAGGGATTCGATCCCGTGACCTGCGGGTCAGCAGCCGAGTACCTTACTCACTAGACCACTGCGGCGGGGCTGCTGGCCATAGAAGCGCGCACATCTGTTCACAATCCTATCCTCGGCTTCTAAAACTTTCATGAAGGAACTGATGCAGATACGGCCTAGCGGAGAAACCGAACCCGAATAGGTTGCCAGAAAACAGTGAGCCTTCACCCTGGAAGAGCACTCGACTATTGTTTTTGGAACTCTGAGCCCAACCACGGAGCCTGCACCTCACGTATATAGCCGAAATCGACCTAAGTTTGGTATATTCGGTTCCCTGTATTGTTGTAATTGTAAAATAAATAAATGTAAAAAAACAAGGAAACAAAGTAATAAACTTTACTACCTAATAAAATATTTTCGCTTTTGAAGTAGTTGATAACGTGCCAGCCTTTATTAAAAAGACATCGATCCAATGATTTCATCGACTTGCATTTGGGGCTACTGTTAGAGTACCTTACAAAGTTCTTCGATGAGAAAATGAAAAATGACTTGAACTTGCATATGGTGAAGTCAGCATAATGCGCTTTGAGGAAGAGATAGTAAGACATAGTTTACTGGGGGGCAAAGAAATGGGCAAGGCGTCCCAAAAATCCGTCTATAGGCTCACCGGAGTGTTCCGCCCACGGTAATTTTTATTAAAAGGAGAACTACAATGGAGAGCGGGAGGAACATCCCTGGATATCACAAATTATACATTCAACTAACTTTGGCTATAGGTCCGACAAACGTTTGTTTTCTGTAAATATATTATGAAATAAAGATTCATTAAAACAAAAAAACTTTGTCATGATTAATCAGCATAACAAAGGGCTAGCAACGCAAAAGGGAAAAAGTGACGTTTCGGACGCCTAGCGCCTATCGGAACAATTTCTCGTGTAACACATATATCTTCCGATGCATATAGTATAGACCAAGTGAAGTTGGGTATGTCGTATACGCGAGCCATGAACGTAGGCTCGTCCAAATAATGGCGCTTTTTTCATAACCACCTGGCTGTGGGTGCGTCTGCAACGCTTTCGCAACTACTGACTGCAGATTATGAGGCCTTATATGTATGACAGTGGTATACGAGGCTATTCCGGGCCTTTCAACAATATATGTATGTATAGGCAGCTTAACAATCAGCTTAGTTGTTTCTATCCCTTTACCCCAACATGGTGTTCAAGTGGATAAGGCACTCGGCTGCTGACCTGCAGGTCGCGGGATGGAATCCTGGCTTTGCCGGATGCAATTCTGATGGAGGCAGAAATGTTGTAGGCCCATGTTCTCAGATTTGGGTGCACGTTAAAGAACCCCAGGAGGTCGAAATTTCCACAGCCTTCCACTACGGCGTCTGTCATAATCAGATGTAGGTTTTGGGACGCTAAACTAGACATATCAATCAATCCTTCTATCATTTTAATTCACAATCTCATAATTTCTTGTCGTGTGTGCAGCGAAGTCAATCTCGGAACATGACGCATTCATAGATATCCAATTCACACCCTCCCATGCTTTCTTCAATGTCCTTGAATAGTTTCTCGTGTTATACGAGGAAACGAAAGAGAATGAAGCGGTAAAGAGGCACGTGCGCTTATAGCTATTGAGCTGAGAAGGCGGATTTTCGACAGATAGCTTAGCGAAATGCGTATGAATGGTACGTTTTAATATGGGTATGTACGTATAGATGTGCAAAATTAACATATTTAGAATGGTGGGAGGTAGAACATCCAACCCTTCTCGGCTGCATTTCCGATGGGGGCGGAAATGTTGTAGGCCCGTGCGCTCAGATATGGGTGCACGTTAAAAAGCCTCAGGTGGTCAACAATTAACATTTTCGGAGCCCTCCACCACGGCGTCTCTCATAATCATATGGTGGTTTTGGGACGTTAAACCCCACATATCATATCAAAACATCCAACCCCTCTTGGTTACACCATTGACAGCATACTTTTCCTTCAACTAATACAAAGCCCTCCCTTGTATATATATATATATATATAGTGGGAGTAATATTTCAATGGGCCAGTTAGTCTTCGTGAAGGTATGGGATATGGCACAACGGGAGCGTTGTCAACAAGGATAAATATATTTATTTCCCAACAGTTTCGGGAGGGGACCTCCCTTCATCAGGGGATGAGTTATACTGACATGAACTTCCTTGCTGCCGCGTCCCTCTCGCCTTGAAAGACGTTTGCGAGAGTGAGAGGGAACTGGGAACTCTTTTTTTTTCCTTCTTCCAGTTCCCTCTCACTCTCGCAAACGTCTTTCAAGGCGAGAGGGACGCGGCAGCAAGGAAGTTCATGTCAGTATAACTCATCCCCTGATGAAGGGAGGTCCCCTCCCGAAACTGTTGGGAAATAAATATATTTATCCAAGCATAGAAATAACGAAGCAATGAAAGGCACTTAAACAAGCTAATCAACAAAACCCAAGGTGAACAAAACTATGTGCAAACATGCTGTAGTATCAAAACGAGTGATATATCGAAGCACTGATCGCGACAAATGAATTTCGATCGGCCAGTTATCCGAAGTAGCGCAAAGAGTACGACGCAGTGAAAGTTAACGTGGAAACCTCTTTAACTTGTGCCTAAATTTTGGGATCAAAGATTATAATTTGTTCAAGTTTTGACCCAAGATTATCTCCAACTCCGAAGCATATCGCGTGACAACGCAGGGTCCGCGGAAAAAAAAAGTGATGTAGCTTTTACGGGAAAATCTTGTTATAGTAAAGTGTCGGTTGAAACCTTTTCGCATACGCGACAACACTCTTATCACATGCGTTAGTGGAGTGCTTTGCGGCGCTGTTAATGAATGAAACATGCAGAGGAATGTTTATAGACGCCGCGTATGTCTTTACAACACGCGTCAAACATCTATTGCGGGAACTCAGTGTAAATGTTGTGCAAATATACTAGTTGTGCACGGGCTTCCAGAGTATATATACTCTGGAAGCCCGTGCACAACTAGTATATTACACACACACACATATATATATATATATATATATATATATATATATATATATATATATATATATATATATATATATATATATAAATGTATATGTAACGTATATATATATATGTATATGGAGGATGCGGCGATGGCGTAGTGGTTAGAGCATCCGCCTCGCATGCAAGAGGTCCGTGGTTCAAATCCCGGTACCGCGCAGTTCCCAACCGGATTAAAAAAAAAAATCCGCGTGTTGATGGAACTGCATTAAGAGGCCTGGGGTGCGGCCTCACCGGCAAACACCGCCGAGAACGCACTCCCTCACCAGAGAAGGATTGGCCACCCTGGTGCAGTATCTGGCCACTACCTCCCACATGCTTACGTCAAATAACTCACGGCCCTCAGTCCCCAGCAGCTGCGAAGCAACTGACCATGGCGGCGGTCAGATCTGCAACGCAGCAGAGGGTGCTAAGAATCTCTGGATCCGGACAGGCCGCCATTGGAACCTGAACTTGGCAACGTTTAATGCTAGAACCTTATCTAGTGAGGGAAGTCTAGCTGTACTATTCGAGGAGCTAGAGGGTGTTAAATGGGATATAATAGGGTTCAGTGAGGTTAGGAGGACAGATGAGGCCTATACGGTGCTACAGAATGGGCACGTCCTTTGCTACAGGGGCTTGGCAGACAGAAGAGAACTGGGAGTGGGGTTCCTAATTCACAGAAACATAGAGGAATACTATAGCATTAATGAAAGGGTGGTAGGTATCGTAATTAAACTGAATAAAAGATACAAGATGAAGGTAGTACAGGCTTACGCGCCTACATCCAGCCATGATGACGCTTCAGTTGAAAGCTTCTATGAAGACGTGGAATCGGCAATGAGTAAGGTAAAAAACACAGTATACTATAGTGATGGGCAAAGGTAGGGAAGAAGCAGGCTGGAGACCAGGCAGTAGGAGATTATGGCATCGGTACTAGAAACGCCAGAGGAGAGCTACTAGTAGAATTCGCAGAACGCAATAATTTACGGATTTTGAATACCTTCTACCGAAAACGAGAAAACCGCAAGTGGACATGGGGGAGCCCTAATGGCGAAAATAAGAATGAAATAGACTTTATAATGAGTGCACAACCTGGAATCGTGCAGGATGTGGAAGTGATTGGCAAGGTACGATGCAGTGACCATAGAATAGTACGGTCTCGAATTCGCCTAGACTTGAAGAAGGAACGACAGAAACTGATACGCAAGAAGCCAATCAATCAGCTAGCACTGAGAGGGAAAGTACAGGAATTCAGAGTGTCGCTGCAGAACAGGCACTCGGCTCTTAGTGAGGAAACGAACCTTAGCGTAGATACAATGAATGATAATCTAACGAGTATCATTACGGAGTGTGCAGTGGAAGTTGGAGGCAGGGTAGTTAGACAAGACACTGGCAAGCTTTCCCAGGAAACGAAGAACCTAATTAAGAAGCGTCAAATCATGAAAGTGTCAAGTACAACAGACAAAATAGAACTGGCAGAGCTTTCGAAGTTGATTAATAGACGTAAGGTATGCGATGTAAGAAGGTATACCATGGAGAGAATTGAACACGCTCTGAAAAACGGAGGAAGTGTCAAAGCATTGAAGAGGAAACTTGGGATAGGCAAAAGTCGGATGTATGCACTAAGGGACAAAGAAGGCAAAATAACTACCAATATGGATAGGATAGTTAAAATAGCAGAGGAGTTTTACAGAGATCTGTACAGTAGCCGTGACAACTACGGCCTTAATACTATAAGAACTAGCAGTAACCCAGATTACACCCCACCAGTAATGATAGAAGAAGTCAGGAAAGCTTTGGAGAGCATGCAAAGGGGCAAAGCTGCTGGTGAGGATCAGGTAACATCAGATCTGCTGAAAGATGGAGGACAGATTGTGTTAGAAAAACTAGCCACCCTGTTTACGAGGTGTCTCCTGACGGGAAGAGTACCAGAGTCTTGGAAGAACGCTAACATCATCTTAATACATAAGAAAGGAGATGACAAGGACTTGAAGAATTACAGGCCGATCAGCTTGCTCTCTGTAGTATACAAGCTATTTACAAATGTAATTGCTAACAGAGTAAAGAAAACATTAGAATTCAATCAACCAAAGGAACAAGCAGGATTTCGAACAGGCTACTCAACAATTGACCACATTCATACTATCAATCAGGTAATAGAGAAATGCTCAGAGTATAACCAACCCCTATACATAGCCTTCATAGATTACGAGAAAGCGTTTGATTCAGTAGAAATATCAGCCGTCATGCAAACACTGCGGAATCAGGGCGTAGATGAAGTATATATAAACATTCTGGAAGAAATCTACAGGGGATCAACTGCTACCATAGTGCTTCATAAAGAAAGCAACAGAATACCAATCAAGAAGGGTGTAAGGCAGGGGGACACAATTACCCCAATGCTATTTACCGCGTGCTTACAGGAGGTTTTCAGAAGCCTAGAATGGGAACAGTTAGGGATAAGAGTCAATGGAGAATACCTTAGTAACCTGCGCTTCGCCGATGACATTGCATTGCTGAGTAACTCGGGGGACGAATTGCAACTCATGATTACGGAGCTAGACAAGGAGAGCAGAAAGGTGGGTCTTAAAATTAATCTGCAGAAGACGAAAGTAATGTACAACAACCTCGGCAAGGAGCAGCGCTTCGAGATAGGTAATAGTGCACTTGAAGTTGTAAAAGACTATGTCTACTTAGGGCAGGTAATAACCGCAGAGCCGAACCACGAGACTGAAGTAACTAGAAGAATAAGAATGGGGTGGAGCACATTTGGCAAGCACTCTCAAATTATGACAGGTAGTTTCCCACTACCCCTCAAGAGGAAGGTATATAACAGCTGTATCTTGCCAGTACTTAGCTACGGAGCAAAACCTGGAGACTTACAAAGAGGGTTCAGCTTAAATTGAGGACGACGCAGCGAGCAATGGAAAGGAAAATGGTAGGTGTAACCTTAAGAGACAAGAAGAGAGCAGAGTGGATTAGGGAACAAACGGGGGTTAAGGTTATCATAGCTGAAATCAAGAAGAATAAATGGACATGGGCAGGGCATGTAGCGCGTAGACAGGATAACCACTGGTCATTAAGGGTAACTGACTGGATTCCCAGAGAAGGGAAGCGGGTTAGGGGGAGACAGAAGGTTAGGTGGGCAGATGAGATTAAGAAGTTTGCGGGTATAAATTGGCAGCAGCAAGCACAGGACCGGGTTAACTGGCGGAACATGGGAGAGGCCTTTGTCCTGCAGTGGACGTAGTCAGGCTGATGATGATGATGATGATGATCCTTGTTGACAACGCTCCCGTTGTACCATATCCCATATATATATATATATATATATATATATATATATATATATATATATATATATATATATATATATATATATATATATATATATATATATATATATATATATATATATATATATATATATATATATATATATATATATATATATATATATATATGCGATCTGACTGACAATAATGCCAAGGATTGTATAGGGGAAGTTATGAGTACCAATGTAGTGTGAATAGGAAAAAAAGAAAACTGGGTGAAAACATACCTTGCCGTGAGCAGGATTTGAACCCACGATCTACGAATAACGCGTCGGATGCTCTAACCACTGATCTATCACGGCGGCCACCGCTTTAGCTACTTCATTGGGTTTATATGTGAATTTAAACGTGGGAGTATAAGTCAGTGCCATCTGTAGCCATGGCTGCGAGTGTGGAACAACCTTTTATGAGCCTGTGTGGCGTCACGTAGCGCGTGAACTCAATGCGATCGGGCAGCAGACCAATAGTCCTTCATATACAACCTAACGGCAACCAGTCTGCCAGTACGAGACCCTTTTTAATAAATAAGGAAATGGAGTGTATACCTAAGGACTCATTTTTCCGTGTTTTGACACAATATTAATGAGATGCCATCATCATCATCATCAGTTTGACTACGTCCACTGCAGGACAAAGGCCTTTCCCTTGTTCCGCCAGTTAACCCGGTCCTCTGCTTGCTGCTGCCAATTTATACCCGCAAACTTCTTAATCTCATCTGCCCACCTAACCTTCTGTCTCCACCTAACCCGCTTGCCTTCTCTGGGAATCCAGTTAGTTACCCTTAACGACCAGCGGTTATCCTGTCTACGCGCTACATGCCCGGCCCATGTCCATTTCTTCTTCTTGATTTCAGCTACGATATCCTTAACCCCCGTTTGTTCCCTAATCCACTCTGCTCTCTTCTTGTCTCTTAAGGTGACACCTACCATTTTTCTTTCCATTGCTCGCTGCGTCGTCCTCAATTTAAGCTGAACCCTCTTTGTAAGTCTCCAGGTTTTTGCTGCGTAGCTAAGTACCGGCAAGATACAGCTGTTATATACATTATTCTTGAGGGACAGTGGAAATCTACCTGTCATAATTTGAGAGTGCTTGCCAAATGTGCTCCACACCATTCTTATTCTTCTAGTTACTTCAATCTCGTGGTTCGGATTCATGGTTATTACCTGCCCTAGGTAGGCATAGTCTTTTACAAATTAAAGTGCACTATTACCTATCTCGAAGCGCTGCTCTTTTCTGAGGTTGTTGTACATTACTTTCGTTTTCTGCCAATTCATTTTAAGACCCACCTTTCTGCTCTCCTTGTCTAACTCCGTGATCATGAGTTGCAATTCGTCCACTGAGTTACTCAGGAATGCAATGTCATCGGCGAAGCGCAGGTTACTAAGGTGCTTTCCATTAATTCTTATCCTTAACTGTTCCCATTCTAGGCTTCTGAGATCTAATAGACAATAATTCCAAGGAATGTAGAGGAGAAGGTATTAGAACCAATGTAAAGTAAATAAAAAAGTGGGTTTAAAAATATTTTGCCTTTAGCAGGAATTGAACCTACGACCTCCGAATAACGCGTTCGATGCTCTACCACAAAGCTATCACAGCGGCTACGCTCCGCCAGCCACATGATTGGCTTATATGTAAATTTAAACGTGCGAGTGTGAGTCATCGCCACCTGTATCCATAGCAGCGAGTGTGGCATACTCTTTTATGACCCTGTATGGCGTCACGTAGCACGTGAACTTATTACGATCTGGCAGCTGACCAATAGTCCCTCGTATACTACCTAACGGCACAAAGGCTGATAGTACGAGACCCTCGTTATTGAACAAGGAAAAGAATATACATAAAGGCTCGTTTTTCCGTGTTTTCACGCAATAATAATGAGATTCAACAGATTATAACGCCAAATAATGTACAAGGGAAGTCATTAGAACCAATGTAATGTAAATAAAAAGAAAGAAAGTGGGTGAAAAATTAATTTGCCATGAGCAGGCATCAAACCTACGGCCTTCGAATAACTTGTTCGATGTTCTACCACTGAGCTATCACGTCGGGTATCCCCCCGCCACTTTATTGGGCTTATTTGTGAATGCAAACGACAATGACGATAATGATGATGATGATGATTTGAGGCCTATCTGTTTGTATATGGTGACCAGAATAATCTGCCCTAGCCAGAAAAGAGAAACACTGAAAAAGTAAATAAACAAAACATTCCACAGGCGTACACACCCGTATCTGCACGGCTTCAATTTGGTCCACATAAATCATTACCGCTGCATTGCGCGCCACCACTGCACGAGCCTTGTTTAGGTGGTGCGTACTGCCGCATAGTTCAATGTACCAGCCACTCCATCGCCTGCGAGTGGCCCCGGGTCATCTTTGTGAACAAACCCTTGAGCCTCGGGCAGTGTGGTGTCCTCTCGCATATATGGGCCGAAACACGTACAGCGTAGAACTAAATGGGGGATTGTTTGTTTTTCCTGCCCACGCACCCGGCACATCGCACTCGAGTCATCGGTATTCTCGTCGAATCGGCGACGGTACACAAGGGTTCGTAGTGCCTCAGCCCGCTCTTCGAACAGAAGGCCACTACCGCCATTGTTGTCGTACACGCACTCCTTTTATATTACATTCTTGCAACTTCAATATACCGTCAAGGTTGCCTTGAAAAGAATCGCCTTCCGTCACTGCTCATTCTCTTCCTCCCGTACATGTTTTTGGACTGCACAGGCCCATCCGCCCTCTGTGCTTGCGTTTACGTGTTTCGCGAAAAACCAAACTTTTGGCGCAGGATGTACACCCTCGCAGTCCACTGTGTTGTTATTCCAGTCAGGGTGGTGTATCGGACCAAGCGCCTTGCCCACCTGTTGTCATTCATGAGACCCAGGCAGCCCTCGTAAACTATCTTGCTCCTGGCTTCTCGGGCCTCTTACGAAGACCATCCAACATCTCCTTGAATGGCCTCTATAGCAACTCGTTTGTGACATCTCAAGGCCAGTCGACCAACCTTTCCCAGCCGTCGTTCCAGCCTCTGTCTGGCTCCTGGTTGGAAGGTTAGTACAGCATTGGCAAAGGACAAGCATGGGACATGCACACACTTCCACATTTCCTGAACCAGCAGAAAGCGGTTACAGCCCCAAATACTTTGTTTGCGCATCATGTTCGCCACTTTGCGTGATGTTTGGCGGATGTTTTCCTCGTGAATGTCTAGAGCATGCCCTGATGTGCTGAGTTGGACACCGAGGTATCTGTACTCTTCCTTCCATGGAATCTGTCCACCCTCCAGCAGCAACACTGCTGGAGTTTTATATGTGCCTGCGAACCCCAGCACCGCTGATTCCTTCGCATTAAAGCAGAGTCCACGTTTGCTTAGGTGATTTGCCAATAATTAAACGAAATGCTTAACGTCACCCAAACGGTCAGCCATCAGGGCAATATCATCCGCGCATACCAAGCCCGAAAGCCTCCAGGCACTAGTGCTCCGCCCAATGACTGAGGAAGAGAGGATCGACCTCCATCCGCCAACAGCGCCCTCTTGAGGCTGGCGATATACAGCATATACAGCAGCGGTGACAATGAACATACCTGTTTGAGACCCCGCTTCACCATCACTGGTTCGGCTTGTGCTTCGGCAAAACACGCCACCACCGCATTGTCCGTGTACAGCCGTCACAGCAGACTAAGCCATGTCCTCGGCATGCCAGTTTGCGTCCTGCAGTGAAACAAAGGTCCATGCGGTACGTTATTATGAGCCTTCCCGACGTCAAGAAAACAAGTGTACAGTCTTGTGTTCTCCTTTCGTGCTATCTCGATAGCCTGGGTGAGCACAAATGCATTGTCCTCGAGGTGCCCTCTGCTGTGGAAACCATTCTACACCTCCGTCAATTTGTTGTCGTGTTCTGCGCAGCCGCCCATCCACGTCTTCGACATTTGTGCAAAAGTTCTGTATAGCACGCTGGTAACTGTGAGGGGTCTGTACTCACGTAGTAACCCTGCATCTCCTCCTCTTTTCGGCCCCAGGATCCCTCGGCCACATCGCCAATCCTCTCGTATTGGTTCTCCTGCCACGATGCCAGAGAAGATATCTGTCAGCTTTTGCCTGGCCTCGTCTCCTAAGAATTTAAGCAGCCCCGCAAGTATACCGTCCAGCCCTCGGGCGGTGTGTGCTCCTATGCGCATAATCACTCTGTCTTGGGCTGGACGGGTCACTTCCCATTTCACGTTGTTGCTCAGATGGTATTATTTGATGGAGTTATCGTTGGTTATCTTGATCTCTAGATCGCCATTGCTGGAATCGTACAGTTTACGCATGTGGCCTGCTAGGTGCGTGTTCATGTCCGATACTGGCAGTCCTGTATCCTCGTGGCGAATTTGGGGTACATTGGCTTTCCCACTCAGGGACAACACGCAGGTCCAAAACTTACTGGCCCCATTGTGTCCGTCCGCTGTGAAAGATTTGAGTTGTCAGCTGTTGTGTTCAGCGATTTTGCTTTGGCCTTTTGCTTGCATAGCCTGTTTGCAGTTTAGGTATTCCTGCCATGCTTGGAGAGCGTCACTTGCGGAAAGGGTTTTCACTGCTTTCCTGTACCGGGGATTCACCTCTCTGCGCTCGTCCAAGGCTTTCCGCACTTCTTGATCCCACCATCCTTTTCGTCGCACCCCTTCTCGTGAATTGGAGTGGACTTTGTGTTTCCGCATCAAGCGACGCAGTTCCTCCGCCAACTCTTTATACTTGAGAGGTTTAGAGGTCTGTAGGCTATTCTCAAACTTCTTGGCTATGTCTTCATAGGCCGCTTTAGGCAGGAATTGTTGCGCAGGCTTCCAGCGTTCTAGCTTTTCTTCAAAACCACGTGGAGGAGCAGATGTTAGGCGATTCCTGTTGTGGTCACTCTCGATGCAGAAGTCCTTTCCTCTCATCAATGTGCATGTAATTGACCTGACGTGCCAATCGAGATGATATAAGTACATATACAATACATGTTCAACTGTTTCGGGCACACCATGTAAATTCTCCTTCGCAATCTGGACGGAGGTTGGCTATTTCTTGGTTGTGCGTTCTTGTACACTGCTGCATGAGGTCGCTATAGAAGTGTAGGAATCCATCAATTTCTTGAACGTAGCCTTTGAAGTCTCCTAGAATTAACACTTCACTCCCTGTCTCCCACCACTGGATGTCCTCACTGATGCAATGCATAGTTCGGACGTTGACGTCGTGTTGTCCACTCGTGACCATGAGATAGAGTACACATGCTATTGTAGGAATTCCTAAGATTGTTCCGCGGATCCACATGTGCTCACTACACAGGCACTTTAGTTTTTCCTACACTTGTTCATGCCGCCATAGGAAGCCTATTCGACCACCCTTGCGCATTTCCCCTTCACGGATGTTACCGGCCCACTGCCACTGTGAATTAACTGGTGGCTCCTATAGCACGTGAAGATGTGTCTCTGCAACCACGTAAAGCTCTATGGCCTTAGAATACAACACCCTATAGAGCTCCTTGAACCTGCTTACGTTTCTTGCTCCATGCATGTTTATAAAGCCTACTTATGTGGAAGTAACTCTCGTGCGATATCGGCGTCTGCCTCCCGCATGCACTCTCACTGGCTTGAGTATAGTGGGAGTTTCAGCCAGGGCCACCTGTAGCCATGGCGGCGAGTGGGGCACAGTATTTTATGAGCCTGCATAGTGTCACGTAGCACGTGAACTTATTACAAGCTGGCAGCTCACCAATAGTCCCTTGTATACTACCTAACGGTGCCAAGTTTCCAAGTACTAGACCCTCATTGTTGAATAAGGGAAAGAAGTGTATACCTAAGGGCTCGTTTTTCCGTGTTTTGGCACAATGTTCAGGAAATTTAACAGACAATAAGGCCAAAGAATGCATAGGTGAAGGTATTAGAACCAATGTAATGTAATAAGAAGAAAGAAAAGTGGGTGAAAAATTAACTTGCGATGAGCAGGAATCGAACCTACGACCTTCGAATAACGCGTACGATGATCTACCACTTAGATATCATGGCGGCTACTCCCACGTTTAAATTGACATACAAGCCCAATAATGTGGCTAGGGGAATACCCCAGCCACTTTATATATATAGTGGCTGGGGGGATAGTAAACGTGCAAGAAGAAGCAGTGGGAGCACTTCAGGACATCCGGACCCCCGATGTGGATTCACCCGTGTCTACAAATGCATGAATACTCACGTAGGAGCATGAATACTCACGTAGGATCTTATCTGATGAATATAAAGTCAAACAATACACATTCATTGATTCTGCAGCCTCTCATAACTGAAGTTGACTGCGACTATGATAATGATCTATCGCCGTAAGTTTCGACATCAGATGCGCATCATTTCGTAAAATTCCTGCTTATAAATTGCGCAATTTTGAGCTATTCAACGTAAGGCGTTACGTTTCCCGTTTTGGTCTTGCAAAATGTGTAGCTCCTAAAAAGAGCAAATAATATATTAACAAAACACACTTGCCGTCTCTTCAAACTAGGTATCGAGTACAGAGAATTGAAATATTTATAGACGCCTATGCTTACAGACCTGAAGACACGCTCCAAAGACGTTCTCTATACAGAGCCGGCCACGTTTTTCGAAGATCGGTGGTGCCGGCGACATTTTCCTCGAGTAATATTTTCTGGAAGGATATCAAAGCAACAGTACTAATCCATAATGCGTCTATATCTGAATATGTACAAAATTATGCAGCAGTCACTGAAATTGACCCCACATTTTTAAAGATCAATGTATTACTATATTTCACCAATATTCGATGCCTAAGCGGCTTCTTAGAAGACATCCTCAGCAGTACGAATAACAACAAATATTTGTATTCATACCAACAGATGCTTCCAACATATTTCTCCGCTGGAATTAAGAAATTGTTCTAAACCAATAAGCTGCTCTTTTTCACATAGACAGCCGGAAGCCCAAATTTGTGGAAAAGCTCATTGCGATTGTTCGAGTGCAATAAATATGTAAACTCCCAAGCTATAATTGTTCAACGATTATGTAGAGGGGTTCTTTGACTTTTCGTGCTGCACTGACAGTGCAGCACGAAAGTTTATAGAAAGTTTATCCGCATACCACCCGCATACTCCTCTTCCTTGCTGTCGGTTCCAGATCCCACGTTACTAGATTCATATTAGTGGGAGGACGCATTGGCGTCCACATCAGTTGATGTCCTGGTTCTGGGAGATATAAATCTAATTTCGTAAACTTTTTGCTTACCTTTTCACACCGTAATCAAGAGCAGCATGCGAAGTTTTTCAACCTAAGCAAAACATATTTTCGCCATTACAACTTTCGGAAACAGCAAATGGTGTTGAAGTAGAAAATTTTAGGTGTATATGACACGTAAGGTGTGCGAATATCTGCTAAATTTTTCCGACCTTTCCCAGCCTGTATTGTAATAAACCAGAAACAATCAAATACGTCTTCGTAGAGTATGGTAGGCTAACAAGAAAATGTAACAATGTCTCCAAACTTCTCATTGACAGCTTGGGCTGAAACCACTCTTACCACGATACTCTCTCTGTGGGCGTCAACAACGCATGGAGTGCATCAACAGGAACAATCATAGTATTATGCCAGATTGTAATATATAACCAGGTTGCTTGCTTGTTGCCTAATTATTGACTCCTACCCTTTAGGGAAATAGGCCTTGAAACAGGCTGTTAATAAAAGTGGAACATTTTATATTTGAAGAGCGTTAAGAAAAATTTATCGTCACAGGAATAAACCAAAATTCAAGAATGACATATTTACAGAAGATTACAATAATATCTAAATCAATGAGATATAGAAAGGAAGTCTGAAGTGGAAAAATTTGATTGAAAACTGTAATAACAGAAAATTCTTCTGACGACAAGAAATTCGCATATGGCTATGCAGACTTTCTTGTACTGAACCCCAAAGATTAACCCCAAAATTAAGAGATTTCTTTGCTGTAACTGTCTTATTTCTTTTATTAGGGCAAAATAATTTTCAAGGGTCCTCAATTTTCAAGGGTTCTCAATAGAATAAAACATTTATTGTCACCTTTGTCCAAAGAAAAAAAAACCACCATGAAGTATACCTACTTGCTTTGTTACAATATTATTCTCAGTTTTCTTTTTCTTGTCTTTGCCATAGTGGGTTGAATCACACCACCGAGTCCCAAGGAACCAACAACATCTTAATCGAATCAAGGTGGTTTTGATCGCAAATTTCTCAATAAGTAAAGTCTCATTGCTTCTAACCATTTTAAAGTTCATTCGATTGAAGAGTAATATGTGTTGTGTTGTGCTCTTCAGTTTCATTTTCGGTTTCTCTTGTGAAAGTTATGTGGCGCTCCTCGCGACACTGTTTTGTATCAAGTGTATATATCTTTAAATAATGAGTTGGTTACGGGACCTGGTGCGAGACGGACGTGCTTCTTATTTGTGGGTGCCGGCCGCCAGTGGCGTTGGTCTGCGGCGGCCTTCGTTCTTTTTTTTCATTGGCGTCGCAGCCACAGTCAACACAGACATAACTGTACCAGGCGGGCCACCGCTTAATAAATCGGGATGATCCCACCTCACCTGGCCACCTTGAGAGAGGGCGCGCGCGCGGCGCGGCAGCCATCAATAAACAGTCCCTTGCTAGCTAGCGTCTCGTGTGGTTGTGTCTTTGCTGAGCGCGTAAAGCAGAACATGGTGTCAGAAGTGTAACAGTCGAACCCTGCGCTGAAGATGGACTGCCTACCACCACCCGAGCCACTTGTACTGACAAATACTCCGGCCGACAACTGGAAAAAGTTCCGCCAACGAATCGAACTCTACTTCAAAGCTACTGAGACCAACAAGAAACGGACGCCAGCACAGAAGGCTGCCATCTTTCTACACGTCGCGGGCCCAGAGGCAATTGAAGTGTTTAACACCCTACCTCTATCAGCAGAACAACGAGAGGACTATGACTCGATCGTCAAAGCCTTCGAAGACTACTGCACGCCTCGGTGCAACGAGACATTCGAGAGGTACGTTCTGCGCAGTCGGCAACAACAGGATGGTGAACCTTTCGAACAGTTTTTGCGCGATATTCAGTTGAAAGCACAGACTTGTAATTTTGGCGAACTTAGGGACTCGATGGTGAGGGACCAGATAGTGTGCGGTATCGTCGACAAGAAGCTACGTGCACGCCTGCTTCAGGAGAAGGACTTAACCCTAGAATCAGCTGTAGAAATCTGCAAAGCCGCGGAACTGGCAGCAACGCAGAACCGGGCTCTTGAAAGCGAAGCGAAAGTGCAGAGAGTCGAAAAAATTGCAAACGCTGCCGGACAGTCTCGTACGAGCGGACAACGTCGACGCTGTGGCTACTGTGGCAAGATTCACGGACCAAGACGCTGCCCAGCGTTTGGAAAAACGTGCACGCTGTGCAACAAAAGAAACCATTTTGCAGCTTGCTGCAGGAGTAGACGCGGCGTTCATGAGTTAGGCGTCGCTGCAACAGAAGATGCACTGGAGGAGTCCTCGGACGCTACCGATGAAGACATTCAAGTTCTCACGGTACAAATCAGAAACGTGTCCAAAAATCAGGATTGGACGGTGGCAGGGGACCTTGCCGGGCACCCGACAGAACTGAAAGTGGATACAGGAGCGCAAGCGAACATATTGCCGTACTCGTACTTTCGCAGGATGCGTTTGCCGACCATGGTGCGGCCATCGACCACAGTACTTACTAACTACGAAGGAAGCAAAATACATCATTTGGGCGTTATCAGTCTGCCACTACGTCTAGGAGAGCAGCAAGAGAATATCAGTTTTTTTGTGGTCAAGAGAGGCAAGCCAGTCCTACTCGGATTGAATGCAGCAGAACGTTTCGGGCTGATTTCCCGCGTTCACGATGTATCTTCAAGAAGTGACGTTAGCACCGACTGGGTCACCGAGTTCCCGGAGTTATTCCACGGTCTGGGCTGCATCCGTAGACCATATTCGCTGGCAATGAAGGATGATGCGCGCCCCACGATCATGCCGCCGAGGAAAGTGCCACACGCACTGCGAGCGCCACTTAAGCAGGAGTTGGCCCGGATGGTCTCGCAGGGCATCATATGCAAAATGGAAGAGCCGTCAGACTGGGTGAGTCCACTTGTTCTTATTATGAAGAAGAATGGCCGCATGCGAATATGCCTAGACCCGCGGTACATTAATCGAAGCCTTAAACGCGAGCATTATCAGCTACCCTCACGTGAAGAAATAGAAGCAGAGCTGGCAGGAGCGGTGATGTTCACCAAGCTTGATGCCAATAGCGGGTTTCACCAGATCCCCTTAGACGAAGACACTTCAAAGATCTGCACCTTTAGCACGCCGTTCGGAAGATACCGATTTTTGCGCCTGCCGTTTGGTATCGCGTCCGCCCCCGAAGTATTTCAGAAGGCAATGACGGAAGTGTTTGAAAACCTGCCGGGCACACGCGTATATGTCGATGATATTTTAATTTGGGGTGCATCAAAAGAGCAGCATGATCAACGCCTGCGTGCAGCACTGATGGCAGCGAGAAAGGCTGGCCTGACACTGAACAAAGAAAAGTGTCTGTTCGCGAAGGCCGAAGTTAAATTCCTGGGAGATTGTATCAGCAAAGAAGGAATAAAACCCGATGCTAGTCTCATTGAATGCGTTGCCAACATGCAAAAGCCGTCGAGTAAACAGGAAGTTCAAAGGTTTTTAGGTATTATGAATTACTTTGGCAAATTCATACCTAATCTCTCAAAAAGAACTGACGCCCTTAGGTCATTGATAAAGAATGATGTTGAATTCATATGGGAAGTTCACCATGACAAAGAATGGAAAGATCTTATTAAGGCTTTGACATCGGCTCCAGTGATCGCAGTTTTTGACCCATTGAAGCAAACGAAACTCTCAGCTGATGCATCAAGCTTTGCAGTAGGTGCTGCTCTTCTTCAACTCCATGACCAAGATTGGCGCCCAGTGGGTTATGCTTCAAGGGTGCTCTCAAAGGCTGAAACAAAATATGCCCAAATTGAAAAGGAAGCGCTGGCCGTGACGTTTGCTTGTGAGCGTTTCCGGGAGTTCGTACTGGGGTTATCAGTGACAGTCGAAACAGACCACCGACCTTTGCTTGCTATTTCACAAAAGAACCTGAGTGAAATGCCGCCACGATTGCAGCGCTATTTCTTGAGGCTAATGCCTTTTGATATCAAATTGCAATATGTTCCTGGGAAGCATCTGCTAGTGGCGGACACACTGTCCCGAATTCCAGGAACCCAACCGAGTGACGGAGAAAGCGAACAAGACGTATGCATCCATGCGACTCGCGTGCTAGCCAGCATCGTAAGTGAGAACACGAAGACTGAACTGACCTCTGCAATCCTGGCGGACCCATACCTCAAGCAAGTGGTGGAGGCACTCCAGGAAGGACGACCAGTCTCAGGCGAACTAGCTCCATGTTTGTCAGAACTGTCATATGTTGATGGAGTGCTTTTGCGGGGCAGCAGGGTGGTAATCCCAAAGAGTCTGAGGCGATCCATGCTGCAACGTCTTCATGAAGGCCATTTGGGAATGAGCAAGTGCAAAGCCAGAGCACGCCTTCTGATGTACTGGCCTGGGATGAATGCTGACATCAAGTCACTCATTAGCAAGTGTGCCACATGTCAGCACTTTGCCTACCGGCAACCTTCAGAGCCACTGTTATCGAGGGAAATCCCAACGCGGCCGTGGCAGCGAATTGGTGTCGACCTATTTGACCATGGGGGCAAGCGTTACCTGGTTGCGTACTGTGCCTACTCCAACTACCCAGAAGTGGAACAGTTGCCTCAGTCAACAAGTCAGGTCGTAGTGGACACACTAGGGACCATGTTTGCTCGCCACGGTATACCCATTGAAGTCTGTACCGATGGAGGACCACAGTTCACATCGCGAGAGTTTAGACAGTTTGCAGTAAAATACGATTTTACTCATACCATATCCAGTCCACACTTCCCCAGGGCCAATGGTCTAGCTGAGAAAGGGGTACAGGTCGTAAAGCGCCTCTTGAAGAAAAGTGAGTACGCTGGCGAGGAGTTTTGGGTTGCACTGCTCAATTATCGAATCTCGCCCCTGATAGACGGACGCACACCAAGTCAGCTCCTTATGGGACGGATGCTTCGGGGACGACTTCCAGACTTCTCATCGGCTTCGACATCGTCAGTGCGGAAACATCCACAGGATCACGGCAAAGGCATACCTCTCACACCTCTCTCCGAAGGGGACGTCGTCAGAATAAGAAACGACAAGGGGTGGTTTCCGAAAGCCCGAGTAGAGAAACTTGCTGGCCCTAGATCTTACATAGTCTGTACAGATGAAGGCCGGCGTTATCGAAGGAATCGTCAGCATCTAAAAAGGACGCCCGAACACTTAGACCCACTGGATGACAAGGATGTCGCACCGATAATCCCGTCGCCTATACAGCATAGACAACATTCAACATCAGATACAGCGCCCGATTTGACAACAGCATCCGCATCACGAAAGGAACGACATCCGTCACAACAGGCGCCTGCATCGGATGCTCTACTGAACCAGTCAGCTGCACGTGCACCACCCATTGCAAGTCAACCATCAAGGGACCACGTCGGGGTCCCGTCCCAGCATAAGGTCACTTGCCAGGCACAAGAAGCAGCCGACTCGAGTCTCAGAAGATCAACTAGGCCACGTAGAGCACCGACGCGCTTTGCCGACTACATCACCTAAAGAAAAAGGAGGATGTACCAGGCGGGCCACCGCTTAATAAATCGGGATGATCCCACCTCACCTGGCCACCTTGAGAGAGGGCGCGCGCGCGGCGCGGCAGCCATCAATAAACAGTCCCTTGCTAGCTAGCGTCTCGTGTGGTTGTGTCTTTGCTGAGCGCGTAAAGCAGAACAATAACAATATGTGATCCCCTCGATCTGATTATTCGTTTCAAGACCCATTTTTCAAAATGGGTGTGTACAATGCTTTTAGGTAATCATCATCATCATAATCAACCATCAACAAGCTACGCAGTTTTTGCCACGCCTTGAAGCACGTGCATCTCGCGCCGTCGTTTCTGTACCACCGGCTTCCTGCAGGAGATGCGTTGTGCGTCTCTCAGCTGTCCTCAACTTACGTCTGCTTCTAAACATCCCTCGTAACAAGCAAACAACCGTCGTGGCGGGTGCTCATCTCTTCCCTAGGAAAAGCGACGTGGATGACCTGTCATTCACAATGGCTAGCTTGTGCGACACCGGCAGATGCCCTGCACCGAACACCAGTGCATGCCTTGCACCGGTCACAGTAGGTTGCCCTACAGTGGACTCCATGACCACCACGGTGTACTGGTACTCCAAGACACCGTCCCCGATTAATATCTGCAAGCGTAGTACCGCCAGCAGCGCAGAAATTTCGGCTCTGGCTCCACTTCGTCATGCCACCTGCTGGTGGAACCAAGAGGACCTCAATCGCCATTCGGGAGTGATCTCGGAAGAGGGTACGCCTCAGACCACCTCTACAGCTGAGGCACCTACCATCGCTGGTAGGTGGGTGGTCAGGACTGCACGGCGGTAAGGAGGCTGGTGTGCCACTCGAGCCATCGTCATCGCCCATGTGCCGGCTCAGCCAAAACGCTTCGCCAGCCACAAATGCTTCGTGCGGCGTACGGGTCCCCACTACACTTGAAGTGGACAATACATTAGTTTTGAGAAATATATAATATGTGGTATGGTTACGGCTCACCCACCTCTTTTTAGACTCAACATCGATAAAATGTTCTGGCTCATACTTGCAAGGCTGGTGTATGCATTGTTCTGAAGAAACAACCTCTCTTGTTGTTGGGCGCTGTTGGCGAAAAAGTAAGTGAAAGTGTTCGGCTGTCTTACACGCCACAGTCAATGTTCCTTGTTCACGTGATAGTGGTCACCGATGCCAACATGTAGCTATTAGAGACGGCATTCACGTGCTGTCATGCACTGTGCTCATATTTGATTACGAAGTAACGCTGTCGTTTTTATCGATTGTATTCGAAGTAAGAAACGTGGCTTTCACGGCCTTCTGAAAAAAAAAAGTTTGGCCACCCGAATGAATTTGCGGGTATCGACAGCACGCGAAACAGTTTGCGCGTGGCTGCTACTCTAAATTATATTTTTCGCTTTTAGCCATACGTTAAGAGGCCGATTGACGCATTCGTTCAAAATGAGGAGTTCAGATCATGTGCTTACAATCCCGAATCTCATATGGCGCCTCGAGAGCAGCTTATGCTGTGGCGTAACATCGGCTCTCCTGTTAGAGCATAAAGGTCAGTTTTTGTCGAAACAAAGCGCCAGGTTTGTTTCAAAGTTGTGCAGGTGATAAGCAGCCTTCATTGGTGCAATCATGAGAATAGGTGTACCTCTTGAATGTTTTTTGATGAGGTTAGACAAGCAACAACACCTAAACCTATTTTAAACAATCGTCACCACAACTTCTCATACGAGGTATACTAACTAACGTACCGCATGATTGCAGGCTGAGAATATCCGTAGTACGTCTGTAAGCATTCGTGAGCCACATTAGTATCACCATCATAAGCACAAGTGTGCCTTCTTCATGTTTTGACCATGCAGACTATTGTAGAATGTTGCCTGCCGAAGTAGGTTAGCCCGAGTCGCACTTAGGCTTGAGGGCGTAGGTTGAATACCCGGAAACGGTGGTTTCATCCATACGAGTTGAGGTATACAAGAAGCTTCCCATATGCTTAGATCTCGGTGCACGCTAAAGTACTCCAGGAGGCCGAAATTTATACAGAGTGCCCTCCTACAGCGTGCTTCATAAACAATTCATGGTTTTCTCATGTTTAACACACACTAATAATGTTTCATAAGATTTTCAGTGAATTTTTGCTGCTTGCTGCTTTTTTTCTAGGTGCATAACCTCATGCCACGGGCCGTTATTTGCGGGTATGCGCCACACATGACCTGGGGAAAAGCTTTCACTACTATACGCGACAGGCAAGTTGTGTTAATAAGGACTTTAGTCTTTCTTGGGGACCTTCGACGCAAAAATTTTGGTCTGTCTGTGTATACACTTGTATGCTTGTCCGCGCTTAACGCTACCGGGCACTCTGAACGGCCCCAGTCGATACGACAAACGGCTGACCCCATCCGCAGCGCCAACCGATGTTCCTCAAGATTCAGCGTTCTCCCTTGTGCATTTATCGATTGAAAATCAATTACTGCGCATATATGAGACAGCATAACAACACGTATATATTCTGTATGTGCGTTTTTCACTAGAAAAGGCACACCTACATGATTCTAGGGACCGTAGTGTTTATCACGCTGCGCTGATCATGCAACGCTCTCACGAAAAGGCAAGAGTTTCCATTGCTTTCCTCAGACGACACGGTGGTGGCACCTTCCGGTCACCTTGCGTTCTACATCTTATCACCTCTGAGATGGGCGTGCAGGCCCATCTCAGAAACACGCGTTTCATTTTTCAAGAAAACTGCCAGATAGCGCTCATGTCTCACGTGTGACGTGACTTGATGTGCTCGTTCTCCTCCGCTGCACGCTCGAGGCACTAAAACGCAGCGCCTCCAGAATACCATCCCCCATTTTTCTTGCGCAGAACATCAAGCAAATGTTTTGTTCATGCTCACAACAAGCAAGTATATCATCTTTCGATGACATTTGCAGATTATCATGCAGATACGGGGCCAAATTTTCATATCGTGATCTCTGTGTCGTGTTCGTTATACATTGTTGTCCTCTTATGCCGATTTCGGTACAAAGTACATACCAAGTTATCAAGACAAACACGCAGCGGTTTCAGAAACGGCCAAGGCGTCTTTGGTTCTTTGAGAAAAGGTTCTCGTTATGAAGTCGCTTTTAAGTCGTCATTTAAACGTGCCTGGCCACCCTCTTCGCGGACCATTCAAGCACGTTGCTCGGCTATCGCAGCCGGCAAGAAGTATATATATGCAGACTGACCCTGTCATATAGACCACACCTGACGATCCTGCCAGAAAACACAGAGCCATCATTCTGTGAGACCACTCGACTAAGGCTGTTGGCACCCTAAGTTCAACTACGGAGGCTGCAGCTCACGTAAATAGCTGAAACCGGCCTAAGTTTGGTATATTGGGTCGTTTCTACAATTTAAAATTCAAAATATAAATAAATAAATAAATAAAGTAGTAATAAATAAATAAATAAATAAGATTCTTCTTGCTTTTATAGGAGTCGGCATCGTGACCGGAAATGGAAGGAATCACTCCTATGATTTCATAGACGTGGCATTTTGGGGTATTTTGTCAATATGCTTGATTGGGCGAGTTGGTGATATATGACTGTTTTGAAATGATAGCGCACTACTTAGACACGGACAGATTAACAGGGACAAGCCGGGACAGGGAGTAATGTTGGAGGACATTTCATACTTCTTGTAGACCGGAAGATAAAAAATTTCTTGCACTTGTGTATCTGGAAGTTAGCATATACACTATGTTTCGACAGAGAAAGAGATACCCATCATTTACTCCGAGGCAGAGAAACAAGCAACACTTCCCAAAAATCTGCATATAGGCTCATTTCTATTCCCCAAAAGTTTTCATCCTAAGCAACCAATATTTTTGGTAATACAGTTCCTCGGAACGGCAAATGTCGTTGAACTAGACCTTATTGCTGTTTCTAACACTGCTAGTGTACGAATACCTGTGGTAAAGCTTTCGATCCTTCACTTTCTGTATTTTTATGAACCAGAAACAATCAGGTACTCAGCCGTAGAATATTGTATATTTAGAATAAAAATGAAAAAAAAAATATCTTGGAACCTCTTCTTGACAGCTTGGACTGGAACCACTCTTACCCCAATACATTCCCTATATAGCGTTGTCAATACTGGAGTGTACCAACAAGAACGCTCATTTCTCTATGCCACAATGAATTTTATGACGCAATCACTTGCTTGTTCTCTGATTTTTGGCTCCTACCCACTATATGTATACAGGTGATTGGCCACGATATAGGCGGTAATACCTTTTCTTCTCTTTTATATTGAAAGGGTTAGAAAAAATTGACTGCCACAGTAATAAACAAAAATTTAATAATGACTGCTGTTATAGAAAAATAATATACGCAAGCTAACGAGTTATTGAAAGGAAGATTGAAGTATATGATTTTGATAGGAAATAATGTTGAGAGGGAATTATTCTCTGGACAAGAAATTCACTTATGGCTAAGTTGACGTTCCTGTATCTGAATCCCAAACAATATGCCCAAATTAAAGATAATTTCTTTTGTAACTGTCTTCGTTCTTCTGTAAGAGTTCAAAAATTCGTATTGATTCTCAATTTTATAAAAATCCTCAAAATATGCCATGGTAAGTATGGGAATAATGTATTTCTTACTAATTTTCTAAAAAGAAAAAAATTACCATGCACTGTAACCGCTTGATTTGTAACGGAATATTCCTTAGCTTTCCTCTTCTTTTCCTTGCCGTATAGTTGGTTTAACCTCACCAACAAGTCCCACGCAACTAACCAATCGGCTACCCAGTTTTTGGCACATCTTGAAACGCGTGCATCTCGCCCTGTCGTCTCTGGAACTCCGGCTTCCTGCAGGAGATGTGCTATGCCTCTGTAGGTTGTCTTGGACTAACATCCGTTCCCGAAAGCCCTTCACTACAACCAAACTCCTAACAACTGCCTCCTGACGGTGGTCAGGAGGCAGTTGTGAACACTACACGGTGTCTGATAAGGCGGCTTTGTGATCGTGGCTTCCTCTACTGCCACTCGGGTCATGACCATCGCCCTAATGACGGTTCGGCTTCATATGGTTTGCTAACGGGCAATACTATGTAGCTACACTTGCCTAATTAAAGGAACACAAATATTTTCTTTACAGAAATATATACTATAATAATTGATGGCTATTGGTCGCATTCTGGTTTCCCAAGTAAAAGAACCTGGCTACCAGGGCCTTAAAATTCAGGCAGATCTCACGCATTGCTAGGATCGATGGCACGCCAAGCAGTTGGCGAGTGGGTGCATCAGGATCTTTTTTTTTTCTTGCACCAAAAGGTTCATCGACGAGTTTCTTCAAACGAAGCCGTTTTGTTCATATCGTAGCCTTACCATGACATCTCACCATTGGCGCTGTGTAGACGGCTGGTTGGAGAGAGAGAAATGCCAAAGATTTGGGTCACTAATGAAACTTTTGCGTTTAAAAAGTCGGTCTCACGCTGCCATTGAAGTATTCCTGGCCACTCTATCCTAGCAGGCAGATACGCGGGGTTTAAGATCCCAAAATCAACAAATGACTGGGAGAGACACCATCTCATTGCGATTGTTTGAGTGCAATAAGTATGTAAACTCCCAAGATATAATTCTTCAACGGTTATGTTGAGGGGCTGTTTGACTTTTCGTGCTGCACTGACAGTGCCAAAGAAATTGATTTGACATAGAAAGTGTATCCGCATACCCCACACATACTCCTTGCCCTTGTTGTAGGTTCTAGATCACACGTTACTAGCTTTATGTGAGTGCGAGGACGCTTTGGCGTCCACATCAATTGATGTCCTTGTTCTGGAAGTTATAAATCCCACTTCGTAAACTTTTTTGTTTACCTTACGACATCGTTATTAACAGGAGCATGCGAAGTTTGTCGACCTAAGCAACGCATATTTACACCATTACAATTTCTTGAAACAGCAAATTGTGTTGAACAAGAAAATTTTAGGCGTATCTGACACGTAAGGTGTGCGAATATCTGCGCTAATTATTTCCGATGTTTCACAGCCTGTATTGTTATAAACCAGAAACAATCAAATGCGTCTTCGTAGAGTATGGTAGGCTTACAAGAAAATGTAACAACGTCTCCAAACTTCTCATTGACAGCTTGGGCTGGAACCACTCTTACCACTACACTCTCTCTGGGGGCGTCAACAATGCATGGAGTGCACCAACAGGAACCTTCTTTGTATTATGCCACATTGATTTATATAACCAGGTTGCTTGTTTGTAGCTTGATTATTGGCTCCTACCCATTAGGGGGATTTTTCTCGGAGTAGGCTGTTAATAAAAGAGAAATATTTTAGTTTTGAAGAGCGTTAAGAAAAATTTATCATCACAGGAATAAACAAAATATCAAGAATGACTGATATTTACAGAAGATTACAATAATATCTAAATCAATGAGCTAAACAAAGGAAGGCTGAAGTAGAAAAATTTGATAAAAAATTGTAATAACGGAGAATTCTTCTGTCGACAATAAATTCGCATATGGCTAAGCACACTGTACTGTATCCCAAAGATTACACCCAAAATAAAGAGATTTATTTGCTGTAAGTGTCTTATTTCATTTATTAAGGGCAAAATATTGCACAAGGGTCCTCAACTTTTGGAAACTCCTGAAGTGTAACTAGGTAATTAATAAAATAAAACATTTATTGTAACCTTTGTCCAAAGAAAAAAACCACCGAGAACATTACCTACTTGGTTTGTTACAATATTTTCATCAGTTTTTTTTTCTTGTACTCCCCATAGTAGGTTGAACCAAACTACCGAGTCCCAAGCAACTAACAACTTCTTAATCGATTCGAGGTGGTTTTGATCGTAAATTTCCCAATAAGTAAAGTTTCATATCTTCTAACCATTTTAAAATTCATTCGATTGAAGACTACTATGTGTTGTGTTGTGCTGTTGAGTTTCGTTTTAAGTTTCTCTTTTGAAAGTTATCTGGCACCTTTTGCGGCAGTGTTTTGTACCAAGTGTATATATCTGTAAATATAGAGTTGGTTATGGGATCTGGTGCGAGACGGACGTGCTTCTTAGTCGTGGGTGCCTGCCGCCGGCAGCGCCTTTCTGCTGCGGCCTTCGTTCTTCTTCTTCGTTCGCGTCATAGCCACAGTCAACACAGACACAACAATATGGGATCCCCTCGATCTCATTACTCGTTTCATGACTCCTTTCCCAGAGTGGGTGTGAACGATGCTTTTAGGTAACCATCATCATTATAATCAACCAGCTACGCACAGTTTTTGCCACGCCTTGAAGCGCGTGCATCTCGCACCGTCATCTCTGTAACGCCGGCGTCCGACTTCTTTGAGAACCTTTCAAAAAGTGATTTCTCGAAAAAAGATATTCTGAATCAGGCAGTTTCTTCTGCTGGCATAGCACCAAAATATGTTCCTTAAAAATTCTGCAGTGCAATCGCCGGTCTATTTGGTCGGCAACTACAGATTTACAATATATTTCTTCGCAAATGTCTCCTGACATAATTGACATTCAGAAAACCTGGCTTGCTAACGGTAAAAAAAAATTCATGACAAACTATTGGTTATTCCGGCTGGATCGCCCGAGTAGAGGTGGCAGTCCGGTTTCCTAATTTTAACGAAATTTAGTCACAGAGCCAAGATATCGTATCAGTGTATGGATACAAATTACGAAATTCTGGTGTTAGTCATAACGCTACCAGACTGCTCGCCTTTCTCTTTTGCAAATGGATACTTTCCTGCAGGAGTTCAGGACACGAAATACCTCGATAATATGTTAGCTTCATGCAGAAATGAAATAGTACTGTGTGGTGATTTCAATTCACAGCATGCGTCTTGGGGCTTCAGATCTTATGTATGTGGAAGATGTTTGTGGGAATGGATGCTTGATAATAACTTTTCCTGCTTGAACGTGCACGTTCCTACCTTTGTAGGAGGTAACTCTAAATCGACTATTGATTTAACATTTTCCAGTTCTACTTTAAGCATATCCTCGTGGAATATATTGGATTGTGCTGCAATAAGCGACCCTCTTCCCATTAGTTTTGAAATTAAGTTCCCGAGGTTTAGTTTGGCAGGGAAAGTTGGCTCATTCGTAAATTATGCTAAATTACAAAAAGACTTACAATCTACGTTAATTCTTCGCAAGGAAATGCAGGGGAAGACCTTAGGGCTATGAGTCTATGTGTGGTATTGAAACGATCACTAAAAAATTTAACGTTTACTGTAAACTCGAACGCAGCAAAATATTTTAGCCCCTGGTGGAATTTAGAATGTCTCAGGGGGTATAGAAAGCGAAAAGCGGCTTGGGAAAAGCTGGTAAAGAAATGTACCCCGAAAATTGGAGTGATTATAAAATCATGGCCACCGATTTTAAGTGTACAGTGCACAAAGCAAGAGAAGACCGCGAAATAAATAAATTTAATTATCTCTCTAAGACTAAAAATAAGAAAGTGCTTTTCAGGTTTTTGCGTGCGAGAAAAACGATTTCACATGCAGAAAGCATTCATTCCACCATTATGTCTCCTCGCGAACTCTCTGATTTCTTGGAACATAATGCTAAAGGCTTGCAAACAAGGTTTACGACAATTATGCCAAAGTCCATGGCGAAATTAAGGGTGGATTGTGATTTCCAGGAAGTGTCCTTAGCTGAACTGGCGGATGTGATGAAGAGCTTACTGTCCGCTGCTCCTGAACCTGATGGGGTGACCTCTACAATGATAAAAGTGCTATACGAAATATCCCCACATGAAATCCGTAATATAGTTAATTATTCACTGAAAAATTCTTGGAGTCCGGCAGATTGGAAGCTCTCCAAGATGATTCCGATACTTAAGAACCCGGGAGTGGAGTTTACTCTGGAACACATAAGACCTATTTCATTGACTTCTAACCTGGTCAAGCTTGTAGAGAGAGTATTGAATGCCCGTATAATGAAATATATCAATGATCGTACAATAATAAACCACGGACAAATTGGCTTTAGATTGGGATACTCCATTTGGTGTGCACGTGTGGATTTTAAAAGTCGCATACAGCTGGCTCGGCATCGCCGCGAATACTGTGCACTAGTCACTCTAGACTTAGCTAAAGAGTATGAAAAAGTGCAGTATCCTATCCTGATCCTGCAGGTGCAAGACTATCGCTTTCCAATATATATAATAGCATGGCCTACAGTGTTTGTGAAAGACAGAGAATTTTATTGCTTCTGGGATGGATGTTCTTCTAAAAGACATAAGAAGACACGAGGTGTACCTCAGCGCTTAGTATTATCCCCTGTGTTATTCAACATATTACTAAGTTACATTTCAACTCATCAGGATATCAAAATTTCACACTATAATATATTGCACAATCTAATAAATTTCAAACACTCCAATATATTCCACGAGGATATGCTTAAAATAGAACTGGAAAATGTTAAATCAATAGTTGATTTAGAGTTACTTCTTTCAAATGTAGCAACGTTTGAGTTCAAGCAGGAAAAGTTATTATCGAGCATTCATTCCCACAAACGTCTTCCCCATACATCAGATCTGAAGCCCCAAGACACATGGTGTGAATTTAAATCACCACACAGATCTATTTCTTTTCTGCATGAAGCTAACATAATATCGAGGCATCTCGTGTCCTGAACTCCTGCATGAAAGTATGCATTTGCAAAAGAGAAAGGCGAGCAGTCTGGTAGTGCTATGTCTTACACCAGAATTTCGTAATTCGTATCCATACACTGATACAATATCTTGGCTCTGTGACTAAATTTCGTTGATGTTAAGAAAGCCAGACCGCCACCTCTACTCGGGCGATCCAGCCGGAGTAATCAATAGTTTGTCATGTAATTTTTTTACCGTTAGCAAGCCATGTTTCCTGAATGGCAATTATGTCGGGAGAAATTTGAGAAGAAATATATTGTAGATCTGGAGTTGCCGACCAAATAGACAAGCCATTCCACTGCAGAATTTTAGGGAACCTATTTTGGTTCTATACCAGCAGAAGAAACTGCCTGATTCAGAATATCTTTTTTCAAGAAATCATTCTTTGAAAGGTTCTCAAAAAAGTCAGAAGCCGGCGTTACAGAGACGACGGCGCGAGATGCACGCATTTCAAGGCGTGGCAAAAACTGCGTAGCTGATTGATTATGATGATGATTATGATTACTTAAAAGCATCGTTCATACCCATTCTGGGAAATGGGTCATGAAACGAGTAATGAGATCGAGGGGATACCATATTGTTGTGTCTGTGTTGACTGTGACTGCGACGCCAATGATGAAGACAAACGAAGGCCGCAGCAGACCGACGCCGCCAGCGGCAGGCACCCACGACTAAGAAGCACGTCCGTCTCGCACCAGGTCCCATAACCAACTCTATATTTACAGATATATACACTTGGTACAAAACACTGCCGCAAAAGGTGCCAGATAACTTTCAAAAGAGAAACTTAAAACGAAACTCAACAGCACAACACAACACATAGTAGTCTTCAATCGAATGAATTTTAAAATGGTTAGAAGCAATGAAACTTTACTTATTGAGAAATTCGCGATCAAAACCACCTTGATTCAATTAAGATGTTGTTGGTTCCTTGGGACTCGCTGGTGCGGTTCTACCCACTATCGCGAGGACAAGAAAAAGAAAACTGAGAATAATATTTTAACAAATCAAGTGGGTATAGTTCATGGTGTTTTTTTTTCTTTGGACAAAGGTGAGAATAAATGTTTTATTCTTTTGAGAACCCTTGAAAACTGAAGACCCTTGAAAATTATTTTGCCCTTAATAAATGAAATAAGACAGTTACAGCAAAGAAATCTCTTTATTTTGGGCGTAATCTTTGGGGTTCAGTACAGGAAAATCTGCATAGCCATATGCGAATATCTTGTCGTCAGAAGAATTCTCGGTTATTACAGTTTTCAATCAAATTTTTCTACTTCAGACTTCCTTCTTTATCTCATTGATTGAGATATTATTGTAATCTTCTGTAAATATAAGTCATTCTTGATATTTTGTTTATTCCTGTGACGATAAATTTTTCTTAACGCTCTTGCAAACTAAAATGTTTCTCATTTATTAACAGCCTGCTTCAGAGCCAATCCTCCTGTAGGGTAGGAGCCAATAACCAAGCAACAAGCAAGCAACCTGGTTATATAATTCAATCTGGCATAATACTATGATTGTTCCTTGTTTTTTACTCCATGCGTTGTTGACCCCCCAGAGAGAGTATCGCGGTAAGAGTGGTTCCAGCCCAAGCTATCGATGAAAAGTTTGGAGACTTTGTTACATTTTCTTGTAAGACTAAGAAACTCTACGAAGACGTATTTGATTGTTTCTGGTTTATAAAAACATATGCAGTGAAAGGTCGGAAAAATTTAGCGCAGATATTCGCACACCCTACGTGTCAGATACGCCTAAACTTTTCTACTTCAACACCATTTGCTGTTTCAAGAAAGAGTAATGGCGAAAGTATGCGTTGCTTAGGCTGAAAAACTTCGCATGCTGTTCTTGAATACGGTGTCAAAAGGTAAGCAAAAAAAGTTTACGAAGTGAGATTTATATGTTCCAGAACCTGGAAATCAAAGGGTGTGGACGCCAATGCGTCCTCCCACTCATATAAAGCTCGTAACGTGTGATCTGGAACCTACAGCAAGGACGAGGAGTATGTGGGAGGTATGCGAATAAACTTTTTATGTCAAATCAATTTTTTGGCACTGTCAGTGCAGCACAAAAGTCAACGAGTCTCACAACATCATCGTTGAAGAATTATATCTTGATATTTTATAAACTTAATGCACTTGAACGATCGCAATGATACGGTGTCTCTCCCATTCATTAGTTGAATTTGGGACGTTAAACCCCGCGTATCTGCCTGCTAGGATAGAGTGGCCAGGAATACTTAAATGGCAGCGTGAGACCAACTTTCTAAACGCGAAAGTTTCCATAGTGACCCAAATCTTGCGCGCTTCTCTCTCTACATCTAGCCGTCTACACAGCGCCAATGGTGATATGTAATGGTAAGCCTACGATATGAACAAAACGGCTTCGTTTGAAGAAACGCGTCGATGAACATTTTGGCGCAAGAAAAAAAAAGATCCAGATGCACCCACTCGCCAACTGCTTGGCATGCCATTGATCCCAGCAATTCGTGAGATCTGCCTGAATTTTAAGGCCTTGGTAGCCAGGTTCCTTACTTCGGGATCAAGAATGCCACCAGTAGCCATCAATTAATATAGTATATATTTCTGTAAAGAATATATTTTTGTACGTCTAATTAGGCAAGTGCAGCTTCATAGGATTGTTCGTTAGCAAACCATATGAAGCCGAACCGGGACATGGGCGATGGTGATGACCCGAGTGGCAGTAGAGGACGCCACGATCTCAAAGCCGCCTTATCAGACGCCGCGTGGTGTTCACAACTGCCTCCTGACCACCGTGCTGCTCTGACCGCCCACGTGCACGTAATGGTAGGTGCCTAAGCTGTGGAGGTGGTCTGAGGCGTACACTTAACCGAGATCACTCTTGAACGGCAATTGAGGTCCTCCTGTCTCCACCAGCAGATGACATTAAGATGTGGAGCGAGAGCCGAAGTTCATGATGCGCTTGCGGGAGCCGCTCGAAGACGGTGAGCTGGAGTACAGGTACACCATGATAGCCATGAAGCCCACTGTAGGGCATCCTAGGGTGACTAGTGCAAGGCATCCACTGGTGATCAATGCAGGGACTCTGCCGGTGTCGCAGGGCCAGCCGTGGTGACCAAGGGGTCGTCCTTGTTGACTTACACAGTGAACAGATGCGCACCCTGCCAAAATAGGGGTTTGGCTGTGGTGAAGGGCTTTCGGGAACGGATGTGAGACCAAGACAACCGACAGTGGCATAGCATATCTCCTGCAGGAAGCTGGAGTTCCATAGACGACGGCGTGAGATGCACGCGATTCAAGACGTGGCAAGAACTGCGTAGCCGATTGGTTAGTTTCTCTGGACTCGTTAGTGAGGTTAAACCCACTATACGACAAGGGAAACAAGAAGAAAACTGAGGAATATTCAGTTACAAATCAAGCGGTTACAGTGCATGGTGATTTTTTTTCTTTTTAGAAAGTTAGTAAGAAATACTTTATTTCCTTATTTACCAAGGCATATTTTGAGGAGATTTATAAAATTGAGAATAATTTCGAATTTTTGGACTCTTATAAACGAACGAAAACAGTAACAGAAAAAATTATTTTTAATTTGGGCGTATTGTTTGGGATGCAGATACAGGAACGTCAACTTAGCCATAAGTGAATTCCTTGTCGAGAGAATAATTCCCTCTCAACATTATTTCCTATCAAAATCTTCTACTTCATACTTCCTTTCATTAAATCGTTGCTTACATAAATTGCATTTTTCTGTAAGAGCAGTCATTATTCACATTTCATTCAATACTGCGGCAGTCAATTTCTTTCGAACGCTTTCAAATTTAAAATAGAAGGAAAGGTATTAACCGTTTATATTTTGGCCCATCTCCCGTATTCATATAGTGGCTAGGAGCCAAAAATCGGAGAACAAGCAAGTGATTGCGACATAAAATTCATTGTGGCATAGAGAAATGAGCGTTCTTGTTGGTACACTCCAGTATTGACGCCCTATATAGGGAATGTATTGTGGTATGAGTGGTTCTACTCCAAGCTGTCAAGAAGAAGTTCCGAGACATTTTTTTCATTTTCATTCTAAATGTACGATATTCTACGAATAAGTACCTGATTGTTTCTGCTCCATAAAAATACAGAAAGTGAAGGATCTAAAACCTTTACCGCAAGTATTCGCACACCATCAGTGTTAGAAACACCTAAAAGTTCTAGTTTAACGAGGTTTGGCGTTACCAGCAACTGTAATACCAAAAATATGGGTTGCTTAGGATGAAAAGTTTCGGGGAAACGAGCCTATAGAAATGAGCCTATATGCAGATTTTTGGGAGGTGTTGCCTGCTTCTCTGCCTCAGAGTAAATTATGTGTCTTTCTTTCGCTGCCGAAACATATTATATATGCTAACTTCCACAGATACAATTACATGTAATGTTTTATCTTCCGGTCTACAAAGAAGTATGAAAGGTCCTCCGACATTACTCCCTGTCCCTGCTTGTCCCTGTTAATCTGTCCGTGTCTAAGTAGTGCGCTATCATTTCAAAACAGTCATATATCACCAACTCGCCCAATCAAGCATATTGACAAAATACCCCAAAATGCCAAGTCGATGAAATCTTAGGAGTGATTCCTTCGATTTCCAGTCACGATGCCGACTCCTATAAAAGCAAGAAGAATTTTATTTATTTATTTATTACTTCTTTCTTTCTTTATATATTTATTATTTTGAATTTTAAATTGTAGAAACGACCCAATATACCAAACTTAGGCCGGTTTCAGCAATTTACGTGAGCTGCAGGCTCCGTAGTTGGACTCAGGGTGCCAACAGCCATATTCAACTAATCTCACAGAATGAAGGCTCTCTGTTTTCTGGCAGGATCGTCGGGTGTGGTTTATACGATAGAGTCGGTCGGCATATATATACTTCATGCTAGCTGCGGTAGCCGAGCAACGTGCTTGAATAGTCCGTGAAGAGGATG